>NW_017253261.1:0-312244 GCF_001299255.1 Cyphellophora attinorum | reverse complement strand
ACTGTTGAGCCAGTGAAAGCAATCTTGTCCACGTCCAGGTGAGAAGCCAGTGCGTCTGCGGTGGCCCTTCAGTTTGGGGGAATTCAGCAGCAGTGTGCTCAGCCATACTGCAACTGCAGCACTCGTCGAGTTCTCCACGGCGCCCTCTTTAATCAGGGACTCCACGATGAGTCCCTCGAGTTCCTCGATCCCTCGATCCCTCGATCCCTCGGATGAGGCTGATCTCGTCGATGGCCCTGCAGTCTGTCTCATTACCCTCGTCAACAGTCACGATAAAGCTGGAATAAGACTCAAAGCTTTCACACATCGAAGAAATCGAAGATAATATCAAGCATCTGCGGCGACATCTATCGGGCTGAGGGCCAAGTGAGGGTAAAGCAGTGTAGCCAATGTGCATCGACAGCGAAGAGCAGGTGAACAAAAATTGAACGAGAAATACCTGAGGTACTACCATGCTGCTCTTGACTAGCTATGACGCTGCTAAATCCACCACTATTCTCGTCTTTCGCTTTTTCGACGGCCGCATACTGCTACGAGGATGCTTCCACTTACTTGTGGACACTATGACGGTGCTTGGTCTCTCCTTTGCCAGACTGTTGTCACCACCTCGTCCTCGAGAGACAGATGACTACCACAAGCAAGCTTCATTTGGGAGAATTCGGCGTACGATCTTAACTACTCAGCCTCGCTGGCGGGTAGAGGTACCAATAAAGCCACTGATGCTCCGGTCCCACACTAGATCAGTCGGCTGGAGTGCCTTCTGCTCTGGAGACCTCTGAGAGACGTAGAACCTGGGTACCTAGGTGGACTTGACGTGTCTGATTACTCACTCTGTGCTGATAACGCAGTCGCCTTTTCTCCAAAGTCCTCCCCGATGTCTCGTGGTGTTTGTGTACAAAGTACAGGACATCAGACACGTGGAGAGGGCCATTGAACCTGGGCAGACTTGAACTCTGTTCGTCCCCTAACCCCGGCCCCGCGTAATCTGCCCCACACGCTACCACGCTTGTCTCAGCAGTTTTGCTCCAATATTTTCTCTGCCCCTCAACATCGTTAGGTATCGAACAAGTAACTCGTATAAGACGATCTGGTACAGCGCCCACCGTGAATGACGCTCGCGGCGCCATGCCATTAATGCGAACATGCATGCCATGCGCGCCCTCGCAACGGCCCCTGTCAAGGCCTAGCTTTCCATTTCAACCTGAATCTGAAGTAGACTTCCACGACTGGGGATGAATTGGGATCCCCCAAAGTGATGACTTAGCAAGAGACGGTGCTCTGAAAGAGTCACTAGCTCGCATCGCTCTCCTGTGCGCGGTCATTCTTCAATGGCCGTCCTGCCAGCGCTTGAGTGCGCATTGTTTCGAGTGCGCACCAGGAGCAAGCTCTAACCATGTACCCCGAAGCTACCCCAACTTGAAGCTTGCGCTAACACGATAGAGAAATTGAGACCGACCGCCTCCAGAGCGGCTCGGCCATATTTTGCTAACACCTGAAATCATTGTCCCCAAGGAGTGCCCCACAGCCTCCAACACGAAGACCATGGGGCGAATGCGTCTAGATTCCTGGGGAAGGCAAAGCCAGCCCTCCTGAATATCGAGCTGATTGGTACCAGCTCTATGGACTGTCTGGGGTAGGTGGATGTCCTTAACCATCGAAGTCTAGGAGCTATCCAGGCAGGGCGATCGCATTAAAGATCTGCGAAGGCCCATGATCTCGGTGTCCAGGTGGTCAAGTCTTTTCATTACAGGACCTAGATCTTGCGTGTGCGTTGGCCCTTGGACACACCGAAGATTGGACTTCGGCCACTGCTAGTCTTAAGTCAAGACTATTCGAAGGCTTGGGTCACAACTTCCTTGAAGCTCAGATCGTCTGCACATATTCGCGACCTCGGCGATCACATCCGCCCAACATGCCTTTCCTCGGCATCCTCGAAGACAACAAGCTCCCACACGTCCCAGGAACGGTCATCCTGGAAGAGGCGGCTGCACATTCAGGCGAGATCACCGGAGGATTAAAGCATGGCACCGGACGAAACGCAAACGTTGTGCTCATCCCCCAGCCCTCAGACGACCCCAATGACCCCTTGAATTGGCCACAATGGAAGAAGCTGATGGTCCTCTCCGTCACGCTCAGCGGCTCCGTTCTATATGCGGCTGTGTGTTCAGCCATGCTGAATCCTGCATTCTTTCAGATCTCCGTTGAGCTGAACACAACCATCGCCGCCTTGATTTCGGCAACTGGCTACCAGACCCTGGTCGTCGGCGTCACTGGACCCATCTTCAGCGCTCTTGGTCGCAAGTATGGCAAGCGACCGATTTTCCTGTGGGCTTCACTCGTATGCCTCGTGGGCAATATCGTGGGCTCTGCACAGTACAGCTACAACGGCATCCTGATATCCCGTATCCTGCAAGGCTTCGCCATCGCACCATATGAGTCCCTGATCTTCGCCCTGATCTCCGACCTCTTCTTCGTCCACGAACGCGGCATCTATACCGCCGTGATCAACTTCGTCCTCGCCGGCATAAGCAATCTCACCGGCGTCGTCAGCGGCCCCATCGCCACCAACCTCGGCTGGCAATGGATCTACCACCTCTGCGTGATCCTCGGCGCCCTCCAAACTATCGCACAATACTTCTTCGCCCCGGAAACCTCCTACGTGCGCGACCGCCGCTACGAGATCGACGAGCGCATCAACGACGACCTAGAAGGTCTCGCCGAGCTCGAGCACAAGCGCGAGATCAACGCGACTCACCAAGAAGAAACAGGAGAGAAAGCCGTCTCTGCCTCAACCACAGAGAACCGCCTCGCAGCAACAACCTCCACCACGCCTCCCCCACCGAAAAAGACCTTCCGCCAAGAACTCGCCATCTTCAACGGCACCTTCTCCCGCGAGAACCTCTTCCAGCTCTTCATCGCGCCCTTCGCCGTTGTCACCAACCTCGCCGTCAGCTGGGTCGTTCTTGTCCCCAGTATGTTTGTGACGCTCTACGTCGTCATCGCCTTCGTCATGGCCCAAGTCTTCGCGCCACCACCGTACCTCCTCTCCCCGACCGCCATCGGCCTGCTCTCCTTGGGTCCCTTCGTCGGCGGCCTACTGGGCGCCATTGTCTTGGGAGCCATCTCCGACCCCCTGATCAGTGGTGCTCCCGCAAGAACAACGGCGTCTACGAGCCCGAATACCGGCTTTTGCGTCTTGGCTCGGCCTCGTCGCCGGCGCCGGCCTGCTGGGTTGGGGCACCATGGTCGCGGACGGCATCAGCCCCGTCGCATGCGCAGCCGTGCACGGCATTACCCTCTTCGGCATCATTGGTATCTGCATCGCAACAAACGCCTACATCATCGACGCATACCGCGCGATGACGGCCGAGGTGTTTATCGCGAACATGGCGGTGAAGAATCTCATGATCTATGGCTTCAGCTACTTTGTGAACGACTGGACAGCGAAGGTGGGGGTGAAGCATGCGTTTCATGTGTGGGGAGGCGTGGCGCTGGCGATCACGGCGACGACGCCCGTGTTGTACTTTTGGGGCAAGCGGTATAGGAGTTTTTGGGCGAGGAAGAATTTGTTGGCTAAGATGGGGATTGTTACGCATGAGGAGTAGGGGGGAACCGAGGCGATGCGGGAGTGGGGTTGTTGAGGATGGTGGGCTTGCAAGTGTAGAGGCATCAACGCGGAGGGTAGGTTGGTCGCAAGGGTCATGATGGTGTGGGCAGTAGCAGAAGCGTTGTAATACGAGCTAGCAGAGGATCGCTCATGCGTTGTGTACGGGCTAGCAAATCATCGTGGCATTACAACCCGGGCCTTTCGTGCTTTCTTGCGCCCACGGGCGGCGATGCTGTCTCTCTGCGCATAGGCATGGGTTGGTCATTTACCATTTGACGATCTCTGCTCAGTCTTGCTCTTCATAGGCCTTCCTCGAGATCAGCCAACCTGGCTAACGCTGTCCTCTGGACGCACCTCCCCAGCCCTCACTTTCAACCTCTGGATGTCCCGCATCCTCCCAATCACCGTCTGCGCATCCCTCCCATTTCCCGCCCCTCTGTGACCAGTACGTAGGCCACTGATGCCAGTACGAGCGCTGACGAACGTGTCCGCATCGTCGTCACCTATCTTCCTCGTTGTGTCTAGCCTGCCTCGCGCCCGAGAAATACTGCCGCCGTCTGCAGTCCAGGTCGCCGCTCGCGACGGTGGGAGCGGGTGGGCTGCTTCCGAAGGCGGGCGTGCTGTCGTCGTGGAAGCTTTACTACGGGTCTTGCTGGTGGATCTGACATCTCCTCTCTCAAAATTCTGCGGTTGGATATCTTTAGCCGATGACGGGCCATACGATTGTCTTGTGGTAACGTGTAGGACAGTCTCATAGCCGTTCTCGGAGTAACCGCTGTCGTGGCGCTGATGTTTGCTGCGTGATTCCGAACGGCTGCGAACACCACTACGCGAGTTGTTGGATGCATGATGATCGGCGGCGTCGCGGGTCTTTGATCGGGACGACCGGGTGGGAAGAGGTGGTACAGCAGCCGCACTTGTAGTAACAGGTCCGCGATACGCTGACGGTGGAGGCGGTGCGTCTATGAGTCTCTGCTTGGTCCTGCGCGATGATTGAACTGTAGATGTAGATGAAGGCGGCGAGGGACCGAGTCCCGAGTCGAAGCTGCCTCTGCGACGGCGGTGTTGGTCTGGTTTGGCGGTGGTGGTTGAGTCATTGTCTTGGAGAGCGATGTAGTGGTCGTGGTCTCGGCTGCTGTCCCGGCCACGGGTTAGGTGAGAGGGAATGGTGGCGCTGCGTGCTATTCTTGGTCGGTCATCGTGCAAATGGCGATCGTTGGCAGATCTAGCATTCGGAGGCGAGGACGAGGAGCTTCTGGAGGTCAGGGCGTAGGCCATAGCAGCGCCGGCGGCCACACCAAATAAGGTGCCGACGACGGCATTAGATGGATCGCCGGCCTTGGCAAAGGCATCCTTGTTGTGTACTTGAGTTGAAGGGGTGCTGGTCGCTGGAGCGGAGGGGCTAGATTTCAGATTCGGGCGTACAGAGCTGACGAGTTGTCTGGCAACATCAGCGGCAGAACGAGCCTGTGCGAGAACGATGTCGAAGGCGTCGCCTTGCCTCGATCCGACCTGTGATCCCTGAGCGCCTTCGGAGCGTTCGGGCGTCACATCCTCTCGAGGTGTTGGTCTCGTCGAGGGCGTTCGGGAGACTACCGATCGGGCCTTGCTAGGCTACGCCTTGATACCACAGAGCATATTTCGGTCCTGAGTTGTGCTGCTCCGGCATCTAGGGCAGGTCTGTGGACGGCTTCAATGCTGTTTCCGTCGAAGTCAACAACAGCCGCCGAGTAATAGCCGCTCGAATCCCTCAAGCACGGCGCCCCGAGGGTGGTCCCGCCAGCTCGCTGTGCTGCTGAGAAGAACTCTTGCACAGCTTGCCGTGACGCAGCTGGGAAGGCGACATGAGCGGCCCCGGCAGGCACCGAGGCTGTCGCTTGTGTCAGCCAGAAGTCCGGATGTATTGAGGTGTCTCTGGGACCAAATGCTATTGTGGTACTGCAGGCTTGACCACGGTAAATATAGCCTAGAGGTTGGAGGGCGGAGAGGAAGAATGAGGTCGACTGCCCTAATTGCGAGACTGTAAGGGTGATGGAAGATGGCATATCAGTGGTCTTGTGTCTCTGGCAATGGGTGGCAACAGGAAAATCGTTCAGGTATATGGCATCGTTTTGTGTAACCCGTCGTTCTTTGGGTCTGGGGGACTGGAGGCCTCCGGGCGAGGACTGGCACCTCTGTGGCAGCAACTCAGCAGTCTAGACTCTGGTGCACGGTTCTTTCTTGCTGACCACGGGATGTGATGGAGGTATGTAGTGTGACCTTGGCGTTGTTGTGAGGCTCAAGCAAATGAAGCGTCGGTGATGGTGGGACAAGCCCTACGAAGGTCGATGAGAGCAGTGGCTGTCTGGTTTATGAGTTGTCGCTGCGAAAATTGTACTCACGTAACGATCTCAGATCGCACGAATGTTCGGCGAAGGCCGTGAGTGCAGACGGCAGTGATGGGCACACTCACAGGTGAAGATCACCAGACGGGAAGAGGCGAAAGGAAGGAAGCGAGAAACCTACCTGCTGACTCGGGGGATTCCCTGTGACCTGAAAGAACGATATGTGAAGGCACGAGCAGGCAACAAGCATCAGCTGGTGCCCAATACTGGAGTCCAAGGTACAGGTCCTGTCAATTTGGCGCATGAGACAGCGCTGGTCTGCCGCCTGGAAGGTGAGGCGACAAAGCCGCGCCTGCCGTTGCAAATGGTACGAATCGAAGGTACCGTTTCTGGGGCGCCACAAAGAAGAAAGCCTCCATGTCTGGGAGCGGGTAGGATTCAAGTACGGTGTCGTCGAGGACCTTGATTTGTTTGGAGGTCGTTGTGGAATTTGGTGGAGGGTGTGTGGTTGGCGGAACGGAGCGTAACGTTGGGCAGCAACCTAGGAATCCCAAGCAAAATCGACTCCAGCTCGCCAATAGGCGGTCAGCGCTTGTGCCATTGGCTGAAGAAGCAGAATTTACCCTGCCACGATACGAGTCGGTCTGAAAGACGGAGAATTGGGATGCACGATGATGCTTGGATCTACGTGTGTGCTTTTTGGTGGACATGAAGCAGATCTCATTAATGCTTTGCGAATGCCATCCTGCGCCAGATGCTATGCATTTATGACCTTAGATCCCTCCTAGATGATCCTGATTCCCTGGTGATGCTGGGCGGTAGACACGTTGAGTGCCTACCAGACGTTTCGACGAATGAAATTTTCGTCATTGAGATATTGTTGAACCACGAGTGTCTTGTTGTAAAACAGTGCTGATCCAACGCCCCCAATGCCGAGCGGCAGGATACTCCCGAGACTGAGCTTCGATGTTATGATCTCAGCCGTCCCAGGAGTCCGCCAGAGAAGAAGGAAATGGTGTTAGAAGGAATTCATACCTAGATGATGTTCCACACATCTTCTGCAGCATGGCAGAATTTGCTACATGCCACGCTGGCGCTGAGACTGTAGTTGCTGATTGAGATGGCATCGTCTTTGAAGGCATCGGCGAAGTCGTCGCGACCTTTGGCCATTGCACCGACGAAGACGCATATGCTCTCGTCGGCCGACAAGTCTGCGATGTAGTCTCTGACTCGAACAACTTCGGCGTCAAAGGAGAGCGTGACCTTGCGGCAGTTCGGGGGCAGGTGATCAGTGATGGGGTTCTTGATGACCTTGAGCAGCTTCTCCTGTGAATTCACAGACCTAATGGAAAGTTTGTGAAGCAGCTGCACCATCAAGCCCGCGAACCGCTTGAATGTTCGAGGTATGCGGACGGATGGGCTGACCTCAATCAGTGTGCCCTTAGCGGTGTGAATGTATATCTGAAGCCTGCCAGCTTTGTTGATGGGTGAGTCCAGGAGCGTAAGAAGACACTGTGACCCGTGGTTAGTTGTTCCAGGCTGCTGTGTGTGTAGATCTCAAACCTGGTGGGTAATGTCAGGCCGAGCCTCGCTGATGTCTCTGCCCATCTTCCGCATGATGCCTATATGCTCGTCGCTGTTCAGCAGCGAGAATTTTTCGTCTTTCGAGCCTGGCTTTGCACTGTGGGACGCTCTGTATGTCTCAAGACTGGCGTGGGAGAGAACAACGATCAGCTTTGTGTGCTCTTGTCGTTGCTGGGGATTGGGAAATGCTGCTCGGCCACCAGACGTGGTAGTTCGGGGGGCGGGAGAGATTGTGCTCCTGCTTGGGTCAGCTTGAAGAGTCATATGTCCGTTCATCTCACATACTAGACAACTTCCGCTTGAGAGGGTTCGCCATGTTGCTTGTTGGCAGCGATGCGGTGTGAATGATGCGGTCAGACTGGTGATAGCGGGCAAAATCGAATGTGCTAATGGTGTCTGTTATGGAATGTTTCCTGAGGTACGAACGCAAGGACAGACGATAATTTCAGTGGTCAGCCTCAGCTGTTCTCATCGGAATGAGTCTGTGCGGAAAAACTCGTTCAGTCAAAGTCCCCCGCACTCGGCGAACAGCTGCCCGTCAACCGGCCTAGCATTGTGGTGATTGCGTGCCCAGCCGCCTTTGAGGAGGACTCTACTACCTACCTAGGTACCTAATAAGGTAGCTAAGTGGCCCTTGGTCCCTAAAACGAGGCCTGTAGCGGCGCACAGATCATGTGTCAATCATGCCGGATACATATACATCTATTGAAATAAGGCACTAATTGCGATGTGCTCAATCTTGCAAACTAAATGACATGAATCTAACTTCTGAGCTCACGTGTCACCGATCGTCCTTCGTGGCCATGAACCATCGCAGTTTGCCAATAGGCACAGTATGTGTCTCCTGACCCGATCTTATGATCCAGTCTCTCAGCTTATCTTCGCCCACTGCCTCCCTCATCAGTGTCCGCACTTCCGCAGGCGTCCGTGTCCGCAGACATGATATATACCCGTCAAAGACCCACACGAATGGCACACAAGGCACCAGGTAGGTGAAGACGAGTCGGCCGGGCGAGTTGTAGAAGTAGATCGGCGCCAGGATGACGATGGCCAGCGGCCACAGGAGGCTGACCATAATGAATGATAGGAAGTTGCGGGCTTGTAGCTCGAAGATACTAAGCGCATGCTGTTAGATGGTGTTCTTCAGACTCAGGATGGGATTATTTTTACCAGAACCCATCACCCGTCTCAACAGCATCCTTGAGCACCCGTCTCGCCATATCATCGTCAAAATGGTGAAACGCAAGACTAAACAGCCTCATAATCTTCTTACCCTTCTTCTGCTTCCCGTGCCCATTCATGCTCTTGTCCTCACCCAGCAACACAGACCGCCCAGGCGCACCCGTAGCATCAACCTTCTCCTCGACGTAATCCAACTTCCCACTCTCGCTCTTCTTACACCACCCTTGCCATGCCGGCACATTTGGCTCGATGTCGGTCATCACGAACTGCACCTCTTCCTTGTTCTGCTTTCTGAGTATTTGATTCACGTGCTTCTCGAAGAACGGCGTGGGTCCGCCGGAGCCGGAGCAGAAGTCAATGAAGCGTAGTCACTGATGTTCTTGCCGAGCTGAGTGGTAAGGATGGAGGCTGCGAGTGCGCAGGGCGCGACACGTTGGATGATTGGGAGGCATACTGTCCAGCCTAGGGTCAGGTAGTCTTGTACGTAGCCGCGGAGGAGGGGTGGCCACCTTGGGAAGAGTGTTAGCTTTTGAACGGATTGGAGTGTGGTCTTGCGCGGGTCAGGGTAGAAGGAATAGGCAGGGTCGTGATTAGTTCGTGTTGCGAGATCATAGTGGGCGCCCAAGTGCAGGGCGCATGAGGGACTCTCGACGGGAACAAAGGCGGGCTTTGCAGCGACAGACGTATCATTATATTCCCAGTCATAGTATGCCAGATGGCTCGCAGTGACTGCTGATGGATTGACAGTGTAGACGGCAGCATAGATGGTGGACAGGAAGAAGATAGAGTCGCTTACCAAGACTGGTCGTTGATCTCGTAGAAATGTATTCTCGGCAACCACGGCCGCTCATCTTCACTTCCCCGATGGGCATCGGGGAGCTTGAGATTGTCCTTGTTCAAGCTCGTCATTCTCCCTTGATGTTCGGGTATTGTGTTCGTTCTTTGCTTCGCCGCCATGATTTGAGTCGGCGGAGTACTTCATACAAAGCGAATCCACGAGGAAATAGTGAATGTCTTGAGTGTGGAGCAGCGACTACTGTGACGCGTCTTGAATTCATCATCTATGATCTATATTCCGAGTCGGACGATGTTATCGTCCTTACATTCTACCAGTCGTTTGAGCATCGTGTTACCTCTTTCCATTTCCGAAGATACTCTGCACAAGTTCGCCACTCCTCGTCGCAATGATGGAGAGCAACGAGTCTGCCAAGCCGTGACTGGACTCATTGGCACCTTGGAGCCAGATGCCAACGTCAGCTTCTACCATAGATCGATCTAGGCCGAGACTGTAGTCTCGGTTGGGTGTCCAGCTACCATCCTTCGAGCTGTTGATCTCCTGGCAAGCTTCCAGCATTGCGATATGTTGGTCTCGCTTATAGCCTGTTGCTAGAATGACGGCATCGAAAGAAGCATTCTCTTCGTTCTTCCCATCACCGCTGTCCAGTCGACGAAGTGCCAGGCTGATCTTCTGATCAGCACCCTCTTCACTAACACCAACAACATCTCGCGATGGCAGGATTTGATGTTGCCATTTGCTTCGGTCTGGCTCTTCAATGCTTTGAGTATACATGCTCTCGTAGATGTGCTCCAAGAGCGGCAACCGAACAACACTGTAATTGGTTGCTCTGTTCTTCTTGATCGCCTCGTCACGCTGGTGTCGGTCAGCATGGTAGAATGTGTCGACTGCGGAAGGATCGAAGACTTCGTTGACGAATGGCGAGTCGTCGCTCGGCCGCAATGCCGTATCTCGCATGATCAAGCGTGTCGAAGCATTGGGATACCGCGTATGAAGGTCATTAAAGACTTCTGCGGCACTCTGCCCACTGCCAACCACAGCAACTGAGTATGCCTTGTCGGCATCTGGAGGATCGAACCGATCTTGGTGAGATACTCTGATGTATGGAGTATGCGGTGGTTGTGCTTCTGAAATATGGCCGGTCTGCTTTGGTAGCCGCCCACCGCAATGACTACGTTCTTGCTAATGCGCTTCGATGTGTGGCCGGTTCGGCAATTTCGAGACTCAATCTCGAGGCGATCGTATTTCTGTCCTGTCACGTATCTGATGGGCCTCACGCTTGTCACTTCCTCGGAGTAATCAACAGAGCTTTCGAAATGATTTGCGGCCCAGCGCATGTAACGCTCAAACTCCAGACGAGAAGGCAGAAAGGTGCTGAGGTTGGTGAACTGAACCAGCCTCTGCTCTTCCTTGAGATAGTTTAGAAATGTGAAATAGCTGCGAGGATCTCGCAAAGTAGCGAGGTCCTTGATGAAGGATATCTGCATCTTCGCTCCTGGTAACAGCATGCCAGGATGCCAGGAAAAATTCGACTGCTTCTCGAGGAAGCGTACTCTCTGACGAATGGTAGTTTCGGAGCCCGCATTCCCGGTTGTGTCGGATCCGTACATATCATTGAGGGCAACGGCGATGCCCAAGCCAGCCGGACCAAAGCCGATGCAGACCAGGTCGTTCATTTCATTGCGTTCTGTAGGAGACAACGGTGGTGTCAAGGCGTTTGCTTGATGGCCGGGCTTCTGGGAAGATCTCTCTAATGACGGATTGTGCACTTCATCACCGCCTGCCGAATTTGTTTGGACCATTTCCGAGTCGCGGCTCTCATATAGAAACATGGGAGCACTGTTATCAATTCGAATCTGCTCTGATATTAGTCCTGGTGCCATCTGAGCGCTGGGGCCGAGCGTCTCCATCGAACAGCTGCGAAGACGAGGCTTCAAAGACAAGACTGGGAGCAAGATCACGGTAGGAGTGATCTACGACGTTCGCGGAGAAGGAAGATGAGAAGCATGAGCGTGTAGCAGCGTCCCAGGTGTCGTAACACTGCTGGGACCAACATCGTTGCATAGCTCCGCGATTTCGCATGCATCGCTTCTGCTCTCGACAAGGTTCTCTTCAGGAGCTCCGATGAACACACGAAAGAGATCCATATCTCACCACAAAATGAGTAACCGCTCCCACAGAGAGTGGTCTGACTGGACGAAGTCGTCGGCTTGTAATGTGATTGACGTCGGCCAAGCTGATCAGATTGATTAGATTAAAATTTTCCTGACCAGGGAGGGCGCTGTAAGAGTGTCGCTCACCAATCAGCAGGGTTGTGGTGGGGGAATGGTAGGTTCGACCTGACACGTCCAGCACCGCGTTTGTGGTAGCCTTCCTGCGAAAATCTTCCCAGATCGGCCGAGGAAAGCGCTATCGGAGAGGGCTTGTGACCTTGGAGTCGACGGTCTTTCGTTGTAGCGATATGCGACTATGACCGAGATGAAGTCAAGGAGACCTGTTGCTCACGAGAAGAGCAGAAATTTCTATGATGCAAGCCATAAGGTTTGGATGAAGACTTCCTCTATTGGATCTTGATACTCGGTGCTGACCTGAACATCCATCGTTTGGCTTGTGTTTTGCCATACTCCGTTGGCAATTCACTCCCATGCAAGAACATGCCACGATCGTTCATTCGTCTTTGATTTCTTCATTCTTCTGACGCGTTCATAGCGGGCGGTACCGTAGTATACGAGATCGTGTCGGGCATACGAGACGTCGATTACCGAGCGACATGGCGAGTACGGTCCCCAGACTGGGATGAAGCGGAACGTGTAGAGTAAGTCGGTCATTGGCACCGACTTCATCACGACCCTTGAGTACGACGGCGAAGATGGCGACGACCAACGGCTTCGCCGCACAAGGCTTGGCTGTTCTCAATGCGCATCGTCGAATTTTACCTGGACCACAGCTATTGCACGAGCTAATAGCTCAAAACAACGGTGAAGATCCTGCTATCGAATTTCTACTGGCCAAGGACGTCCTCTGCAGGCTATCGTACCGCGATTTCCGGACCTTAAGTCGACAACTCACCCAACAGATCCTCGAGGTGCTTGGACCTGACAGCGGCCCATCGGTGGTACCAGTTGTAATACCACAGTCTCCGGAACTTTACTTGGCATGGAGAGGTGTTCTGCAAGCAGGCCACTGTATCTGTCCGGTCAGTGCAGATGTGCCTCCTGAACGACTGAAGTTCATTTTGACCGACGTTGGAGCTCAACTCATCATACACGACGCCTCTAGCTCACAGCTCGTGGATTGCGTCAAAGGAGGAGTCAAGAGCCTTGCCATATCGCTGGAGTCGCTTCGAACTGGTCACAGCTCCCAGGAAAGGGACAGTTCAGACGGCGTCCCTAACCGAGTGATCGAGCCTGGAAGTCCAGCGTACATCATGTACACCTCTGGCTCAACTGGACTGCCGAAAGGCGTCCCCGTATCGCACATGTCGGCGACACAGTCCATCCTCGCCCACGATGAGCATATCCCGACTTTCAAGCGATTCCTTCAGTTCGCCTCACCCACATTTGATGTGTCGATCTTTGAGATCTTCTTTCCATTCTTCCGAGGTGCAACTTTAGTTAGCAGAGTACGAGAAACAATGCTTGGAGATCTGCCTGGTACTATCAATGTGCTCAAAGCTGATGCTGCTGAGCTCACGCCGACGGTGGCTAGCACGCTTTTAAGAACTCGAAGCGCGACACCTAAGCTGAAGATGCTCCTGACTATTGGCGAAATGCTGAACACACAAGTCATCCAAGAGTTCGGCGGAGACAAGAACAAGGCAAGCATACTTTATGCTATGTATGGGCCAACTGAGGCTGCCATCCACTGTACAATCGCCCCACGCTTGTCGTCTGCAGCTTCGGTGAGACAAATTGGACAACCGCTTTCCACAGTCTCAGCATTTGTGCTGAAAAAAGATTCGGGCGCAAACACGTTCCACATTGCTAGGCGGGATGAGGAGGGCGAGCTTGCCATCGCAGGCCAGCTCGCTGATGGGTACCTTAATCGCGACGAGCAGACAAGAGAGGCTTTCATAGACCTTCCTGGCCACGGCAGGGTCTACAGAACAGGCGATCAAGCTGTATGCCGGAGCCAAGACGAGCTCGAGATCCTCGGGCGCATCGCAGGTGGTCAGGTAAAGCTTCGCGGTCAGCGCGTTGAACTCGGCGAGATTGAAGAAGTCGCGTCAAGGGCGAGCGGTGTGGCACAGGCCATTGCAAGCGTCGTTGAAGAATCACTGATCTTGTCTTGTTATGCAGAGCAAGATATCAAAGCTGATTCGATCTCGGACATCTGCAAAGCATGGCTGCCTCCGTTCATGCGCCCGACGGAAATAGTCCTTCATCATTCGCCTCTGCCAACGCTTCCCTCAGGCAAAGTCGACCGTAAGGGCATTGCGGATGGTCTGCTTCGCCGAAGCCCTGAACACAACACTGGAGATATGACATTCGAATCAGAGACAGAAGCTACCATTGCACAGGTTGTCAGCAGATACTTGCGGAGAAACGTTGGTCGAGACGATGATCTCTGGCGCTGCGGACTGGACTCGCTTCGAGCAATCCGGATAGCGTCGGAGCTGCGTGGCCGCTTCCCGCCGATCGGTGTTGCTATTGTCCTGCGCTGTGCGAGTGTGAAGGAGATCGCAGATGTGCTCTGTTCAGGGAGCACAGACACGCAAAATGGCTATCACGACAGACTGATCGAAGACAGTGACGCCTGGAAAGGCATTCAGCAAGGTGCCCTCGAGGATCTCAGCCAGGAAGACAGCCGCGGCGTAGAGTTCGTGTCTCCATGTACCCCGATGCAACTGGGAATGCTTGCAGAAACAGTATTGAAGCCGGACCTGAATTTCAATCGCATTCAGCTCCAGCTGCGTGCGGGTACAGATTTCCGGCAATTGCAACATGCCTTTCAAAAGTTGGCCCAAGCCAGGAGCATATTGCGCTCTGGCTTCCTATCCACTCATGACGAACGCATGCCTTTCGTCCAGGTCAGATGGACTACGCTCGAGGCCCATGAGCTCAATCTTGCACGTCCATTCCAGATTCTTCCCGACACTGCTGGCAACAAGTCCGGTGCAAATGTCCTCATACATCACGCGCTTTATGACGGATGGTCGTGGGACCTCCTAATAAATGATCTGAACCGATTGCTAAACCATGAGCAGCTGCGCACTCGTACGCCTTTCGAGGCTGTCAGCCGGTCCCTAAGACATCGTCTGCCAAAGGCACTGGGAAATGCGAGCCTCGAGTACTGGAGGGATCTGTTGACAGACACGTCAACAGCTCCATTTCCGTCGCTGGTCGCATCCACACCTTCTTCGCCAGCACATCATACTATACAGCGCAGCCTAGATGTCAAGGCGAATGACTTGAGGAAGCTGTCTACGGATCTGCGCATTACTCGACAAGCGATTCTACAAGCATCCTGGGCCATTCTCTTATCGTGCTACGCCGATAGCGAAGACATTGTCTTCGGGACGGTCATATCTGGTCGACACGCGGGCATCCCAGGCATCGAGGAGACGATCGGTCCATGTTTGGCCACAATCCCGACAAGACTCGACTTGAGTAAGGTTGCGACGGTGACAGATCTGCTCAATTACGTCCAGCGGCAGAATCTTGAAAGCCTTGATTGTTATGATACGCCGCTTCGTGATATTCAAAAACAGTCTGGGTTAGACCCAGCTCAGAGACTTTTCGATACTCTGGTCGTCTGGCAGGAACAGGCAGACGTCGAGCCGCGCGCCAACCAGCTGGTCTGGACAAGCGACGGAGAAGATTGCCTGGACTATGCTGTAGTCCTGGAGGTCGAAGTACTTGACGAGGCTTGTAATCTGAAGCTGACCTACGACAACGGGCTCGTCCCACAGGAACAAGCTGTCGTGCTGACAGAACAACTTAATGCAATTATGAGCCGTATGCTGAGCCAGCCGAGTTGTCTGCTTCAAGATCTCTGGTCCGTACACGCCGATCAAGTGTTGTCACTGGTCAATCCGACTTTCCAAGCTTATACAGGAGGCGTTGACCTGGTCCAGCCACTGGAAACGATGGCAAATGACTATCCAGAGCGGGTTGCCCTCAGATTCGTTTCCGACTTTGACCCAATGAGCCGGAGGCTGACAGCTACGGAAGTGACGTACTCAGATCTTGTGCAGAAAGCATCGAACGTGGCCACGCAACTCGTCCGATCTTGCTCGATTGCAGAAGACGATCTGGTTTGCATCATCGCCCACAAATCCATAGAGCTCTATGTTGCAATTCTGGCCGCTGTCTGTGCTGGCGCAGGCTATATGTGTGTCAATCCCGAGACTCCACGAACGCGTATGCAGCAGATCCTCGATCAGGCCAAGCCTGCTGTCGTGTTGACTGGCCAACACATTTCAGTGGAAGGACTAGATTGCAGGCAACTAGAGATCATGACGCTGGTCAAGCAGCATCCCAAGGGTCATCCAGAAGCAGAAGTCCGCCCACACGGCGATGCTCTTGCATACGCCGTGTTCACTTCCGGCACTACGGGGGTTCCAAAAGGCATTCTTATGACGAGAAGAAATCTAATGAGCCACATCAACCATCTCCGGTCAGTCTACCCTCATGAGTCTCACACGGACTCTTTACTACAGGCATGTTCTCCAGCTTTCGATGTTTCGGTGTTCGAGATATTCTGGACCTGGCATATGGGTATGACTTTAGTTGCCGCCTCCAACGACGTGCTCTTCCGGGATCTACAGCGCTTCATCGACGCGGCGGGAGTCACGCACCTGAGCATGACACCTACCGTGGCCGCCCTCGTTGACTCGGATAAAGTGCCCAAGCTGAAAATGCTGGTCACTGCTGGTGAGCCGATGAACTCGAAAGTGTTCAGTCAATGGGCTGGGCGTGGGCTCTACCAAGGCTACGGCCCGAGTGAGACGACGAATATCTGCAACGTTCGACCTGAAGTTGCGCAGGGTGACGCTCCAAATAATGTCGGTGTCGCGTTCAGCAACACATCCATGTTCGTCTGCCGCCGGCTCGCGCACGACAGAGCCTCGACTGATGTACCGCTCATCCTAAGCGACTTCAAACCTGTTCCCCGGGGTGCAACAGGCGAGATTTGGATCGGTGGAGATCAAGTCGGAAGAGGTTATATCGATCCAGTGCTGACCGCTCATTCATTCTTGATGCATCCGGATTATGGCTGGCTGTATCGTTCTGGCGACATCGGCCGTGTGCTAGCCGACGACACATTCGTGATCCTTGGGCGCGAAGACGACCAAGCCAAATTGAGAGGGCAACGTATTGAGCTCGGGGAAATCAACACGACCCTCTTGCAGGTCGAAGGTGTGGTCGATGCCCTGACCATAATCCATAAAGCACAGGACGGCGAGAGGCTTGTGACATTCGTTGCACATAACGACAGAAATGGTTTCAAGAAGAGCCACTCTGCTGCTCGGCACCTCTTTGACGTTCTCAGCGATCGCCTACCTGCCTACATGATTCCAGACATTATCATGCCGATGCGAGCGTTGCTTTTGACGGCGCAAGGCAAAGTTGATAAGAAGAGAATGGTCAGTGGATTCGAAGGTCTCAGCAAGAGCGAACAAGATCAACATCGTCGAGATTCATCCGGCACTACGGACACCGAGCCCCTGACCTCCCAAGATCGCAGCATAGCGCATGCTCTGGCAGTCACACTCAAAATTTCACCAGAGTCAATCCGTCGAGAAACATCATTCTATTCTCTTGGTCTGGATTCTCTGAGCGTGATCAGGTTTGGGAAGAACCTGAGAGCAGAGGGGCTGCCCATGCTGGACGTGTCGACGATATTGAAGAACTCATCAATCAAAAAGCTCTCGAGGGTAACGTCGCAGACGCATCACAAGCAGAGCTCCTCCGGGCATGTCGGCTGGAAGCATCTTGCACAAGTCGAGTCGGTCAAGCAGCTGCGTGAACAGCTTTCCGACAACGGTTGTACGATTGAGAAAGTGCTGCCGTGTACAAGCTTGCAAGTTTCGATGTTGTCGGCGTCCAGTAATGGGACCAATACGTCGTACCGCAATCGTCTTACATTCAAGATCAAAGGTGACCTCGCGAAAGTCAAAAGTGCATGGCTACACGTAATGCAGCGACAGCAATTGTTACGCACTGTCTTTGTCGAACAGGACGACCCAGGAATGCCTTATCTGCAGGTTGTGCTGAAAGATGTGCCGCTGCAGTTGATGGACCAGGAGCAGGACAGGAATGTCCCTCTATCTCCCACGGAGACCTGGTCTCACATGCAAGTCGGGCGGTTGAACGAGGCTAATATCATGACACTGGACGTTCACCACGCTCTATATGATGCCGAAGGCATGAAGGTGCTGTTACGGGAGGTCGAAGCTTGCTACAACTCGCAAGAACTAGAACCTGTAGTACACTTCGACCTGTACTTACAGCACGTGGAGAGCGTCGACACATCAGCAGCTGCCGCGTTCTGGCGGCCGCGACTGAATGGTATCCAACCGACACGACTGGCGGATTTATTGATGCCCTCAGCTCGCGCTGCTGCGCGGAACGGAGGTTTCGCTGGAAGACAGTCGAGCGTGCGACTAGCAGAACTGAAAGAACAAACGCGAAAGCAATCTGTAACGATCTTGGCGTATCTCCAAGCAGCGGTCGCTCAGATGCTCAAACAGTACTCACAGACAGATGATGTGACTTTCGGGAATGTTCACAGCGGAAGGAGCATTCCAGTCGATGGTGTTGACCGCATTGCCGGGCCATGCTTCAACACTCTGCCAATACACGCCCGTGACCTGCGTAACAGCACCAACGGTGCCCTGCTGCGAATGCTGCATCAAGAGAACGTGGAGATGATGCAATTCCAGACCACAAGTCTTCGTGCACTTCAACGAGAGTATAGCTCAGATGGCAGACCATTGTTCGATTTCCTTCTTCTGTTCCAGCAAAGTCAGCTGGAGCTAGATGACCGCATCTGGGAGCTGTCGGAGGAGCAAGGCGACATGGACTTCCCGTTCATCCTTGAAGTTGTTACTCCAGAGACTTCGGGTACGTTGTGCCTGTCTCTGCATTCCACCGTGGTGGGTGACGCAGTACTTGTAGAAATGCTGTCAACACTCGACGGGTTGTTGACCCACTGTGTCCGCTATCCCGAAGCATTAATACAAAGCAACTCAGAAGCGCGATGGTTCATTCGTCGACGTGACGAGATCAGTGAAAAACGTGGTGCGATACCGTCTACATCGGCAGCAAACAGCCATCCGACGCTGTCTGATATTCAGCAACAAGTCGGCGAGCTCATGCTGACACTCGCGCGGAATCCAGCGCAGGATGTCCAAGAGCTCAGTCCCGCAACGACTATCTTCAAGCTCGGTCTTGACAGCATCAGTGCAGTCCAGTTGGCATCGAAGCTGCGCTCAGCGGGTTACGGCATTACCTCGAGCGACATATTGGAATTTCCAAGTCTCGGTGAGATTGCTTCCTTCTGCATAAACACTCCATCGAGAGGGGCCAGTGAAAGCGAAGTTGAGCAGATAAGCCTAGCAGACTTCTCCGAAAAACACACGGCGATGGTCTCTGATCGATGCAAGGACCAAACCTCCAAGATAAGTGCTGTCCGGCCGTGTACGCCGTTGCAGTGTGGCATGTTGTCACAGTACATTCAGTCGTCTGGCAGATTGTACTACAACACAATGAAGTTCAGAATGGACAGTGATGTAAGTCTCTCGGATATGCGATCGGCTTGGGAAGCCGCTACGAATGAGCACGAGGTGCTCCGTTCTGGCTTCGTTGAATGTGACGACCCCATCTGCGGCTATCTAATGGTGACCTACGAGCATTTCCAGCCGCAAATTGTGGTAAAAGCGAACGACGACGCGAACGCCAATATGGTCGACTCACAAGGAGACCTTTCAATGCCTCCTTGGCGTGTCAGCCTTGACGAGGACTCACGCACAGTCGAATTGAGCATGCTTCATGCGCTGTACGATGCCAAGTCTCTCGATCACATCCTGACAAGCGTGGTTCGCGCATACTTGGGTCGTTCAAGCGAGCCGGTTGTGGCCGTAGGATCAATTGATGCCGTCTTGCCCCTTTTCCTCGAGAGCAGTAAGTCTCCGGCAGCGGCGGCATTCTGGAAACGATCAGAAAATGCAATCGAGCCTACGAAATTTCCCGATCTTAACATCCACAAGCAGCTTGATAACCACTTCGAAGTTATAGAAGATCGCCTTCCCAAGAGCCTGACAGATGTCAATGAGGCATGTGCCGGACTGGAATGTACGCTACAGGTAGTGTGCCAGGCCGCATGGTCCCGACTGCTTTCTGAATACACTGGCCAGGATCGAGTCACGTTCGGCCTGTTGCTGTCAGGTCGCGACTTTGGAGACGAACGTGACGATATCGTCTTCCCATGCATCAACACACTACCCTGTACCGTGGAAAAGAGCCCCGACAGGCAACAAATGATTCGGAATCTAGCTAGCACTACCTCTGGCCTCCTCAGGAATCAGCGGACCCCGCTGTCATCAATCAAGAGATGGCAGGATGTCGATGGCGAAGCATTCGATGCTTTACTCGTTGTACAAAAATACGAGTCGCAACAACCTAGTAACGTGCCGTGGCAGGTCATTGAGGAACAAGCCAATGCCGAATATAGCGTGTCTATCGAAATCATTCCGGACGAGTCATTGAATGTTCTATCTCTTCGTTTGACTGCTGCGCAACGAGTATTGCCTGAGGAAGCATCAAGTACTCTACTAAAGGAATTTGAGCAGGAGTTGCTCAGTGTACTCGGACTTGCAGCTGGCCATGAAGAGCATCACGCAGTCCTACAAGCCAAGGAAGATCTACTAAAGACAAACATTACTTTCCTGCATCAATTTGTCGAAGAGAGCGCGCGGAAGCACCCGGACTCGCCAGCGTTGGAATTTGTGACCGCCTTTGACGAGACCAGTCCGATCAAAAACACGTGGAGCTATGCACATCTAAACAGTGAGGGTAATCGTGTGGCAAACGCTTTGCTCAAAAATGGTGCTGCGACGGGCGATCTGGTGGCCACGTGCTTCGACAAGTGCCCAGAAGCGTCATTTGCCATTCTAGGTGTTTTGAAGGCTGGTTGCGCCTACGTTGCCATTGATCCAAGCGCACCTGCAGATCGAAAGCACTTCATACTCGAGGATTCCGGTTGCAAAATTGTGCTGACTACTGCCAATCTTGCTCCTGATTTTGAGAAGGCAGGAGTGTCGTGCATTTTAGCCGACGATGCAGCTATGCTGCAGATGATGTCTAGCCAGAGCCCTATACTTACACGCCCGCTCCATTCGCAGGACACCTGCTACTGTCTGTACACTTCTGGCACAACCGGAACACCAAAGGGCTGCCTTATCAGCCACCAAAGCGCGGTCCAGGCAATGCTCTCCTTTCAACGCATCTTCAAAGGCCATTGGACTGCTGAATCTCGCTGGCTGCAATTCGCTTCCTTCCACTTCGATGTCAGCGTTCTTGAGCAGTACTGGAGCTGGAGTGTTGGCATCATTATGGTCACAGCGCCTCGCGACCTGATTCTTGAAGATCTACCTGGTTTCCTTCGGCGGGCTGAGATCACGCATCTGGATCTCACGCCCAGCTTAGCCCGGCTCATCTCTCCAGAAGAGGTCCCAAGCCTTTGCAGCGGCGTCTTCATTGTTGGCGGTGAACAGCTTAGCAAGATATTATTGACACATGGGGCGATGCCGGTTGCTTGTACAACTTCTACGGACCAAGCGAGGTCACAATTGGATGCACTGTGCATCCACGCGTCAAGAAGGGGACCAAGCCGACCAACATTGGTTGGCTTTGGGACAACGTTGGCGCGCGAGTGCTCAAGCCCGACAGTCAAGACCCAGTGCTACGTGGTGCGGTGGGTGAACTATGTCTGACAGGCGTCCTCGTGGGCAAAGGCTACCTCAACAGACCAGATCTGACGCGGTCAAAGTTTGCGATTCTGCGTGATGGAACACGCGCATACCGAACGGGCGATCTGGTCCGACTGCTGCATGATGATAGCTTCGAGTTTCTGGGTCGGATCGATGACCAGGTCAAGTTGCGTGGTCAGAGACTGGAGATCGGCGAAATCAACCAAGTTGTCAAGGCTAGCTCGCTGAGAATCCAAGAAGTTGCGACCATGGTATTGAAGCATCCGAAGCAAGCCAAGGAGCAACTGATTACGTTCTTCTCCACCAATCGCCCCAAGAGAGGAACTAGTGCCACCGTAATCGCGGACGATGGTGCAGCAGCACTTGCAACGACGATCCGAAAGCACTGCTCAAGCAAATTGCCGGCATATATGGTACCTTCTAGTCTGCTGCGGGTTTCGAATATTCCGCTGTCAGCGAACAACAAAATCGAGATGAAGATGCTGAAAGCACTGTACGAGAGCCTGGACGATGGTACAATGCAACAGCAGAGCATGGCTCAGGCGCAGTTATCTGGAAGTGATCACGCGACGTTCCAAATCGTTGCTGTTGTCATCGAGCGACGTCTACGTCTCGAACCCAGCTCTGTCAAGCCGTCATCGCGACTCTTCGAGCTTGGTCTTGATTCAATCTCAGCCATTGGCCTCTCACGAGCTCTCAAAGATGAAGGCTTCGAGCACTGCAGTATTCAAGCTGTTATGCGCAGTTCTCTGGTCGCCGACCTCGTGCATGTGCTCAACGTTGGCGGCGAATCAGACGCGGAAAAGACGAGGCTGACCGAGGCCAAGAACGCCATCGCCCGGTTTGCCAGAACGCACCGCCAGACTGTTATTGATAGCCTTCACGTTGACGCGGTAGCGATTGAGGACATCAGTCCTTGCACGCCGCTCCAGGAAGGAATGATATCTAGGGTTGTCAACAGTAGCAGCAGAGATACCACCTACTTCAACGAATGTGTAATGAATTTACAGCACAACGTGTCAGTCGAGCGACTTGAAGCCGCGTGGCGGGCAGTCGAGGCGGCTTTCTCGATACTGAGGACGTATTTTGTGCCGACTAAGGATGGGTACGCTCAGGTTGTCCTCAAGCGCGGCTCTAAGCCGCAATACTCTCCGACAGGCGCGTTGAGCGATGAGCGTCTGGGGTGGATCAGCGGCGCCAAACGCTTCGGACCCTTTCGTCCATGGACACTCGAGCACAGAGAGCAAGATCGCCGCCGGAGCATGGCCTTCGAAATCTTTCACGGCCTTTATGATGGCATCTCCTTAGATCTCCTATTAGAACAGGTTGTCAGGATCTATGAGACCCAGTCTGCCACAAAGTGTCAGAAGTCCAAGTTCTACGAGCTTCTGCCTTATGGTCCGCTCAGCATATCGACGAGCAGCGAATCATTCTGGAGACAGACTCTACAAAGCACGTCCATGCTCGGGTTGTCCGAGCTGGATGCTGAGGATCGTCAGAGCACGACCGTGACCTTCTCATCAAATGCTCGGCTCGGTGACATCGGGACTCTCTGCAAGACTCTGGACGTGACCTCTCCAGCAGTCTTTCATGCTGCGTGGCTTCTTTGTCTACAAGCGCGGTACGCGACCAACCCGACCATAGGTGTGGTGGTCTCTGGTCGGTCAATTGCACATGCGGATGCTGAGACGGCCATTGGCCCGATGTTCAACACAATACCCAGCAGCGTTGAAGTATCGGCGACCGCAGCTACGACCAATGATCTCATCAAGGCATGTCATAAGTTCAACATGGACGTGCTTCCATATCAACATACATCTCTCCGACAGATTGCAAAGTGGATGGGCTTAAACACTAAAGGCATCTTTGATAGCTTGTTCGTTTTCTTGCGAGAGCGTGACGAGGCGTATCAGACGATTTGTGGGAATTGGTACCATCCGCCGCTCAGCCCGACTACCCGATGAATCTCGAGGTCGAACAACACAAGGACGGCAGCTTCCATGTGGCGCTTGTGTGTCGGGGCGAATATCTGCGGCAAAGCGACTGTGATGATCTTGGACAGTCGTACATGGATCTACTTGGCAAGATCATGAAGGGAGCACAGCTGAACCTGCCAGAAGTGTTCAAGGCCGAAGCTCAGCAAGATGTCCCGTCATCTACACCAAAGAGCGAACATGCATCGTTGACGTCTAAACCAAGTACCGAATCATGGTCGGAGACAACTGGACTCATACGCCAGGCGATCGCAGATGTTGCGGTGGTTGACATCGAGAACCTAGCACTGCATCAGCCTACCATCTTCGAGCTAGGGCTGGACAGTATCGACGCAATGAAAATAGCAACGCGACTCAAGCACGTTGGCATCAAAGTCAACGTCAGTGCGATCATGCGGACGCCGACCATAGCAGGCATTGCCGCCACTGTCCAAGACAGTGAAGGAACCGAGGAGCCCGAATCCAGCATGCTCAGCACGACAAAGCAAGCTACTTTCCGCGACGTTGTTGCCGCCCATGGGATCGATGCGAGCGATGTGGAGGTCGTCCTACCTCTCACCAGCATGCAACAGGGGCTTTTGCTCGACTTTGAGAAGTACTACAACATCACAGTCTTCAAGATGTCAGCAGACCTTAATCTCGGCACATTGAGCGAAGCCTGGAATTGTATCGCTGCAGAATTACCAGTCCTGCGAACCGAATTTCTTGCTGTCGAGAATGGCAACCGCGACGAACCATTCCTACAAACAGTGCATCGCAAGCCTACCGCTGTCATTCGGTCCGAATTTGAAGCTGAAGTTGACCAAATCGTAGCCAGCACGAGACGCGAGGCCAGCAACCGCGGCGTTCGCACCCCTGTGGTGCAAGTGGCACTGGTTGGGAAGGACGATCACAAGAGAATGGTGGTAGGACTGCCCCATGCCGCGTACGATGGATGGTCTATTCAACTTGTCTACCAGAGTCTGATGAGATCTTACGAGAATCTACTCAAAGGCAATTCCCGCGCGGATATCTCTGAAACCACAGCTTCATACAAGCAGCATGTGTCGGCTGTGCTGTCGTACGCCCGAAGTGAGAAAGCGAAGCAGTTCTGGGATCGAGCTGTCCTAGATACTCGCCAGACTCTATTCCCGAAAGCCGCCAGCGAACAGCAGAAGCCTGCACAGACGAGTCATCGGTCTTCCGGAGTGTCTCTGTCAGAGGTGTACAAGTTCTGCAAAGCCAGCGGGACTACTCTACAGTCTCTCGGCTTAGCTGCTTGGTCATTGACTCTCGCGAAGAGACTTCAGAGTTCACGTGTGTGCTTTGGCCTCGTTCTTTCCGGTCGCACAAGTCAAGGTTCCGAAGACTTGATTTATCCAACCTTTAACACAGTCATCTTCAGCATTGGCATCGATCCGAGCAGCACAGGCCGGGCGATCATCCGGCGAGTCCATCAGACTGCAATGGACGTGTCGGATCACCAACACTACCCGCTGAAAGACTCCTTGAAGACCGCCCGCGAGAGTCTAGGCTGTACCGAACTGTTCAATACGTTGTTCACTTACCAGAAGACACCAGGGGCGGAATCTTCGGACGAGCCTCTGTTGGAGGTTGTCGAACTTGGTGATCAGCCAAAGGAACCACCATATGCTGTCAACATTGAGCTGGAAGCAAAGCATGGTCAGCTGCTCTGGACTCTAGCGAGCCAGTCAGGCGTGTTCAGTACCAATGAAGCTGAGGAATGCATGCAGCACTTGGACGAGGTCCTACACCGATTGGTAGAGCGCCCAGAAGAGCCTGTGCACGGCAGAGATGACCTGCCGTTCGACCTTCGAGCAGAGCGTGCAGAAGTACCTTCTGCTCAAGATACAGAAAGCCAAACAGACTTCTCGACGCCTTCCCACAATCTCACGCAGATCGAATTGAGTGTCAGAGGCGTACTCGCAGAGGTCTCCAGAAGTGATACGTCGGCTATTGGGAAGAATACCAACCTCTTCAATCTGGGTCTCGACAGCATTAGTGCAATCAAGCTTGCGTCGCTGTTGAAGAAGCGAGGTCTGAAGCTTCCCATCAGCAGGATACTCGAAGGACAGACTGTCGAGGGGATTGCCGCAGCAATAGAAGCAGTCCGACAGAATGATGCCATGCCCGGACCTGCGACTGCGGACACTTCGCAACACGACCCCGTCGAGCAGTACCTACCACACCTCGAGCGGTGTGGTTTGAAGAGGGAAGATATCGAGAATGTGCTTCCGACCACGGCTGGACAGCAGTACATGCTCGATGTCTGGCAGAAATCTCATGGCAGGCTATTCTGTCCTTCCTTCTGGTTCGAGGTGGGTAGCAGCGTCAGGGAAGGTGGCATCAGCCATGCATTTGAGACACTGATGGAAGCAACTCCCGCTTTGCGCACAAGTTTCGCTATTCGCTCAGGCACCCAAAGCATTGACGAGATCGTTCAAGTTGTTCTCACCTCAAAATTCGCCCAAGCGAACCGCGACTCGTTGCCTTGGAGATACCAGATCCTACACAACGCGTCAACAGGAAGAAGACTCGTCACTCTGACAATCCACCATGCGCTCTACGATGCCGTCAGCATGCACATTGTCGCCAACCAGCTCAACCGACTGTGCGCCGGCCTGACTGTGGCGCCGCAGAATAGCGAGCTTGCATCGTTCGTCAGGGCCACAAGGGTGCTGAACAAGGAAGTCAAGGCCCGCCAACGCAAGTTCTGGACTGCATACCTGGATTCTCAAGCACTAATCCTGCCAAGTCCCGTTCAATTCCAGAATGCTCAGCGACCACGCATGAAGCAGTTCGAACCAGGTCTCACGCCGACACAGACTCTCAAGAATCGCCTACGAGCGAATGGAGTAAGCCTCCAGGCGCTCTTCTTCGCGATTGTTGGACAGGTATACCATGCCGATATGCACAAGAACCAGCAACTCGACGCCCCGGCGACAAATGCAGCTGGGTCAACGGCAGGCAAGGCGGTCGTGATTGGCATCTACCTCTCGCTTCGCAACCTCGACATTCCAGATCTTACAACTTTGGCCGCGCCAACCGTCAACATTGTGCCGCTCCGCATACCGATCATCGACAGTGGCTCTGGCAGTGATGCTGGGCCGAACAAGATCTGGGATGTAGCATGTCAGGTTCAGCAAGATTTGGCGCTCATCAGCAAGGCAGAGCACTGTGGTGTGAGCTTGCAAGAAATCTGGGAGTGGACTGACGAGAAAGTACGACTGGGTTGTGTGGTGAATTTCCTGGCCGACATGGAGCACGATGATGTCGAAAAAGGTGGCGATGGCAGATCGGCCGAAGAAGTGGTAAAGCACGCTTCTCGAGACTTCATCGAGAGCTTCGACAGTGCCGATCGCGATGTTACGAACCACGTTGCACCGCCGCCGTCACCGTTCATCGACAGAGGAGGTTCTAAGTTAACAGATATGCCCTGGTGCGTACCCTCGATTGACATAGAAGCCAAGGTGGTAAGAGAGGAAGGCTCAGATCGAGACGAGGAATTGGGTGTTGGCATCTTCGGGCAGGAAGATGTTCTGCAAGGTGAAAAAGGGGTGAAGTGGTGGCTTGGGGAGATCAAGCGGTCGCTGTTGGAGCCAGTAGGGGTGGACTGAGCGCAGGATTGGGGCGAATGATTTAATGGCTGAGGGAGTTATGTTTTGCTTTTGCTTTTCCATTATAGCTTATTCATGTCGATATGCGTTCTCAACAGTATTGCGCGTCTCCAGTATTGCAGAGCTCTTGCTGGAACGCTGAGTGCTGCCGTTGCCATACGAGCCACCCTGGTGTTTCTCTGCCTTTGTGCCCGTGTCGATTGAGGCCTTGTGGTTAGTCGACGCGAACCACGAGGTTGGCCTGATGGCAGGCTCTGTCGGCTCATCAAGCTCGCCTCCGAAATATCAGGCCCGAGTCATACGGTATTTCATCACCGCACTGTTGAACAGGAGGCTTAGGCTTGCCGCCAACCCCTCTAGGCTCTTCAAAGCGGATGAAGCGGAGGTCTGGCAACGGCCTGTCGACACGTGTGGTGAGACGGACAAGCCAAGGCCTCACATGGGCAGCCAGTGAGACTTTGGCGGCGTCTTCACCATGTAGCTACGTGAACATCACGTAAGTCGCATTTGTAGCAGGTCCGACTCACGTTTGTGATATAGATGCGAGGACTAGACTGAGGACCGAAGAGATTCTGCATTCCCTGCATGGGGTTCTCAGCCATGCCTGCCGTCGAGCAGCGATTCCAAGAACTTGCACTTGATTACGCCGCCGAACCTGTAAGTGACACAACGTCGTCAGCAGTGTCAGAACCATGGGCTGACGTCACATGGTGTAATCCAGCATCTCAGGAATAGAACAACGCAGTCAACGAGGGTGTGTAAACTTACCCGTAGCACTTGATGTGCGCCAGTAGCTCATCCGACATGTGGTGTAGTTGCCCGGCTGTGAGTTGCGGAAAACTCGCATGCTGCTGGAGACAAGCCCATGCTTGTACGGGTGTCACCTCTCCACCATCGATAGGGAGCTGCTCGGATATCTGCAATAGGTTCTGCAGGATCGAGTGCGGCGCGTCCCACAATTGTGTAGGCGGAAGACACGGAAGAGGCTTGGAGACGCTCCGCTGTCGGCCATGCACTGCTGTGTTGTCGAGTGAGCTACTCGGCACTGGAAGGCCGCCCGGGGTCTGGCAGGGGTCGTGTCTGGACATGCAGGTGAGTACCGTGGCGCTTACTAGATGCACGTGGCCTTGAGGTGCAGCTTCAGCATCGACTTGGTTAAAGCATACGTCGTGGATGTGTGGCAGACAGGGGGACTCGAGTCTATATATGTCAAAGAGTGCGCTTGAGTACGGGTGAGCTTCATGCGATGGGGAACCTACTTCAGCACAAACTCCATAGCTACCGCCAACAAATCAAGGTGCATCACAAGATGCGCGGGCTGCTCTGGTCCCGACGAGCTCGTCAATGCTGCTTCGTGGGTATTGCGTGCGCCCCAGAGTGGTGAGCTGAAATAGGTGTATGCCGCGGTGATTCTCCCCGAATTAGGAGGTTCCACCTGTAGAGTCTGAGGTTTGCCATCGACCTTCTCCAGGCGAATCGTAGTGGCCCGTGAACGTCTACCCGCCTTCGACTTGACTGGCCTTTGGCTCTGAGTGGAATATGGGTCGGAGCCAGATCCGGCATGAGGTTTGCGGACTGCATCCCCGTGCACGTCCAGCTTCTGCTGAAGGTCAGAGACTTGGGAGGCCAGGCGTGCATTCTCTAACTGCAAGCGCCCAAGCTGTCGCTCAAGCAGGGCAAGATACTGATCGCGTCGCTCGCGGAAGTTCTGAGCGTTACAATCAATGACATCCCCTCTGAGTCGTGAACGGACGCCTTTCTTACTTCTGTGCTTTACGCACCTGCTCTCGACGCCTCGCGGTACGTTCTGAGCGTAGACGGAGTCAATAGAAGTTTTCCTTCAGTATGCGCTGAGAGCACGGGAGCTGGGTCTTCTCACCTTGTGATGATAGAAAAAAGGGTCGGATCTCTAGGCTCAACATTGTTGCCTGTCAACAATCTGCTAACGCTACCTTCAGTCATGTGGGCAGGGCGAGCAGCGTGACAGGCAACGGTGGAAGCAGCAGCATCTGTCTTCACCATGTATGATGGCCCCCCTGGGGAGGCCTTGTGCTGGCCGTTAAGGCAGGCAACGAATCAAAGTGCTTGTTGTTGCTGAAACGTGGGCTCATTCCCCAGCCCAACCTGAAACATGTTTCGCGCCGAGAGAATGGTCTTGGCCTGTTCGTATCATGTCGGGGGTGCTACGATAGATAATCGAATTCTACCTTATGGAGTTAGCTGGATTCTGCTCAAGATCCGGACTATACCTCACCAGGAAGAAACTGAATACATAATCCCATTATAGCAGAGGCATGGCTCGACAACATTTGTGACGTTTTTGGGAATTCGAGACCACACGCGCTGGCGCCACGGACTTTTTTTCAGACAATGATTGCTCCTGTACACCAAATCATCGATCTTCCCGGGACTCGGCGCCAGGCAAGAGAGATGTATAAATATGTCTGCACCATCATGGTTCAAGTCTGACAGTTCGCCATTCAAGGCCGCCGGTCCTTGAACTTCCCAACCAAACACTCTCACCAATCGCCTCTCACCTTCGACATGCGCGTTGATCTTCCCAACGGCCTCCTGCTGGCCGTATCGCTTATCTTGCAAGCCGAGTGTCGGCCTTGCGAATCTCAATCATCACAGAACGCCATTTACTTCCTGACCAACGATGCGCAGAACTCTGTTGTTGCGATACCAATTGGTGGGGATGGTATGCTTTCTGGGGGCTCAGTCACTTCGACGGGAGGTGTGGGCTCAAACAGCATCGATGGCGCGACGAATGAGCCGCGGCGCCTGATCCTCTCATCGGGCAGTCGGCCTTGGCCGTAGCCGGTCAGAACGTCTTTGCTGTCAATGCAGGAAGTAATACGTTGTCAATGATGGCAATTGACAAGGACGACCCGACTAAACTAACCATGCTCGGCCAGCCAGTTCAGATTCAGGGAGAATTCCCTAACACGGTTGCTGTATCGCAGAAGAACAGACTTACTTGCGTTGGAACAACTGGAGCAGCAAACGGTATCTCGTGCGCCTCATTCTCACGACGAGGTTTAGGTCAATTCGATCAGCTTCGGTCATTCAATCTCGATCAAACAACACCGCCTGTAGGGCCAACGAACAGTGTGTCGCAGCTGTTCTTTTCGGAAGATGAATCAACTCTGTTTGCGACTGTCAAGGGAGACCCAGCGGTGAACAACACCGGGTTCTTCTCCACGTTCGCCGTGATGAGAGGCCACGGGAGCAGCCACGCTACCATTGGAAGACAAGATGTCCGAAGCTCGCCCAGCGGGACCGCAGTACTGTTCGGCTCAGCAGTCATTCCAGGGAACTCATCGGTCTTTGTCACGGACGCGTCCTTTGGTGCTGCAGTCCTCTCGATTGACAGCTCGAATAGCGGCGCCTCACTGGTCGCTCGGCAAGCTATCGACGATCAAGCGGCAACTTGTTGGGTTACCATCTCGAGGGCAACGGGGAGCGCGTTCGTGACAGACGTTGGACGCAATCGAGTCGTTGAAATGAGCGTGACTGACGCGAGCATTCTTGGTGAAACGGATCTCTCAGAGACCGGGGCGCCAGGTCTGATTGACCTCCGATCAACTGGCAACTTTATATATGCCTCAGTCCTGGCAATGGAACTACGAACCCTGCTGTCGCTGTACTGGAAGTTTCTGGTGGACAGGGAACTGCTTCGTTGGTGCAGAATTTTGATGTTGCTGGCTTAGGAGTCGGGGCGAACGCTCAGGGGATGGCTGTCTTATGGGATTGAGCTCGACGTCTTATTGTTGCATGTAATTTCCTTGCGCTGTAACATAACAATACATATCAAGTAGAGAAGCTTGTCGTGCAGCGCGCTGTCCACAATACCTGTCCAGACGTATATCCGCGGGTGGGTATTATTAGCACACGCCGTTGAAGAGGAGGACTTGCGGTGGTGGTGCAAGGTCGGCTGGGAGCTTCGAAGTGGCGAGAATACCCAGGTGGTCACGTTCGGCCATGTCTTCAGCGCAGAGCGGAAAGGGTCCAAGTTCTGATGAGGCGGAAGCGTCTGGTTACGTAGAGACTGCTTCGAGACCTCGGAAACATTTATTCCCCAGCCGGTTGACGTAGACCGAACGACGGTAGACCGGTTGACTGCCTCAAGCGAGACTGATGGGACGCCGGATGATGAAGGGCGCTACACGAGACCGGGTGTACCGGGATGCGAATAGGACTTATCTGTCGCCGTTCGGGATTGGTTTCGAGTGAGACCTGATGGGCATTCTGGAAGGTGCGGTATGGTGATACTTTAGCAGTCAAAATACATTCATCAAACTATGCATACTCAGACTGTCATTCGCGACTTCTCTTCCGCTAATGAGTCCTTGGGGAACGGGAATCCGCTCAGATTCATCCGCACCTTCCCGGTGCCGAACTCGATTCGCGCAGGACGCCTCACACGGAAAGATCGAGCGGTCTGCGAATACGTGGATTGCCGGAAGGATTGCAAAGCGCGAGCTTCTCGACTGATAAGCAGCTACATTGACTAAAGCTTCAATGCAACCTCTCATTGCCACTATCTCGTTCACAGTAAGCGGGACCGACAGGACCGAAAGTTCAAGCATGATCAAGCTCTCCCCACAAAGCTTCCCGACACTTGTCACTCATTTGGGTTCGGCCTCTACCTGTTGTGACAGCATCATTCGCTGCGTTATTGACTAGACTTCAGCTATCTGGGTACCTGCTGCACATGGTACAGGACCGTTGCAGCGGTGCGTCATCAGATAGGTCTTCTCCCACGATACTTGGGCGATGAGGTAACCAGGTACATGCGCAGCTATCCGGCAGCTCTCGAGCTCTCGCGAGCTACGCGTGGCACCTAGTATTTTACAAAGATGTCCGGCCGGCCACTTTGTCGCGTCTGCGCAGTCGACTCTTCCCTAGCGTGTGCAACATGGCGAAGTCGCAGTTCTTTGTGTCTGTGCTGTTAACATGCTTCGCGCAGCGAGCTTTGGCTCAGTTTGTGTCACCTCCTACTAACTTAACGAATGCCACCGGCTATGCTGGGATACCGGTGCGCTACAAGCAGGTGCCTGCTGGTATCTGTGAGCAGCGAGAAGATGTCAAAAGCTATTCTGGATATGCCGACGTTGCGGAGGACCAGCATATCTTCTGGTGGTTCTTCGAGGCGAGGAACATGAATGCTTCGGAGGCGCCTTTGTGAGTGACATTCGCACACTACAGAGTATGTATGACTGCTGATGGCGAACAGAACTGTTTGGATCAATGGGCAGGTAGCATGCAAGCCAAGATCCGTGTGTCTAGCTAATGGTGCTGCAGCGGACCTGGATCGTCGAGCATGATCGGTTTGTTCCAGGAGCTGGGACCGTGTAACGTCAATAGTTCGGGCGACGTCGTTGACAATCCGTATAGCTGGTCCAATGTATGTCAACCCTTGGGTGATCTTCGCATCGCCATGTGCGGCTTCACAAGTCGATCTGTAACAAGTGACTGACTCTCGTATCATCAGTCGTCGAACATGCTTTTTATCGACCAGCCTACCACGACCGGATTCAGCTACAGCAAGGCCGTTCCAGCATATCTGGGAGCCGAAAACTTTGCAATCGACTCGTCCGGAAACTATGTAATCACGCTTCCAAACAATACTTGTCCGGATTATGCCCAGAACGGCGACGACGAGACGGTCGCTTCGTCCTGCGGAACATACTCCTTGCCCGACGTCACGCTCACGGCGAACACGACGCTCAACGCGGCAGACAATTTCTGGAAGACCTTGCAGGGATTCATGGGCGCGTTCCCGCAGTACTCGCGCGATGGCTTCATATTCACGACCGAATCGTATGGAGGTCACTATGCTCCTATCTTCAACCAATACTTCTTGGAGCAAAACGAAAAGGACATATCGGGTGCACATAAGATCAATCTGACGCATGTTATGATAGGAAATGGCTGGTATGTCGACTCCTGCAAGGCCTCGGATCGAGGACCCTGGCGCTCAGAGCTGACAGACGATACAGGTACGACCCTCTCATCCAATACCAAGCATTCTACAACTTCTCTGTATACCCCGGAAACACCTACGACTATTCACCCTACAACGAATCCACCAAAGCCATGATCTACAACAGTCTCTACGGTCCTGGCAACTGCTACGATCAGACAGTCATGTGCCAAAATTACAGCCTTGATACGGGCAACGCCGTCTGCCACATCGCCGACGCATTCTGCGCTGCGACGGTGGAGAACATCTTCGACATTGAGACCAATCGTGACGAGTATGACATTCGGTATATCAGTCCCAACCCCTTCCCACCGAGTTACTATGAGGACTATCTCAATACGGAAGAGGTGCTGGAAGCAATTGGCGCGTTCGTCAACTTCACATCTTCCAGCAACGTCGTAGGCCTTGCCTTCGACAACACAGGCGATGATGACCGCGAGAGCGGAACCGTGGAGGCGATGAGAGCCATCTTGGACGCTGGCGTCAGTGTCACGATGTACTTCGGCGATGCAGACTACAACTGTAACTGGTTGGGTGGCCAGGTTGTCGCGGAGCATGTTAACGCCACTGACTTCGAGAACGCCGGCTTTGCCAACATCACCACCTCGGACAGCGTAGTCCATGGTCAAGTCAAACAGGCGGGTAACTTTGCGTTCGTGCGTATCTACGACTCTGGGCATCTCGTGCCGTTCTTCCAACCGCTGCTTGCGTTGGAAATGTTCACCCGGGTGATCAACAATCTGGACATTGCTTCTGGCACGTCTACGATCAACTCGAGCTACCTCACCAAAGGAACACAATACAGCACGTTCAGAGAGGGCAACAGCACCGTCCAGCTGGAAGTGGTGGGCGAGGACGATGTTGTGGTGTATGACCATGAAACCAATCTGCCGGTGTTCTTGAACGGCAGTAGCGCGAACACCGGGCCAGGGTCGAACAGCAGCTCGGCGCTGCGGGTGCGGAGCAGTACTGAGTACGAGGAGAAGATGAGGAAGCGGGAGAAGGCGAGGGCGAAGCAGCGGAAGAGAGCGTCCCGTCCTGCATGGCGACCTGGGAACAATAAGAACAAGCGGAGTGCGATGCCTCTGGGAGGAATGAGGATGCCGCACTACTAGGAAGTCATGATGTGATGCCACGCAGCGTATGCAGCAGCTCAGCTGATGTGCTCCAATATGATGCCTAATGTAGTAAGCCACAGCAGGCAGGGGGGGGAGCAACAAGATCCAGCTTGCTCAAGCCTTTCAAATATATTCACAGAACCAAGTTTCGACCGAAGTGCCAGTGACATTCATTCTAGCGAGAATCGTGCTGATCTGCAGTGCAAAAGCGTAAGCGCAGGGACGGCACGTGTCCTCGATGCTTGCCATTGCAGTAGAATCGTGTCAGAGACTTCTGTTACATGCCCGAGGACGGGTTGCCAGAAAGCTGTGCCTAGGCCGGACGACCAGTCATCCGGTTTCTTATAAGGCCCCTCAGCTTGAGTTCTAAAGGAAGGCACGACCAGGGCAAGTTCCGCTTACCTTCTTTTTTTGCCCAGCGTGCATTCGGAAAGAACGGTGGAAGACTCTTGTCCAGGCAAGAACGAGAGAAGCCTTTGGAATGATCATTGACATTATGTTACAATACATCTACAAACGAGTGAGTGTCATGTCTTCGTCGCCTCGTGGTTGACCCTGAAGCGCCGCAGCGTGTCTCAGTCAACGATCTGGTCGTGACAGTGAATCCCGCCCAGCTCCTCGAGTCCTGTTCTGCCGATATTTCCTAGCAGTCGTGCACACCCAACGCCTGGAAATTATACCGCCGTACAGAGAGTCGACGATCTCCTCCGATGCAGCCCCTGCGTCAAATTTCAGTCTCGCCCATGCACTGCTGCAATAACCCTACCGTCCGGCCTCTCACTCACCCCGTGAACTTACTCCTCGCCCGCATCCGCGCCCCAAACCACCAAAGCACCCACATCCCCACGGTCCCCAACCCACTCAACCCCGCCACAACACAAACACCCTTCTCAATGCCCAAATCCTCATACATCCACCTACCCACAACAACCATGACCGCAGCCGCCGCACTCCTCGTCAGATCATTCGCCGCGAACAGACTCGCCACGTACTTCGGGTACGTCAGCGGGATATAGCAGATCAGACTCTGGAAGACAGCGAAGCTAGTCGCCGCGAAGATGCCGATGCCCATAGTGGGGACGATCCAGTGGGTGGACTCCTTGGCGGTGAAGGCAAAGAGGAAGAGACCTATGGGCGGGCCGAAGACTCCGAGGAGGCCGGGGCGTAGCCATGCTTCTTGTGGTACGGGTTGGAGGGTTGGTGATGTGGATTGGATATGGCGGGCGCGCGGGATGAAGTAGTGGCGAAGGTAGGTGTAGTAGATGACCAGGCCGACCGCGCAGCCGCCGGTGATGGAGCCGCAGAAGACGAGGCCGAGCTGCCCAAGGTCGAAGTGGTAGATTTTGAGGTAAACTATCGGGAAGCATTCGAAGAAGGAATACTGGTGAGGCAGGTCAGCTACAGCCAGTAGCGGGAGGAAAGAGGGCGACGTACGTATGTGGCATACACGATCGCTCCGTATATGCATGCGAAAGCGATGGCAGGATCCTTGACTGTGATTTCCAAAGGCTTGTTCAACGCAATTTGGAGGTTGGCGCCGAAGTTGAGAGGCTTCAGTTCGCTTGGGGCCATGTATGATTCATCCTTTGTGACCTTCCGCAGGCGGCGAGCACGATGGAGGATGATCTTCGTAGGCGAGGTCTCAGGGACGAGTGGAAGCATAACCATGACGATACCGGCCATGATGACTGTGATCCACAGAGCCCACCGCCAGTCATCCGCCACAGCCCAAGCCGGGAAGAGCGGTCCAAAAGCAGGTCCGCAGTACATGGCGGCGATCCACCAAATATACCCATAAGGTGCTGAGTAGATGTCATAGATGTCCTCGATCGTAGCAGCCCCAGAGGCCAGAACTGGTGACCCGAAGACACCTTGTAAGAAACGAAGAACGAGGAGAGCTGGAAAGCTTTTGACCACAGCCAGAACGATACTGATGATGAAGAACAGGATGAAGGAGTACAAGTAGGGCGGATTCCGGCCTATTGCGGGGATTTCGCTGATCGGTGAGAAGAACATTGGTCCAACGCCATATCCTACCACGTACAGTGACAGTCCTAGGCTGGCAACATCGATGGAGACGTCGAACTCGTGCATAACATAGTCCACTGTCGGCGTGATGATGGAAGCTGTACAGTAGACCACGAAAGTGTAGACGGTCAAGACGATGATGACCCATGCCTTCTTCAAGTCGGACCAGTTCCTTGGGTTCTCTGGATCTTCAGGGGAATACCAGGTGACAATAGTCGCAGCGGAGATGTTCTTAGACGACAGCCTCTTGATGATCTCTTCGGGCGGAGCATCGACGACGGGAGACTTGGGCACGGCTCTTTCTGGATCTTCGACATCATTCTCGATCTCTTTGGATGGTGTAGCTTCGATGACAGTCGAGAATGATGGTGCCTGGAAGTTCTCAGCTTCTTCTGGGAAGAACAAGTAGGCCTTGAGGCCGAGAAAGCGTAGGAGCTCTCCGAAGGGCGTGTCTCGCAGACATTCGCCCATCTGCAGGAATGCACAAATGAAAGCAAAGCAGTATTGGATCATTTTGGATTGCGGTATTGTCGGTGCCATTGCCACTTGATGCTGTGGCGGACATCGCCATTCTATATAGCCGTGTGCTGTTATTGCTGCTGCTGTCCATTGTATCGAGACCTTCTGTGACCCGATGAGGCTGGCTAACACTCTTTCCCGTTGCAGAAGCTACTTGCACCCGAGCTTGGCGGAGGTCCAAAGCTGGGGATGCGCCGGGCGTCGTGCAGATAGACGAGCTTCAGGGAGCCATTAATGGCATTATTTCGATTGCGGTGAAGCTCAGGTAGGGCTGTGCTGCATGAATGGCGTCTACCTCGAACTCGTGTTTGGAGCAGGGCCAGGTGTCGTTGCCTTGTGGCGGGCTGAAAGCCGTTTAAGCGAACCACTAGGGTAAATCAAAACCTCAACAGCCTCGTGCTGGCCGGTGGCTTGTACAAACATAGCTGTGCTGATAATAACGCAATGGCTGAGAGTGGTCGACTGATGCTATTTGGGCCGAGTAAAGCCACGAACCAAGCAGTCGTACGTCGGGACCTTTTGATGCTGCACCGCTCGTTCCGGGCGCTCGCTTGATGCTTGCATTTTTACAGTCAACACAACATGCCGGATTAGGTGTCCAGACGATCCCACTCGTCCGTCGAGCGCCTTTTCCGGCATAGTGTACGATTCCGGGCGGCCTAGATGAAGATCTATCGCTCGTCTCACGACAGAGTCCACGATCAGTCGATCCCTTGGGCATCCCACCCCCCAGTATGGGCGTTCCTCTGCAGGTATGTCGAGCCTCCTTTCGGCATCCTTACCGTTCACGGGACTCAAGCGATGCCAGATGTACTCCTATCGTCAGAAAGCACGAATCACGACTTAGATCATTGGCTAAACTTGGTCGATACTTCGGAGCAATAACTTGTTTCATGTCCTTGTAGGAGAACTCGCACGGGCGAGGTCTGTCGCCGAGACGTCGGCTCCCAACGGAAACGATTGGCTTGTTACAAGACCTTTGGATGCGGAACACGCCCGGGTCGTATATGTCGATCTCTTGATACGTCGCAACACTAGTGGATGGCCAGCTTTTCAGAGCTTCTCGACTTGCGGAGCGCTGTGAAGAGTCGGTGAGGTGGCTGCCTGAAGTCGTGCATTCGAAGTCGAGGCCATTGAAGGGAACAGGCAAAGCGGAATAAAGTTGGCATCAAGATCTCCTTTCCCACCATCTGGAATACTTGTAAGTGACCGGAGCAACGATCAGACCTGCCCCAGTTAATTTTCGCTTGGCAACAATGGCAGGTGCGAAGAAAGGCAAGAGCAGACGCAGCAGGCGCATCGTCGGTCCGACTTGGCGTCGATGGAAGCACGAAGAGGGTGCGATAGTCCAAAATGATGTGCGGTGCATTCCTGCCGAATACTGCCAGTCTATCTGACTTTTGTCGAACGTCCAAGATTCCGTGCCCGGGGTATCATATCCATGTCCTGCCCAAACTGCACCCGTCATTCAGACCTTATCTTTCTGCATCTCCTTTGCACTGCATCTCGAATACTCGAGACAGCTTCGTTCGGCCATACAAGGCTCCAATGATGGCGAACGCTTCTTAAATCTTATCCTCCTGTCAAAAATGAACGACTTTTATAAAGTCGAGCTTATGGCCATTCTTGATCTCACGACCGAGCCAGCTTCCTGAGCTTGGACTTGGTCTGGCTGCGCACATTAAGCCTTGTCTATCGGCGAGTGAGTTCGATCACAACGCCTTCGATAGAGCCATCAACCCAAACATTGCGATCTCAGCAGTGTTCAGGACAGTCTTGTTCTGAACTAACTTTTTCGTCTTTCCCCACTGTCCGCTGTTCGGTCCGGCAGCATCTTCCCGGTGCCTATCGTCGGCTGTCCGAGAGCGTGGCGGAACACTTCGGGTACCCTGGCGACCAGGAGGCTCATTGGAAGAGCGACGGCTCGAGGATTGACTCTGACTCCAGGTTTCGGACCGAGGCCCAAGGTCTGGACGATCGAAATGATACCTGTTCTCCGATCTGGGCGGCTGGTAGATGTAGCGAGGCTCCTCATACAAAGCATCGTCCCGCGTGATCACTTGGTGGTACCTGTGGCCCGAATGGGACGCTGGGGCGATCATGGGTGCTGCAGGTGGAATGGCAGGGTGCTGTCGATAAGTCTGTAGCTGCAGATGCTTCTGGTGCGAGCCGTGATAACGCTGTGGGTGGGAAGGGGAAGGTTGAGTGTCGCTTTGACCGGTTCAGATGAGCATGCCGTGGAGGCTCGTTGTCACTTGAGTCCGAGTCAGACTCGTCGCTGCGGGCACGTCGGGTTACGACGCGGCCGTGTGGCGAATGGCTGTGCCTTCGTGGATAGTCTGGACGGAGTTGTGGGTATGTGGCTTTGGTATCGGCGTACATGGCTGTAGATGGGCGTGTCATGGCGTAGTACGAAGGTGCGTTGTATTTCCCAGTATACTTCCCGTGGCTGGAGACAGAGTCATGCTGTGAATGAAAGCTCGAGCAACGGTGATGATGGTGTGGGCGGTCGTCACGATGACGAGGTCGAGGTCGAGACGAACTTAGAGGAGGGCTGTGACTGTTGTAATAATATGGTTCGGAGCGGTGAGGACGTGACATGACTCGGCAGCGGAAGAAGCAACGCTAGAAAAGTGTGGAACGCTTGTCTTCCGGATGCAATTCTTGAGTTTCAGGTACGGCGGCATGGGGGTTGTGGCTTGAAATTGGATTGCTTCTGAAATGACACGAGCTTTCCCTCGAGGAATGTCGCTGTTGTTGATGTACATATTAGCTGATGGGAATCATTAACTTGATATACAATTGTACCACGTCAGCGCACAGTGGCCGAGCAGAACGTCAAGACAGTAGTGCTGCAGACAAGAGTCTGGTATCTGCCGTTTGCCCCGTAGGAAATCAAATCCGTAATGCCTAGAAGATCGAGGATCGCAGGCGCCGAGAGTTCCCATCGAGTTGCAGTAGCGACTTGGCGGTAGGAAATTGCAGCCCGAGACACTCCGACGATTTGTGACATGCCTGAAACTTACCTGCAACTGCCTATAGAATCACATGTTTGCACAAGTAGTGCAATCGAGTCTTGTTCCTGTTTGCTGTGTTGCTCTTCAGACTTCACCTGCGTGTGACTTGGAAGCATTCCAAGACTTGCCGTCGCAAGTAGCATGAGCATGGATCGCTGTCACTCTCCTAGGCGATCGACCGTCACTGGTACGTTGCTCTTTGCGCCTGCGTCGTGGGATGACCAGTCACAGCAGGGAGTGCCTGGCAAGGTCCTACCAACAGCGTTGCAGGAAGCAACGATAGCAAAGGTACGACGCATGGAATGGTGAGTAACGGCTGAGAGGTGCGAAGCGGCGCACTTCTTGCTAGTAAAAAAATCTGCTCCTCGCCTGACCGTCATTGTTTTTCCTGGGGTGCATGAAACCATCGTCTTCCGCCATGCAGGCGGGCTAGTGATTGCATGATTACGGGCTTGCGACTTCATGCTGTAGTAAGTCAGATCGAAGTTGCCATATTCTTAAACGCGGGAAGGAAAGAAGCAAAGCAATCGTAGTGAAGGACAACTTCTAAATTATTGCAGGTGTGCTACGTCATAACTTATAGTGTCTGGATCGTTACTAGCACCCACACTTATTATGACCGTGCCCAGGTGGCCTGTATGTCTCCAGATGATCGAGCGTGCAATCATGCCAAATGAACGCCACGCTCGAGTCTTGAGCCGGATCGCCATACACTGCTTGTCGGATTGGTGTTGATATCTAAAGCGTCGTCGTCATTCTGCCACACATTGTGCCCGTCCTGCGAGGAGTCCTCGTCTCCGTGATCACTCCCATACGTCCCAGGCATCCCCACTCCTTCGCCGATATGCAGGTTCTCGACTCCAGCCACGACGCAAAAATCGCTGGGTTCCATTACAGAAGGTTTGTTCAGCAAACCTATACCGCTTTTGAGAGAGTTCCAGCAGGAAGCAAATGCCCGCTTCAGCAGTGGTGTAGTTGGTCCAGACGGGGTTGAGCTTTCAATGGACATGTTGGTTTCGCTGTCGTTGCTGTTAATTGTAGTATTCGTCGTGCCGAGGTAGCCCTCACCGCCAGTAGCATCGTTCCAGTGAGAAGACACGCCGGGAGAGCTGCTGTAACCGGAATCGACAGCCTTGCTACCCTCGTTGTTGCGCATATGGTGAAGTCCCTGCGATCCTGCATCCTCGGTGCTTGCTCTGGACCCCCGAATGTCTGATTGTTCCATTTTCGTTTCGCCGCTTCCTTGTGCTGATATTGCGCCCAGGTCTGTGGCTGTCTCTCTTTGCACCTCATCGCGCCATGCTTCAATATCGACACTCACCATCGCCTCACGGCTCATCTCATCACTCTGTGCACCTGGCGTTTCCAAGGATGTGGCACTCTCATCTCGACCTTCAGACCTAGCAGCCCGCCAGATACCGGACTCCTCATCAGCAACGCTGGGATGCCCAAGGTCACCCGCGCCGCTCGTAGATCTGGTAGTGCTTCCGTGAAGGATCCGCCGCGTGCGTTCTGCGACTATCGCTTCATGTTCGATTTTCCATTGCTTCGCGGTAGCTGAACTTCGATTCGGTGATGGTGTTGTATTCGTTGACTTGGAATCTGTGTCGGACATACCGATGGCGAAGTTCATACTGGAATTCCACCTGAGTGTAAGCTATAGGTACGTTGCTTTGCTGTGATTTCGTGTTCTAGGACAGAATTTCGATAATATGCTTGTGTTGGCCGCGGCAGAGGAGAATTATCCAGATATTGTTCAAACATGCCGGGAGGCCCTTTTAGTATTGTCACCGCCACCATACTGCCAGAGCAAGGCAACTCAGCCAGGTACAATGAGGCATATTGCCTTGTCTCTTATGGATCCAGATCCCGAAACATCTTTGAAAACGACGGCTTTGTCCTCTCATGTCTCGCAACATCACGCTTTCACAGAGAAGACATCTTGTTAGAAGACATCTTGTTCCGTGTGCGCGGCTGAGAGGAGACAGGTATAGCTTCAACCACCGTGTTGGCGCCTTGTGCAGGACTGTCCCGGATGCCTTTGTCCCAGAGAGTGAGATACATGAGTCACGGCTGGACCGATTGAGTAGTCACTGTCTTAGGGCTCGGAAAAGCAATCTCCGCGGGCAGGCGGAAGCTGGCACAGTACATACGCTTATTGGGCGCCACGAGTCGAACGTCAAACAGCTCAATCTCGCCATTGTCGTACGCAGGCTTCAATTCATGACCGAGATGCTTCGACACGGTCGCCAGAACTCCGGCGTGCTCTTCTTCTGTTGTAGGGCACTTGGCCTGAAAGAGATGCACATGTATCCAGGGAAGCTGCTTCTCAGTATAAGGGTAGAACTCGTCCTCTCGACCGTGCAAGAGCCCCTTGAACGCGTTGAGAAACTCCACAGCTGACGCCGGGAGATTCATTACATAGTGGTCAAATGAAGTCGGCTGTCGCAGTATTATAGTCTCCGCAATGATCTTGGCCTCCGCCTCCGCCTGCTGTTCTCGCGACATCGTGCGAGAGATCTTGGTCTTAGGTGGTATTGTAGCAACGCGAAAGTCTCGTTGAAGTCGCTTTGCAGAGCTATGCACAAATGTCCGTGCATCGTCGCAGAAGCCCTGGACAAAGTCACCGACCTTGTTGCGCGTTATCGCATCCTGCAGCCCAGCGAATGAGTCCGGGTTGAGGTCGTTGGCGTACACAAATACCCTGCGCTTACCTGCTGGTACGGCAAATGGCCCAACACCTGCCATTAGGTCGCACACCGCCTCGCCCTCACTGAACTTGTCAACGATTCGCGCATGCTCCGTTCCCAGCCGTGAATTCCAATACACTTTCCCAAAGTTGAAGCAGAATGTGCATTGCGACTCGCTGACCGTAACATCGAGATCGTCATCGCCGGCTAGCACTTCGTAGGGAAACGTGCGGAAGGCTGATTCCGTGCCCACGTCAAGCAGCTTATTGATGACTGTCCTGATCTGAGGATTCTTGTCGAGAAGGACTTGACCAATGAGGTGCTTATAGGGAAGGTATTGCCTGCGCAAGTTTAAGTGGGCGACGTGGCCTACTTGTGCGAAGCCAGCTGGGGTTTCCTGCTCGTCCTCAGGCATTGATGGCAGGATGGCGTCGAGGATGGACTGCATCGAGTAGTCCTCGTAGCCCAACTTCAGGTCATAGTTATGCACATGGACTACGCCCTCTTCATTCAATGACTTCAGAGCGGCAGGCCATGTCGTGCTGTCCGCTGTTACGATGCGTGAATGCAGCAGCACACACTTCGCTCCCGCTATGTGCGGAGAGTCTCTGATAGGTTTGCTGAACACCAAAACATCTTTCGACAATGCTTTGCGGACGCCAGCGATCTGCTTAGGATCCGTGACAGTCGCCGCAGCGAGGGTGATCGACTTGTTGAAGAATGGCCTGTCTAGGTCGCGCATGGACTGGTTTTTGGTTGGCCAGAAAATAGATGGCAGAATCGAGGTGTCCATCGTGATGGCGAGACGAGCGAAGGTCGAGAAATGTCTCGCTGAGAGACGTGCCATGCATGTCTATGTTTCAAGGCTGCATGACCGTGAGCTGTTTTGCCTGATCTGAAAGATGGTGCTCGGTAGGAAAGGATGGAAGACGAAAACAGCACGTAGTAGTCAGAAACAAGAACTTTGCGGCTTGCCTTCTCGTTGCCTGAAAATGTACATATGTAGCCTAGAGGTGGACTATTCACCAGGAAGTCGCGCGTAGCGTTGCCTAACGCTAAGCGTCAAGACAATCTTCCTCGCGTTGTTGAGAGCTCGTCCGGTCGATATCGGTCTACTTAGACGAAAGCTATTGAGCTACGAATATAAGGTAGCAACAGCAAGTCTGCTTGGAGCACTCCTCGATGCTTCCCTGTGTCTTATGCACTCCCAGTACCAACAACCCAATGCACCGCTATGGACTTGCCCAGATTTCCGAATATCCTTCAACGCCGTTGCTAAATCACTGGAATCATACTCTAGGTTGCACGCACTACTTCCGCCCCTTCTTCGCAAGAGCAGCCAATCGACGTCGACGCTCTTCTTTCTCAGCCTTCAGGCGATTCTCCTCTGCCAATTCCCGAGCGTCTTCTTGCTTTGCAACTCTGATGGCCTGCGCCTCCTCCATCTCAAGGTCGTCGAAGCCGCCTTCCATGTCTGAGCTCTCGTAGCCATCCTCGCCCTGGTCTTCAATCTCACTGTTATCTTCCTCGTCTGTGCCCAGGTAGTCGTCGAACCGAGATTTGTTTGCCTGGCGGGGTTTGCTGCGGCCCGTAGACAAGCCCAGTGTGCCTTTGTAGGTCGACTTCGGAGGGCCGGGCTTTGTGATTCGGCCTGATTGCACCGCATCCTTCGTAGGACTAGCACTGCGGCTCTTCTCAGGCTTACCAATTGCTCCGCTGCCTGACTTCTCAGTCCGCGTACTAGCCTTGGCGTTGCGACGCTCTTGCTCTCTTCGAGACAACTTCTCCTTCGGCGTAGCCTTGGTGTGTTTGATTATGCCGAAAGTCTGAGGAGCGTTCTGCGCCTGGGCTCTTGCCATCAGATCAGCAAAAGATCCCTTGGCTGGCGCCGGCTTTGCTGGAGAGGCAGGAGCAATTGTAGTGGTCTTGTGATTGCTATCTCGGACCTGCGTTGCTGGCTGAGTTGTGCTAGCGAGTTTGCTGGCCACTGATGGGACCGGCTTCGCTGGCAGTGTCGGCTTCTTAGCAGGAATCGTACCAGGCGGAGCTGTGATTGGCTTGTTGGCCTTGTTGGTAGAGACCGATGCGGTGTCTTCGGCTTTCCGCTTGAGAGTGCTTGCCTGAGATACGCCAGTCGTTGAATGCTGTGGCTTCGGAGCAGGGGACGCTGTGCGAGGGACGCCAGCACCGGTCGGCTTAGCATGCTGCGGCCTGGGCGGAGGTGCCTTGCCTGACCCGATCGAGTCGAGCATACTACCGAGAAAGCTCATCTTTGCGAGGTCCGTGAGTCACAGAGGTTGGCAAGGATAGTTGGCGTGCTACCGCTGCTGAATTGGGGGATGATAGATCCTCATATGGGGCGAGACAGGGCGACAGAGTCACCTGGTGGAAATGAAAAGACTCATAGAATATACTGCTGCCTAATTAGATCGTCAATTGAAAGACGGGCGAGTGAACGGAAAGAAATGAAGCAGCAAACAAAGGATGGTCGTGACTGGAATCGTCAGAAGTCACTGCGGCGGCAACTCTCATGCCTCAGGCATTAAGGTCCTTATCCCCGAGTGACCTGCCGCCAAGCTGAAATCTTGGCAGGTGCGCACTTCGGCTTGGACTCATCGTCTCGAAGATTGACTCACCGCGATCAACTACTTTCGCAAGAACCTGAAGTGCCAGTCTCCGCCTCATTGCGGTTAAATCGATTGTCTCTCTCGTTCGACATACCTCCTTCTCTCAGTAATCCTCCCGCGACTGCTGCAACCTGCACAAGGCTAATTAGCGATAGACCAACGACAAAATGAAGCACCTCGCAGCTTATCTCCTCCTCGGCCTTGCTGGCAACACGAGCCCATCTGCCGATGATGTCAAGGGCGTCCTCTCCTCCGTCGGTGTCGACGCTGACGACGACCGTCTGTCCAAGCTGCTTGAAGAGCTCGAGGGCAAGGATATCAACGAGGTACGATCAGACGATCAGCAGCAACCGTGAACCAAGAAGATACGCTAACAATATACAGCTGATCGCATCTGGTAGCCAGAAGCTGGCGTCTGTCCCATCAGGTGGCGGCGGTGGTGGTGCTCCCGCTGCTGGCGGTGCTGCTGCTGCTTCGGGTGGTGGTGCTGCGGCGGCCGAGGAGGCTGCTCCTGCGAAGGAAGAAGAGAAGGAGGAGTCAGACGAGGACATGGGGTTCGGTCTTTTCGACTAAGTGCATCAAGCCACGGCTCCTTAGAACACGATCAAGTTCCGCAAAGTCGACATGCATCACGTTCACGTTGATGCGCGGCTTAAAGTTCCACGGCAATGCGAAAAGCCTGAGCGGGCCAGTTCAACTCGCAGTCAGTGCCTATCAACGCCTACGTGCAGGTCAACAGTATCTAGCCTGGCGTGACGACAACGAGCAAGAATGCAGATAGATTTACGCCAATACAATGCGAAAATCAAATGTCCGTGCACGACCGTCATTCTCTCGCAACATATGATCCGGCATTGATTTGTCCTGACTGGAAATTACGAGTACACATTCATTTCACCGCTCAGTTTGTCTGGACCATGCTTGTTCGCTTGTATAGAAACGTTGTAGACCTCGAAATTGAACGTGTAGATTGAAGACTTCAAGCGACCAGCCATTGATGCCAAGAACTAGGTGGGGCGCACACTCGAGCGCCAAGCCTGCGGACTCATTCGATTCCTGCGCTCGACTTCAACGCATCACACAACCCGCAAGCACACCTCTCTACGACAACCATCGTTCTTCTCGCCTTTCGACCGGTAAATCGAAAGGCTCCGAAGCACTCAACACCGCAATCATGGCTGACGCTGACTACGTACGTGAAGAACCTGCCCGACGACGACTGATGAAGTGACGACTAACACTCATAACAGGATGCCGAGCAGGCGGCCGAGATCAAGAAGAGAAGAACCTTCCGCAAGTTCTCATACCGTGGCATCGACCTCGATCAGTACGTTCTCCCGACACCAGTCTCGTGACAATCGAGCACCCACGGCTTGCAGCCCGCAACAACACATCCTCCATTATATCGAAGCCCTCCACTAACATCTTACCCCAAACAGACTCCTCGACATCCCCTCCAACGACCTTCTAACAATCCTCCACGCCCGTGCCCGCCGCCGCTTCAACCGAGGCTCAAGCGCCGCCCCATGGGCCTGATCAAGAAACTCCGCAAGGCCAAACAGGAAGCCAAGCCCAACGAGAAGCCCGACTTGGTCAAAACCCACCTGCGCGACATGATCATTGTCCCCGAGATGATCGGCTCGGTCATTGGTGTCTACAGCGGAAAGGAATTCAACCAGGTCGAGGTCAAGCCGGAGATGGTGGGTCACTATTTGGGAGAGTTTTCGATCTCGTACAAGCCGGTTAAGCATGGTCGGCCGGGTATTGGTGCGACGCACTCGTCGCGGTTCATTCCGTTGAAGTAGTGTGCTGTAGATGTGTGGGTGTGTAGATGGTGGAGCGATTGAGAGGGACGAGAACCAGTGATGGGGTTGAGCAGCGTTTGCCCAAGGATTCAACATTGAGCAGATCATGGTGTCAATGGCGAAGATGAGACGTCTTGCCCAACAAGGCCATAGCCAGCAATCTGCATCAATTCTTCCAGGAGCATTCTGTCGCGTCAGATACACAGTCAGGGCAGAGCTGAGATGGAACACAGCGACTGCTGTGTGCTCAGGGCACCCTCCAGCAAGTCGAAAGGCTTCATCGAACTCACGAGAATGTCAAAGCAACGCAATCGAATCAATTGACCAACCCATGCTTTCCCTCTCCCAGCTATGTGCTGTATTGTAGTACCCGGCCCAGCCCAGAACGCCTCGCTTGTCATAATCATACATCCATTAAATATACAAATCCCACCCATAGAGTCCTCCCCGTGCCCTAAAAGGCCTCCTGCTACGCCTCCGCTTCCCTTCCTCCTCCTCCACCTCCACCACTACTCCCACTGCCACTACTCACAGCACGGTCTCGCTCCTCCATCTCCCTCACAGCCCGCAGGATCGTGCTGCTCGTTCTCCTGATCCCAGCACGGCCCGACTCGCCATTGCTGCTTCTACTGCTGCTGCTGCTGCTCTGCAGCGCAGCGAGCCGGCGCTCGAATTCCGCTCTTCCAATGCCTCCAGCCAGAACAGGAGATGCAGCACTTGCAACAGGAGCAGGAACAGCAGCACCACCAGGCGGAGAAGCAGAATTGGAATCAATAGGCGAAAACGAAACGCGAGAGGCCGCTTCTTCGCTGCCGCTTCCGCTTCCGCTCTCACTGCCACTGCTTTCATTTCCGTTTTCGTTCCCATCCTCGTTTCGAGCTCCGTCTCCGACTACCTCTCCACCTCCGCTTCCACCGCCCGCGACCATATCCTCCTCCTCCGTATAAACAACCGCCTCGCGATTCCTCCGCCGATTCTCCGCCTCCAACTCCCTCACCTCTCCCTCTGCATCACCCGGACGCGTCAGATCCGTTCCCACGCGCTCCTGAGCGGGCGGAACAAGCGCAGCAGGCGGGTTAAAGCTCCTCCACGCAGACAACGCACGCGTGGTGGGCGAGATAGGCGGTGGGACGCGTCTTGCTGCCATTTCGTCGACGACGAGGGCGGGATCTGGTGCTGGATGTATATGTGGTGAGGCAGGGCGGTATTCGTCTGGGACTGGGTCTGCTTCTTCTTCTCTTGCGTCTTCGCCTTCTGCTGTAGAGTCCGTCTGTGCTGGGAGGTCCTCCTTGAGCCTCGATTTACGCTTTGCGAGACCCGCTTGTTGGAGCTGCAGACGCGATTCTGGGTTCTGGGATAGCAGGGTGAAGAGCGCGGACATCAATGGGTCGTCGCGCACGTATTCGTGGTGGTGGTTTGTTAGAAGCTCAGCGACGTCAGAGCGGTGCAGGTTGCCATTTATGTGTTTGAAGTGTGGGAGCGCGCATGGGAATGGGTAGGGGATTAGCCAGCGACGGACTAGGCCTGCTGCGAGGACGGTTGAGATGCCGCCTTCGGGGAGAGGGACGGGTGAATGGTTGTGGGCGCGGAGGAGGTGGACAAGGAGGCGGATCAGGGTTGCTTCAAGGCGTGGTCGGTGCAGCGGCGGACTGGTGAGGGGAGACTTGGGTCTGAGAATTGCGCTGGGGTGGGTTGAAAACGGTGCTGTGGTAGGAGGTTGACGAGGGCGGAGACTATTGCTTCGTAGGTGTCGAAGTGGTGAAGTTGCGCGCGATGACGGTGGCGGATCTCGTGGGTTGGCTCGTTGGTTGGTTCAGGACCGGCGAGTAGATACTCGAAAGCTCGAACGGCGTCTTCGCGACGTTCGGGGTCTTTGCCGGCTAGATCTTGAAGGAGGAGTCGTCGGGTGCCGTCTTGGAGAGATTGATTCAGGACTGTGTTGAATGCAGCCTTTCGCAATTCGAAGCTGTGACTCTCTGCTAGGACTTTGAGTGCGTGCACAGGAATGTGTTTCTCGGCGTCCTCGTCCAGTTCCTGAGCCGTTGGAGCTGGGTCCGGGTGTGGTGCGGCTGGCAATCTGTTCACATCATGCAGAGTTGCTTCCAGCGCGTAGCTGCTCACAAACACTGCAGCAGGCACTAGCACCCACCACAGTCGATTTGGTCGTTCTTGGAGCCATGCATTCAATGAGAGAATAGGGCCCCATCCTGCTAACAGCCACCAGGATCCATTTGTGGTGTCACCCATCGACATCTTTAGTGAGCCAGCATACTTCTTTGTACCAGTCTGGGTGGATTGAGCTGTGCGAGCCTACCCAGGTATCTATGTACGTAGCAGAGGTCTCTGCATTGTGACAAGCACTCGCTGCCTTGTTGATTGCCTTGTTTATGTCCACGAGTCATTAGCGTGATATCTGAGGTAACATTGACTCAGCGCATTCAGGTACAGACTCCCAGAGGTGCTTTCCACAGTCTACCTGCATTCACAGCACAGTACGCATAAGCAGCGTTTCTACAGCCCGCAGGCATGTCTCTAGCGAAGAAATACTCCGGCCTGCCGGACCTCGACGCGTCACAAGAGATCTACGAGACTCCGGCTTTGACAGACGATGCGTCCACTATACAGACAGACACTCTCCGCACAGACTCGCCGACCCCGTCAGACGAAGATCACAGCGACGAGCGGGTAGTCCGCGAGCGGATAGACCAGAATAGTGCAAGACGGCGCTTCGAGCCAACACTGGTTCACGCAAAAGACGTCAACTTCTCAGACACAATCGCGGCAGGCGAGCGAAGAAGTTACCGGACAAGGTCTAGACGGCGGCGGAAAGGCAGAGTGTAGAAAGCGGAAGCGAGAGCGATGACGAGACATTGGCCGAGAAGATCACACGGTTGAAGAGGGAGGCTGAGGAGGTTCGAATTGCGCTACAGGACAAGCAGGCTGAGCCAGTTCCTGGGATCAAGGTCTCAAAGCCAGAGGAAGCGGCGCACAGCGACGACACCGCTGTGGACGAGCTGCAGTCGCTGATTAACGGCTTGGACACGTCAGCTCACAGTGCGACTAGAGGCTCGTCAAGAGAAGAGGCTCTTCTCAAATCTCTCTCGAATCCCACATCAGCCACAACCAACGGCGACTCATCTTCCACAAAACCGCAGTCACAACCACAACCAGATCCGTCAGCGACCCAAGCAGCCATAGCAGACCGCCTCACCGCCCTCGAAACAGCCCTCGGCCTCCCCTCAATCTCCACCTCTCCACCCTCCATCCTCCCTGCCCTCGACCACCTCACCACCCAACTCGACACCCTAACATCCACTCTCCTCCCACCATCCCGCACCGGCATCAACCCACCCACCTTAACACCCACAACGCCCAACCTCGACGACCTCCACTCCCGCATCCAGCACCTCACCTCTGAAGCAGACAAACTCACCGCCTCGCGCAAAGCCGCCCTCGCCTCCCTCTCAGACCTCCACGACGCCCGCCTCCGCTACAACGCCGCTGCACGCCACACACACTCCTCCTCTGCACGGCACACCTCTGACCAAGCATCAAAATCCGATGCTGCGCCCGCGACACAACAGCTCGATGCGAAAGAAGCACAAATCCACGCACAACTCTTTCTCTCCGAGCAATCCTCCAAAATAACCGCCCTCTACCAACTCTTGCCCTCCATAACCTCCCTCCAACCCCTGTTACCACTCGTCCTCGACCGCCTCCGCAGCCTAAGCGTCATCCACGCCGGTGCGGCGGAAGCGAGGGGCGAGCTGGACGATGTTGTTGCGCGACAGGCGGAGGCACGCCAGGAGATAGCGAAGTGGCGAACGGCCGTGGAGGGGGTGGAGGCCAAGATTGAGGAGTTGAAGGGGGAGATGCGGGAGAATGTGGGTGTGTTGGGGACCATGGTGCAGGGAGTTGAGGGGCGGGTGAAGGCTTTGCAGACTAAGGAGGGATAAGTTGAATGGACATCTTTGGCTCTGAGATGAGCGTAGAGCCGTGTATCATGGATGGTGTGAGGCAGACCCTATCGTGGCTGCTGCAGGCGTAATTTCTGCATAGCATTCTTCTACGAGATACCCCAAAAAGCGATTTTACCAAGCCACACTCCAGTCTGGCTTCCACTGAGCTCAGGCTACCTTCTCCTTCGCTGCTGCATAACAACTAAGGCCCCTTCCTCAGTACCAGCCCACTCAACCCACCATCCTCTCGTCAGGCTCCTCCCACCGCTGGAAGGAACCCATGCATCCTCGGCCAATACCTGTCTGGCCGCGCCATGAACTTCCGTGAACAGCCTCGCAAGCAGAGATCCCCTCCCGTACATCCGGCTGAACAAATCTTGTAGACTATCCCTGCGAGACTTGTTGGGCGCATTGCGGCGGGCTTCCACGATGTTGGTCAAGACAGGACGCCCCAGGCCCGGGACGCGTGCTACCGTAGACCAAGACAAGTCATCCATATTGTCAGTGACCGTCTGAAAGATCTGAACCACGTCGGCAGCCACCGCTTCCTCCACGACAATATAGTCGAAGCGCGCCCAGAAGCCTGCTTTGAGGTAAAGGCCGGTGGCGTTCGTCGACTTGTCGTATCGGAATCTCGGTGTCGAGGCGCTCATCATACCCTTGCGCGGCTCTGAGTGGTCCCTGTGATGTGGTGTCGGAGCTCGGTGCTCCAGGAACCTAGTTACGCCCGTCTGCAGCGCCAGGTTGGTCAGATGCACGTGGACGTCGCTCTGTCTCATGACGTGGGGCGTCTGTGCGGCATTGGCGTGCACGAGAGAAAGCGAGGCGCCACCGGGGTAGGTGAGGGCGGAGAGCGGGAGGAGGATTAGGTGGGATACCAGGAAAGTGATGGTTGTTGAGACGATAAGGCTGAGAGTGACTAGTTGTTGAAGTCTGGACCGGCTGATACGGTTCGTGCTGTGAGTCGCGACTAGAGCGAGGACAGTGTTGAGTGTGGGGACGATGGGGAAGAGGAAGCGTGTTTCCTTGTGTGGGAGAATCGAGTACAAGGTGACATAAACTCCCACCGGGAGCAGCAGTGGCAGAAGTGTCTGGCGGAGGGTTGGGACGAGAACGGCAGAGATCGGAAGGAGTAGCAATGCTGGTGTTGGCGTCAGTCGAGGGATGGCGGACGTCAGATACCAGTGCCACGGCGAGGTGCCCCATGCGGAGGCACCCTGCGAGCCGGGTGGTGGGAAGACATTGGAGAGGAAAGCGGCGGCTTCGGGCCAAACGAATCTGGAAGTCTGCCACATGAACGTGTCGATTGAGACGGTGAGCAGCAGACCAGCAACTGTGGCCGTTAGCACCGCGGGAAGGAGGACTGAGCGGACTGTCGAGATTGCGCGGGCCAGGGAAGTTGATGGGAGCAGTGCGAGAAGGCCATGTCCAGCTAGAAGTAGTGCGATCTCGGAGCGGAAGATGATGGTCGTTATGGTCATGATGTAGATTGCGAGTCTGAGCCGCTTAGTGGGAGACATGCGGCTGGCTGGCTCAGGGAGGGTGAATCGCAGGGCGAATGTGGCTGGTAGATCGTGTTAGCTGTGACTGGTCTAGACGCATATGTCTGACTTACTTAGAACGAAAGCAAAAGTATTGGGCAAAGTGCGAGATGCATAGAAGGTGACGTGGAACTGGCTTGCCTGGAAAGCAACGAACCACGATGCCGTGACCTTGCCATAGGCCTTGCGAACGCCGAATGCGTAAAAGACGACTGAGGCCGCTGTAAGCAGACCTAACACTGCTCGGACTGCCAAGTCTTAGTCATAGTCCTGTACAATGACCGGAGAGCCTACCTAAGGTCTGCTGTTGCGGTAGATCAAGACTCAGCAGAGCCACGAATGGATTCGAAAGCCCAGCCAACACAAGTGCACCAATGAAGGTACGCGGCACGGCGCCGGGAAACTTGACATGATCGTAGAACGCCTTTATGCGCGCAACAGGGCGATCCAGTGAGATGCCGTACGTTAAGAAGTCATGTGCGGCCTGTATGTTGAATGACTCCTCGACCTTGTTGTAGGGCGCGACCACCAGATGGAGCAGGACGAGTGTAGGGATGAGGATCACACCAGCGTGCCATGCTTCGATTCGCATCGCTAGCAATACATCAACAGAGCGTTACCGAGTGAGGCCCATGAGCGACAGTGGGAGAGACGAAAGCGACGTGTAGGCCATAGACTGTTGGGCGGTCAGCATGCAGACGGTACCAAAGGTAGGAAAAGACATTGAACAGGAACCTTGAGACGCGAGATACCTGTACGGATCCACCCTAAATGTTCACGGTTGCCTTGGAAAGAGGGCAACGAGTCTTGGCACAATTGAAGTATTTCGAGCAAAGCCGGCGGCGCATGTATGACACGAAACAGAGATCAGGATAGCCCAAGCGACAAGAGAGACAGATGAGGTCCGGCATCGCTCACTCGTTCGGGACAAGGTGTAGGGCTACCTGCTGAGGGAAATATGGTATTCAGTTTATCGTACTCGTTGTGTATGATTGTAGTCTCTGTGAATTGATAGGAGCTGGACCAATTCAGAATTGCAAAAAAGCAATCTTCCTGCTGCAGCACTCGGAATCGAACCGAGCTCTCCTTGCGATGGGACTAACACTAGACGACCATGGTCGACCACATGAAGCACCACCAATTGTAAGGCATGTTGGATCACTAACACCATGCTGCTTAAAGGTGGCCAGTAGAAGGTGGCTTTCGTGGATCGAAAATTACACGACAGCAATACAAAAAGTGAGCAGGTGCCGCATGTCTTCATTGACCGCCCACATCTGGTACAGTGCAGGAGATGAGTCACGGCAAGGGACGATCGAACGCTATTGGTAAAGGTTTTGGACTGGAAGCGTCCCGACTGTCATGGCATGCAACAGTCATTAAGGACGACTTGAATACAAGAGGGCAACGTGTGGCCAATGCTGCTTTCGCTAGGGGGCCCGCCTGATTGCGAAAGATTTGCCCTAACCTAGATCGACTCATGCTCAACTCGTCCAGCCAGTCGTTTAGACCTATCCATGCCCAAAAATACGGGCAACCGGGAAAAGCATCGCTCAGAGCTTTACATGTGGGAGATACTCCAGGTCGAGCATCTTGTCTGTGCCAGGAATCTTGAAGGGTTCGGCGGGTATTACCACGGCTACCGCTCTTGCTGCTTCGGTCTTCGACGCGTTGCTCCATTTATGCATCTGCCAGATGAGTCAGTCTTGTATCAGCAGAATTGGAACATAAATTTGAGCCGTCGTATACGATAAGCGGCTGTTCCTGCGCCCCGAGCTGTGATTCTAATTACTGGGCGTTTTCCTCCAAGTCGACCACCTGCCATTACCGAGCCACAAATGTTGCTCATCATTTATTTCTCGGCCATGGAGGGCACTGAGGTCCAGGCACTGTTACACTGATCAAGTGGGGGCTTGGAATGAGCCTCACTCGAGCGTCAGTGTGACAGCCTGATACCTCGTGGACTTTCTCGCCAGGGAGGGCGTTGCCAGGAAAACGCCCAGTTCTTTTAGTCACAGCCTGCGCCCTTCGGCGTGTCCTGTCAAAACTTACCGTGCCTCGTTGTACAATATGATCCTAGAAAGAAGTCAGTCAGTCTGCGTGTCGAACAGCCCCTGCGTACAACTCACCCTGGCAGTAGTCTGACCTTTTCCCCGCTATCCAGCGTATGCTCAATCTCCCCCATCACGCATATCGAGAAGTCAACACTCTTCGTCCGATGAAATGCTGACTCTCCACCTGGCGCGAGATCCATCACCACAAGGTGAACACCACCACCAGGAATCACAATGTCGCGCTTTCTGAAGCTTGCACTCCCACGATCGTTCTTGTACTTAGCGATATCGGCATTGTCCTTCATCACGGCCGGGATACTGTCCGTGGCAAAGGAGCGCGCTACCCACCCGAATCCCTCTAGTCCGTAGTACTTCTGTGGCGGCGAGTCGATGTAGACGCTCTTGCCATTGCTGTCATGGCCTGTGAAGTGGCGCTTATTTGGTCGGAGACCAGATGCTGAATCTCCTGGTTCTTTGCCTGACATTGTGGCGAATGGCCAATGCTTTGCTGGAGTAGTAGAGTAGCGATCTGGCGTCAGAGGAGCACAGCAGGAAAAATACTACAGGTTATGTGACCCAGCTATGGGCCAATCTGAATGTCTACGGTCGCAATAGGCACCGCTTCAGTCTTCGCGTCTCACCTTATGTATCAGAACCGGAATGGTCTTGCGAGTTTGCGGGGATATTCACGCCCAGCTATAGGATTGAGCCGAGGTGCCAAAGTACTGAGCGTCCTTGTGACGAAAGGCTGCTAATCGTTTGCAGGTCAGGGAGGGCTCTGCAGGTCTCATATGAGTTCGCTGGTTGAGCAGTTGAATTTCAATGAGCCTCACTTGAGCGTCAGTCTGAAGGAAACCTCGTTGCAGACTTTCTGGCCAGGGAGGGCTTCATAAAGTAGAGCTCAGCTGCGCTTTTGGCGCACACGACTCGCCGAAGATCTCGTGCCTGACCTCCTGCGTTGCCGTATCGAATTAGTAGATGCACAACGGACAGGCACTGCAGGTGGATTGAACAAGCCAGAGTGTCCTTCCGAACCAGGCAGACCAGTTCCCCTACTGAAATCACCCAGTCCGGTCCGCCTGGCTGCTACACCACCAGTCTACACCCTTCCAGGCTGCCCCTCTTGGACCTCGCGCAAGAGATACTGTCCTACGACCAACAACCACGCCCACACTCACACGCAACCCACAAGCAACCCACGCCATGTTATCCCTCTTCGGCTTCGGCCCCCTAATCTACGTCTCAGTCCTGCTCCTCAACGCCATCGCCGTCCTCTCCGAAGACCGCTTCCTCGCCCGCATCGGCTGGGGCCGCGCCCACCTCCAGCAATCCGAGCCCTCTTTCGGCCAAAGCGCGAACGATCCGGATAGTCTGAAGAGTCGCGCGGTGAATTTGATCAGTAGTATACGGATGGTGGCGCGGGTGCCGTTGATTGCGGTGAACGTGGTGTTGATATTGTATGAGTTGGTGCTGGGCTGAGGCGGTTACGACAGGTGTGTTAGAAGAAATGGCTACAACATGATCTTCACGAGGGCGCTCTACGGCGTTGACGTTGCGCTGAGAAGCAATATCTGCAATATCAGCGGCATGATCCTTAAAGGTATCATCCAGAGCGAGCTCAGGTCAGACCCAGACTCATCAGTAGTGGGTTAACATAAAGGACACGAAGCAGCTGCCGCACCATCGTCAGCAACATGCGAACTCACCATTGCACGCGATGCCAGAACGGACGCCGTGCTTCGTGAGGCCGCTCTCGACCCTTGCCAGCGTCGCTCATACAGGAGCTTGAACGGGATCGGACGCTGTGCAGGTCATGCCGGATATGGACATCAGCAGCCCTCGCTTTATGGCCGCTCCACTACAGTCAAGTCGGGTTTCAATACGTACAGCACATGTATCCAACAGAGCATCCGCTGTGTGCCGACTTCTGCGAGTGTCTTATCAAGAAGAGGAAGGTATGAATACACGTGGATTAGCAGCAGATTCGCTGGTCACTTATCACAATGCTTCTGTTGGCCTGTTCTCGGGTACAGTCACTTAGAACAGCTCGAAATCAAGTCGCAGAGACCAAGTCGAGGCAGGGTGTGTACGACTTAGCAGGCTGTACCAGAAAATGTACATCACGCTACATTCATACTGCTATGCCATGCTCATTACATACCATTTTCGTCCCTATCCAACCACCAAGTCCGCGCTAGTGGGTCTGTACTAGAGCATCCCAAAACTCTTCTTCCGTATACTGAATCGACTGTGCTTCTCCTTTTTCCCGCCATCCTTGGCCGGTGCGCCTGTTGGCTCTTCACCATCCACAAGCGCAGTGGACGAGTCTGTCGCCGCTGGTGCATTCCCGTTCCCATTCGCTGCAGGCGTTTGTGGCGGTGCGGCAGAGCCTAACTTCTCCCCCTCAGTCGCCGCCCTCGCCAGCCCGCCACCCACGCCGCCCATGCTCGTACTCGTAGGCATGCTGGCCACAACTTTATCCTTCTCCTTCTTTGAACCGCCACCCAGACTGCCGAACCTCAGACTCTTGCTCCGTCTGAAGCGGTCCAATCCTGACGCAACCCCGTTGCCGTTCGCCGGCGATGCGCCAGCTCCCGGACTGCCTATCGCACCATCCACATCCCGCATCCTCGCCTCCTCCGCCGCGCTGACTTTACTCGCCTCCATCGCCGCCTTCAGATCCGCCTCTTGCCTCTTATGTGCATCCTGCAGCTTAATCGACAACTGCTTGCGACGTTCTTTCTCGGCTTCGACACGTTCCTTCTCGGCGGCTTTCTCGGCGGCTTTGCGTGCCTTTTCTGCTGCCTTTTCTTCTTTTGCTTTCTCCTTTTTGGACTGCACTACAGGGCTGACTGGTCTGGGGAACACTGGGGTCGTGGTGGCGGTGGGTGATTTCGGCGGATCGACGTGGCCATTTGTTGTTTTCATTAATGCGGGGGCCGTGGCGGCGTGGTCTAGGTTGGCGAATGCGTCCCCTGAAGGTGAGGTAGCGTCGCTGACGACGCGGTGCAGCTCGGCTGACTCGCGCATGTTGACGGCGATGCCGGCTTCGCCGGACTGGGATGCGCGGCGTTTGCCGTGGGAACGCTGCTCCTTCTGAACCTGTTCGAGGGTCGTTTCCTGGTAGAAGAGCACGTACGCGCAAGCCAGGCCGGGCTTGTCGCCAAAAAAGTTCTTGACGTAGTTGCGATCCACAGGCTCGACCATTTCGTCGTCGAAGAGCAGCCAGCCGCGGTCTTGGGTTTTGATGATTGCGACGTAGTGGCCGTGGTAAGGACCGCCGCCGATGTGGACGACAACAGCGTAGAGTTCGTAGAGGCGGTCAGGGTCTTCGGCATCATCGGTCGTGTTGAAGAGGCGGAGGTGGTAGGGGTACACTACTTTGTGGAATAGTTTTTGTAATCGTTGGAGGTCTTCGGTGTATTTAAAGCGTTTGAGGTGGAGGGCGAGGATTTTGGGTAGGCGTTTTATCTTCATACGCTTTTCGGCTTCTTGCAGACCGCCGCAGTTGTCGCAGTGGAATTTGTTGCGCTCGCATAACATTTCTTCTTCGGAGAAGCGCCGTAAGCATGCTGTGACGGATGAATGCTGTTCTAAGTCGACTGATAGGTCCAAGAAAGGCTCGTCTCGTTGTGATGTGTTTTCACAGGTCAGACACCTTGTCTCCGAAGTCAGCTTGCCCTCGAATAGATCGTGGAACATCTTTGCAGGTGATTCTGAGCTGGGCGCCGGCAGTATTGAAGGGAACGACACTGTGCCATGCTCGGTGCTCTCTTCCTCTTTGTCAGCATCGTCTGCAAATGGGTTTTCGGCCTCGGCTTTCTGCTTCAATATCTTGTCGTGCGCCTCCACGTTCTCTATGACTGTATTCAGCAATAAGTTGAGAAACTCGTGGGCGTCCTGGTGCATAGCAGATCTGAACATCTCGTTCTCTTTCCGTAGCGTCTCCAGGAATTTTGTCGGACTGATCACACCAGATCGGCCCTGATTTGTTACCACGGCCTCGAAGATATCCTTTGTAGCTGTGAAGAGCGACTCCGGCATCTCATAGCCTCCAGCGTTCTGGTAGCCCATATTCAGTATAGGTCCTGTCATCAGCGCCTGCTTTTTCTTGTACTCGGGCGATTCCTTGTCCTCAGGCTTCTGCTGTTGCTGTTGACCGGACGAGTTGCGTGCGGTAGGCTGGGCGGCTGGCTTCTTCTGTCCATTGTTTGGGTTGAATGGTGGCCGAGGTGGCGCTGTTTTCATGGCGGCGAAGACATCGTCGGGCAGCGATCGTTGTGGGTAGCTGAGAATCTGTTCTCGGAACGGGACTGAGTAGTATAGACATTGTAGAATTGAGTTGCAGTAGCTAGCAGCCTGTCAGTTATGGCTATCGCGATCACAAAGGGTAGTGTATACCAGGTATTGCCGAACTATAAGTTGTATGTTAGCAAATACATTTGGCTGCGGCTTGGGCCATCGGTACGCACGTTTTCCATTCCCCAAAATTTGTCGCTGCCATCGTTCCGTATAGGGCCGGCATTCTGGAGCATGCGCTCCAGCGGTGTCGGCTGAGGCGCAGTGAGATCTTTCTTGGTCGGCGATACATTTTGCGTCGAGGCTGTCTGCTGCACAGTTGGTCAGCAAGCGAAGCGAGCGAGCGCCAGACTTCTGGAATGTCATACAGTGTTCGATTTGATCTTGGAGAAGAAGGAACTCATGTTGGCGGCTCAGATATGCAGCTGCCCGACATATGGGTGTGCTGTGGAGATGCCTCAAATCAACATGAGGGACACCATCAATCAATTCGTGTGATGTTGCTGTTGGATATATAACAGTCCTGGTTGATCAAGTGTGCTTTTTGGCGATGTTGCTGGGACTGGCCGAATTCAAAGTTTGTCACCGCGTGGATGATATCAATTGAAGAAGTCAAAGAAGATGGGGCGCAAGTTCAGAAACAGCAGTAGGTGGCAGCTGGCAGCAGTGGTGCTCTTCTAGTTCCCTCGTGGCGGGGAACGGAGAAGAATCGCCTTAGTTCGTCTGGGATCGTGCCTCTTGTTGGAGTCGCATGGAGGGCGTTCGCGAACCGAGCCTGTAGGAAGTATAATTATACCGACTAATAGGTAGCTGGCCAGCAGTGGCGGCTTGGAAGCGGACGAGCACCGAGAGATCTGTCTTTCGAGACCCAGCAACCGGCGACAGTCGTTCGACTGCAATGCTTTGGGCCATTGTTAGCGATGTAACTGCACTATGATATGCAGGCGACCAGCATTTAGCCGTTGCTGGCGCATACGTGTGGGAGAAGATGGGCGGTAGATCCGAGGGCGAGCAAATAGCAGCCCTAGAACAACCCCCCACCACGATTCCACCTCTTCTACTGCAGCTTCCTACGAACTCTTCCAACCACTACCACCGCCGGTTTGCTGGCCCCTCCATAAGCCACGAGGTCTTGCCCACCTGCACAAGCAAAATCCCAGATACACTTCCCGTGCCTGTCCTGTCTCGTCTTAGTTGCCCGACATCATCGAAAAGATGACCGAAGGCTCCGCTGGTCTGGTACCGTGCCTGACCCGACTGGCCGACGCCCTCTCCAGAATTACGGAGAAGCCTGGCACCTGGGAAGGTCGTCAACAGGCCGCATTATATGGATGCTTTTCGGCGCTTACTGCCCTTAGACGCCATTCCTACCAACTGCTCCATATCCTGGGCAAGCATGATCTTCAGGCAATTCGGGCTGCGATCTTCATGTGGCGGCAAGTCAAGGCCAAAGGTCAGACAGGGAACTCGAGGACCTCATCAGAATGACGGTTTGCAGTTGCATGGTACTCGACGTCACTGCAGTAAAGTCTAAGAGCCTGGGGCGGCTTTCGCCCGACCTCGCCGGGCCGTCAGTAACGTGTAGCTGCAACTGACGGACGCCACGAAAATCGTACTTCATCGAAATGCTTTTATGCGCAAGTCTAGATCCGACCAAGAGCTGGGACCTTCATCGGAGCGTTCTTCAAGCGTATCTTGAGCTTCTCATGCGCGTCTCTTGAGCGTCGCTTCATCATTGCTTGAGCGCCTGTTAGTGCAAACAGTTCGTCGTGGTTTTCCTGCTTAGGGAGGACTCTCTGGGAAATAAATGGTTCTACCAAAGGCTCATAGGGAAACTGGTGGGTATCGCATTATGTCGTCGCTCAATCTCGCAGTTTGAGTATCTCTGTCAAGAACTCCTCGAAGCTAACAGTGATATAGCCGTCTCGATCATCATCGTAGTTCTTGAACACATCCGTCATGCGCTTCAAATGGACGCATGCTTGAACAAACAGATCGAAACTCATGCCCTGGGTTGTCGCAGCGCCACGGCTTCCACGTCTCTCCTCCGCCATGCGCATGCCCTTTGCTTCATATGTGCTATATAGTAGACTCACAAATGGTTGCGATAGTCTGTAGCCGAAAGCCACGAGGGCTTTTGAGAATTCGTTCAGGGTGATCCGGCCGCTCCTGTCCTCGTCAAATCGCTCGAATAGCTCTTTCCACGCTGCCAGAAACCTCCATAGATTCTGGAATTCGGCGAAAGTGAGCGTAGCGCTTTGCAGCTGGGTAGGGGGAGAACTCGTGAACATGCGCATCAATGCTCTGTTCGTGGACGGATCGAAGGGTGTGTAATCTCCATTGACAAGAGCTGAGCCCAACTCTGTCAGTGTCATATGTCCTGTTCTCGTAATGTTGGCTGCCTCGAATATTGACCACAGCTCTGGCGAGTCCGCGTCCGGTGGAGCTGGCGTTCGTGCCGGCGAGGGCGAGTGGTGTTGAGCTATGGATATTGGCTGCATCTGTGGACGTGGGCCATTGCCGTAGCCTGCTGGCGGCGGCGGTGATCCTAACCGACTGAAATTGTGATCATAGCTGTCTTTCTGTGGAGGTGGTGGGCGGTAGTTCTGTTGATTCTGGTGATTTTGGTGATATGGCTGCTGATTGTGCTGGTAATTGGACGGAGGCCCGCCCGAGGGTCTTCGTCCACCATGCCCAGGAGACGGTGGCCGGTTCTGCTGTGAAGGCAGATTTGAGTATGCGGGTCGCTGAGTTGAGGGAGATGGTCGGCGGCCTGCCAGCATCTGTGCCGCCTGGTCTGGTTCCGCATGCCTGTGGAGGTGGTCAGCTACAGCTTCGCGATGGGTGCGTGAGACGTACGCTGGCAGCGCATCTGGGTTGAAGGCTTTGTTGTATGCCATGTCAAGGTCTCCCCTTGAACGACCGTAGGAGTTGGAGACGTTTGCACAAGGAAGGCGCAATCGCGATCGCTACGATGTTTGTGCAGGAAGTGTCGCTTCTTGGCCGAGCTCACTAGGTTGCGATCCTGCTACTACTTCGGACTTCAGACGTGATGGCTATAGACATTCTCTGACCATCAGCTGAAGTCGAAACACGAAGTGGGCTGAATCTCGGCCACCCACTGGAGGCTCCGTTTGCGCCCAGTAACTTCCGATTGCAGGGCGCTGTCACTATATTGTACTTCGGTCTCGAGCGAGCAGCGAGTTGCGGTCGGTCCAAGAAGTCGAAAGTCCGGCTACTATGTTCTGTGAAGCTCGCAGCACAACCGGTGTCGTCGTTGTAGGTTAGACATGGATCTACGAGCCTGCACGCTTTGTCATGCACATTGCGCTTGCCAAAGTTCTGAGCTCGGTGGGAGTCTAATTGCACCTCCCGCTAACGTGGCGCCCCTGGAGCGCCGTTCCTACCCCTGCCGCCTGCCGGAGATGCAGTGCTCGGATTCGCTACTGCCTCAAATTCGTTAGGCTTGGCTGACCGTAGCAGGTACCGAATACCTGGAAGCACTGGCACCGGACATCTCCTGTGGGTACAGGGTACAAAGTCGTGCATCCGCGTAGACTTAAGAAGACAGCAAGGCACTTCGTGCATGTGTACCGTTGCAACATACGTGTACGATCACCCCGCGCAGGGCCTTATCTTAAAGAAGCCTGTAGCTACCTTGGTTCCGATCTACTGCCGACGACTGAGCCTCACGACCATGACCGCAGAACATGCTCAAGACCAGCCGGAGCTTTGGCTGTTTGGATACGGGTACTAGGACTTTCCTGCAACAGGATCAACGTGCTGGCTACTGACGTGTCACATAGAAGCTTGATCTGGAAGCCCCCTCCCCATTTCGGTGACGATCATGCGAAACTCTTATTCAACGACAGTCGATATTGACAGCTGTCAGATCAACGCATACCGGGCTACATCAAAGGCTACGTTCGCAGGTTTTGGCAGGTAGGAGTAAATGTCCTCGATGTCATGCACCACAGCAACTGAGATTCAAAGGCCAGGTACTGTCAAGATGACTTCTGTCAGTTCTCGTACTAACGCACAAAGCGAGGACCACAGGGGCACTCCTGAAGCACCTGGTCGAGTCGTCACACTCATTGAACGGGGTTTCTGGAAGACCCTGGGAGACACAGTAACATTCTGTTCCACGTGTCTCCGGTTGCTGCTAACGTGCCGTAAGCAAAATCCGCCAGAGAATGATCTAGTCTGGGGTGTTGCGTACCACATTATCCCGGAGAAAGTCGAGGAAGTCAGGGAGTACCTCGACATCAGAGAGATCAATGGATACAGCATACAGTATACGCCCTTCGTACCAGCAGAAGAGGGCATCCCGGAGCAGACTTGCCTGGTCTATATTGGAATGCCTGACAATCCTCAATTCCTCGGTGCACTTCAGCCCCAAGTCGTCGCGGAGAAGATCAACGAAAGTATCGGGCCAAGTGGCGAGAACAGGGAGTATCTTCTTCAACTAGACGAGGCCTTGCAAACTCTGAGTCCTGATAGCCATGACGAGCACATCAGTGACCTTGCCCGGAGAGTACGTTCGATGACTCCTCCGACTCGTTCAACTCATCATCGTCGATTATCGAAAACTGGACTGCAACGAGTCAGTAGTACTGAGGAGCAAGAAGAAGTCGAGAAGACTGCATAATGTGTCTCGTCATTCAGGCGCTGACCCGTCGCTTGAGTACATCTTCATCAATTGGGACTGCATAGCAAGCAGACTTCGTTCCTCGACAACCAAGATCCGGCTCAGCGTTGTTGTCCGCCGCCACCTGATCCAAAATGTCCGTCACCAGTTGAACCAAAATTATGCCCATCACCAGTCGAACCGAAAGCCTGTCCGTCACCAGTTGAACCAAAATTATGCCCATCACCAGTCGAACCGAAAGCCTGTCCGTCACCAGTCGACCCAAATGTGTTGCCACCGTCGCCTGCGTTGCCCTGGAAACCTCCTTGGTAGTATCCTTGCTGGGGCTGCTGCTGCTGTTGAGATCCATATTGCTGGGGCTGCTGGCCGCCATATCCTCCGCGATTGTAACTGGAAACGAAGCCGCCACCACGACCTTGACTGAACGGGTTCGCATAGCCACCTCCACGACCTCCGTATGCGCCAACTCCACCTTGGTAGCCTCCGCGACTACCATAGCCACCACGCTGGCCGCCGCCGGATCTGTTGTCCGTTGCATGGTCAACACGAATGATGCGACCATCAAACCTTCCACAAGTTAGCCCTGCGCATCGAGCACCACCTGATTGACATACTCGGTGGAATCCATCTTCTCTTTCGCGGCATCTGCCTCCTCTTTAGACGAGAATCTCACAAAGCCAAACCCACGGCTTCTATTGGTGTCGCGATCCTTGACAACAACCTGCGAGGAGTCAGCGTATATCAGCATGAACCGTGGCCTGAACGTACCGCCTCTTCCACAGTACCGTACTCCTCGAATCTCTGGCGCAGGGTTTCATCGTTCGTATGCCAGGCTAGGCCCCTGTCCACGGAGATCTGTAAGCGGTCCCTTTCAACAGCGCCTCACTTACCCAATAAACAATTTCGCCATAGCTACGAGAAGGTAGCGGACCTGATGGAGTGGCCTCGTGGGCGAAAAAGTTGTAATGGTTGATGCAGTCACAAGCGCAGACCTGCAGATAGGCAGCCGTGCCGACGCTGTAAATCCCTTCTCAACGAGTCACTCGCACGCAACAACTCAAACTTGACTGCTGTGAGATCCGACACATCCACGACAACGTACTGCAAGAAACGAGGCAAACGCCGATTGACTCCAATGCCAACAAGGTGTAAGGACGAAATGAGTGCTGGAATAACAGGAGAGAAATGCTTCACAAAGCAGCAAAGCATTGACCGGTCACAGCGGAGGCAATTCTTCAACCAACAAGTGCGCCTGATACGAACTCAGGTCAGGCATTTCCGCCCGGAAGCAAAGACCCAGACATGATGAATTCACAGGCAACGTTACAATTACCGATCCAACTAGATCTCTCAAATGCTCCGAAAGCTTCTCAGGCCACACTTCTGCGGGCGTGGCCGAACTGCTGGTGATGTCAAATTGATCCTCGACGAATGGCAGCAGAACACTGGACCCGGGTCCGTGCCCAGCAGGTCGACATGGGGGCATACAGCAGAATGCGGGCTCTCTAGTCAAGACTCAACAACCCGCAGCTGCCGGCCGTTCCCAAATATCCCCACAAAGAGCCACAGCGACCAGTTCCTGGCTCTTACCTGTGGCAGAACTATGCAGTCAACCGCGCCACAGATGCAGATAATTCGACCATCGTCAGTCGCTATCCGACCAACTTTGTCCTGGTGTGCGTCAGTGCGCTTCTTGCCCCTCAGAAACTCCTCTCATCGGCCATAATGGCAATTAACGAAGCGCCGTGACAAATTAGAACATTAAGCAGACCGTCTGAGGAGTACTTTCTACCCATATTCTGCAATCAACTGGTCACCTGGACGGATCAACGAGTCGTATGCCGGCCCGCAAGATGAAAAGTCCTCGAAAGTCTAAGACTTGCCATGCGCAACGCACCAGGGTTGCAGTCGCATCGGCCACAGAGGGAACGGGTGATCGAGAGGTGGGTAGGACAAAACGGCAGATCTCAGTCTAGCCGCCCCCACTCCACCGAATCCCCTCTCTTGCATGGTCGCTATGATGTTCTGATTTGCAACCCTTCCCTGAAACGGGATTCAACCAACGGTCGCCACTTGGATTCTGGCCGTGCCTGAAGCATTTCGGGCACTGCACTACGCCTGAATTATTTGGCCCTTGTTCAGCACCTGCCTACGCGATCTCAGCAAGCTCCCCAAAGCTGCTAGAAGTGCATACGACAAAGACTCGGCAAACGTGCTCCGGAGGATGCAATGCGACACTGTGAAGAGCGCGTATCCCTAATCTATCTCGCTACAAGTCACTGGCTGCAGATTCTTCATCTTCCCGCGCCTCTCCGTATTCAAATTCTGAGTCCCTCCCTCATGGCAGACATCAGAGCAGCATGGTCTTCATGCTCTGGCATGCCGTTATAGCTTGATACTCTCCGATGTGGTAGTTCAAAGAGCTGCTTCCTCGATGGCGACATTCTGAGTCACGTTAATTGCTAACGGTGGCATCTGATCTCCGCGCAATACAGCGACCACCAGTACATTCTTGTGGACTTCATGCGATTTTGCGGCAAAGTCCCAATCACCGCTCTCCGAGCGGTTCTCATCCTCGACACGATTGCCAAGTAGTGTGGAAGATGGCTCGAGTATCGCAACAGTAGCAGCTCCTCTTGCTGGCTGCCCTGCGCGATCACCCTCATCCCAAAAACTGATGATAGTGGCGCAGTTACTTTAACCAGTAGCTCTCGAGCGCGACAGCTTCCTTAAGATTGCTCGAGTCTTTCGCGGAAGTCGCGGAAGTCGCGACTGTCTCGCATCACGTCCCACGAACTGCAGTCATAAGCTCTGCGCTTTGGCAGTTGCGATGCGGCAGGTGCGACTACCCTTTTCACCTGGCGCCAAATCGCGTCTCCGTGACAAAGGTCCTGTAACTGACGCATCAATGCTCGCCATCATTTTTTTCCTGCACGCGTGCGCTACGCTCGGCCATGACCAGATCTCCCTCACCTAAGTCTCAGCGCCGTCTTATCAACCAATGGCTGACGCACATTCCGACGACCGAAGACCCGATCAGTGCCCTGCCCGAAGCCGAGGTGGGGACGAGAGACCACAAGGCTTCGGAAAGGTATGACCAATGGAAGAATCAAGTAGCGCTTGCTGATCTCGTACAGAAGGACCACAACGGAGAAGAAACGCCGGAGAGCTTCAGAGTTTGAGTGGTGGGCATGTTTCAGCGCGTTGGTTGTCAAAGAGGACTAATCTCGAGCAAAATAGGTCTGGAAGGAGACATAAAAGTCCACTTGACCTCGAACCAGTCGACGCAGCACGGCTACTTTCACAGGAGGACGATAGCGGACGGCGAGAACAGGGACCGAGACGGAAAGAGAAAGCTCAAAACGATCGGCACACGAGATACAAAGCCAATAACCAATCTCCAGACCATGTCGAGCCAGCCAAAGACTCCGGACAACCTGTGATTGATGCTAGCGAAAAGTATGGACGTCGAAAGCGACACAAGACTCGAGAAGATCGGTACGAATACAACGCACAGCACACGACCGCCGAAGCCAAGAGAGAGTCACGGGCGAAAGAGAAGAGGAAGTCGCACAGAAAGACCGGCAGCACTCTTCACAAGGACTTTAAAGCTCCGAATGTTGAATCAGAAAGGCTCACTCTGAAGCAAGATGCACTACCAGGGATCTTCAGCAAAGGAAAGGCGTCTGGACCCATAGAACGCCGCGGCATCCCCGATCTCACCTTCTCCGAGATGAGCTTCCTCAATGACAAGCGTCAGTTGGACCATGCTAAGCTCCGAGGGCTGCAAGCAGTGACACATTCTGGCAAGAAGAAGAAGGGAGGCGCCGAAGACGTCTCTGGCTATTTCGGCGAGCAAGGTCCTGAAGACCATGTCCACGACCCTCCTCATGACAACATCTTGCAGCACCCGACAGGAAGTCCCCGTCCGCGACTGAATCCCCAGACATCGCCAGGGCGGCCTCCACGCCTGAAGACAGATGATCTTGTGCAGCAGCAGCAGCAGCAGCAGCAGCGTGCAGTCAGCGATCGCAGTGTCTCGAAAGAACGGCTGCCGCCGGTGCAAGTGTTCGAAGACGGCGCCTGGTTCCAACGCGACCGCAACTCGCCTGACCACGTCGGACGTACTCAACTGTCATCCCACGTGTCGTGTTCCACTAGTCCTAGCAGACGCCCTGCGGCATTGACGCCTCACACTCGGATCAGCTTGCGCCGTCAATCAGCGGTTGCGCCGTCCTCCTTTGTCGAGCAAGCTTCTCGTGCTCGGGTGGCCTCTGTGCATCCTCGAAGCTCAGCCAGTCAGTCCTATCCGCATCTCAGAAATTACGGTAACATCATCAATGACAGAGATCCTGGTCCCGGAAACAACAATGAGGCGGATTCGACGCGACGGTACTACACACTAGAAGACCTTATGCTACTTGCCGACAGACGACAGGCCGAACCTGAAAAGCAGGTGCTCCAGGCCGTTGGAGACGATGATAGAGGCCTCCTGGATCTATTGGAGGGTCTGCCCCATCCGCCAACCAGCCATCATGGCCCTGCACACTTCAATCTTTACCATCCAGGCCTAAAGGGACCTGACCCATATATGATGCCTCAGAATGACGACGAAATCCAGCTAGGGCCGGCTCCGGGGTTGTTATTGCGAGAAAGCACTCCTTCAGCTCCGCATCTCAGCTACGGGGAACAGCGAGACAGCCTGAAGCATGCTGGCGTAATTTCAAGAAATGAGATCCTTGAACTCGAAGTGCTGTATGACAGGGCGGACTCTGGGACGCATCTCGATAATTTCGACATCGGCTTGCTAGGGACACTCGAAGAGCAACATACTGCAGAGCAAGTACGCGCGGACGATTATGACTTTGAGCACAGGGCCCAGCCCGGATCAGTTCATCTTCCAGAGGACTATCCAGAACCACAAGAGCGTGGACAAACACGACATTCGCGCACTTCTCGGTCGAATGTTGATGTGTTCCCGGAAGTGTCGGCGAGACCACAGCTTCTACGGCCATCCTGCGAAGAATCGAGCTTCAAGTCACCTTTGAAGCCCTTCAGTCGACCACGTCTGCTATACTGAGCATCATTCAGCTGCGTATAACTGTTCTGGAATACGTTTGGGCACTGTCACTTCCGGCGTTCTGGATAACAGCAGGTCGTTCGGGTGTCTCCCCGAGGCGGTCCGCGGAATAGTTCAAGTAGTATAGCAAAATGAGTAATCCTGAAAGGGTGATTTGCAAGCATGGCGAGAGAGTGGTCTTGAATTGGAGATGCTGCCGCATTGGTGCTTCCGTTGTTGCGCCCGCTGCGTCTGAAGCGGGATATCAGACGCTGATATCATCTAAGCATTTGCGGTCCCTCAGAGGGCTCCTCAACACTGCGCTGACCATGCCGAGTCCTGCGCGAAGGCAGTTCAAATAACGAAGAACTCGAGCCTGCAATCCCCCGAACTGGTCTTGTTGTAGTCTACGTCAGGCCGCCGTAGCGGTCGATCATCCCTAGAAGACCTGCCGGAAGGACTCTGCAGTGGATCATGCGGTGCCACTCGCAGAGATATCCGAAGCCTATCCGAAGGAACAGTAGGGTTGCCAGATGAGTTTCCGCACGTAAGACTAATCAACAAATACATTCAAAGACCACCCTGGTATCGTTGTTCAGGAATGCTACAACGAGACAAATGCGACTTTCTTCTTGCTATGTTCCTTTACAGACAGATGCTTTGCTGTGCTCATGCCAACCAGTCAATCGACAGACACATCCGGCAGCCGTTTGCGTTGTCCCGAACCACTTAGTCACCGCCGCCCCACCTGCGTCCTATTCCGAGGCTTGCTGCAGGAGCAATTCGTCCAAAGCGTATCACTACCACGGCTTGCATGATCACAGGCACGCGTCTCACGTTGTAGGCATCCCTTGAGTGCTATCTGTAGAAAGTACACAACTGGGGCTGCATTCAGCTGCTCGTGAGAGGCTCAACGAGATACAGCCAGACCCGGCGCCCTCGTTGGCCAGGGCCAAAGAAAAGGCCTGATCTCGAACTTACAGGAAAGGGATACGGGCTGCCTTGCCCTGAGGAATAGGACGGTAAGACTGGTCGTCAGAACTCTTGGACTTCTTACGAAAAGCAACTTTTCCTCACGAGATTGGCCTCACCATCTTCACTTCACTACCCTTCTTATTCTCGACCTCATAGCAACGTTGGCTGTTGAGTGAAAGACATCAACAAATCTCTCGCTACCATACAGCACTCCGAACGCCTAGAAACTTCCTGCACTGTTGAGTTCTCGGGTCTGAACAGACGGACACGGACCGCGTCCCTCCCGACCCCACTACCATCAACATGAAGAAACTCACGCGATACCTCCAAAAGCAGGCACTTCAATACTCCGACGAAAAGTACTCTTCGGCCGCGTACCTCTCACCACGCAGGAACCACGAACCACAGGAGAAACTCAAGCACCATCTCAAAACGACATCCAGCGACAACAACAATCACCTCCGGCCCAAAATGCCACCAAACCGCAAACCCTCCAACCGTGGCGCTGCAATCCCATCACGCATCTCCTCCAACATCCAACGCGTGCAATATGCGTCCGAAAACATTCTGCAATCCTACGAGCTCTTCATTCCCCCGCCACCCGCGTCCGAGTCAGACTCAGCCATCCCACCTCCGTACTCCGAGAAGCACCCCTCCACCCCCTCCTTCCCAATCAAAAGGCTCTGGATCATCTTCATCCACGGCGGCTACTTCCGGGACCCCTCCATCCTAGCCTCGTCTTTCCACGCCACACTATCCCTCCTAACAGACCCCAACTCCCCAGACCAGCAAATCCTGGCCCTTCAACGACATACAGCCGGCTACGTATCAATAAACTACCGCCTCGCCCCCCACGAAGCCCACCCTCAAGACCCGACCACCACCCCATCCTACGAAATGCGCAACGCGCGCTGGCCGGAGATCTTGGGCGACGTGTTGAATGCACTGCGCCACTTCCAGGCCAAACACCCCAGCACTCGACCTGGAGGTGACGAAGGGTATGTGTTGGTGGGCCACAGTGTGGGCGCGACGTTGGCGATGAATGCGCTGTTGCACATGCAGAATCAGGAGGGGATAGCGCCGCCGGTGGGCATTGTGGGTGTCTCCGGGATATATGATTTTATTAGGTTGCATGAGACGTTTCCGGGGTATGATGCGATGACGCGGAATGCGGTTGATGAGGAGGATTGGGAGGGGATTAGTGTTGCTAGGAAACGGAGAGGGGAGATTGAGGCGGCGTGGGCGGCTGCTGGAGGCGAGGGTGGGGGGAAGGAAAATAAGAGGTGGCTGCTCCTTGCGCACAGCAAGGAGGATACACTGGTGGATTGGGGCCAGTTGGAAGCTATGGCTAATGTCTTTAAGATGGACAGTAGCAAGGACGGGCCGGCAGCAGTGACGGTCAAGTGCGATGTAGAGGAGATCAAGGGGAAGCATAATGCCTGTTGGGAGGATGGGAGGGAGCTGGCGAGGGTCATTGAGCGGTGCGTGGGCGAGATTGTTGGTGTCTGATGTGCTTGGCGGTGTACACACCGCCCGTCGCTACTACCGATTAAATGGCTCAGTGAGGCCTTGGGACTGGCTCAGAGAGGTCGGCAACGACGACTCAGAGCTGGAAACTTGGGGGCCTGTGTGACCTGGCGATCTAATGAGGAGATTCCCAGGCCCGTGTCATGCCTCTGTAGTCAAGTACTGGCTGCTGCTGTAGAAGAACGTGCACGATACCCAGTTGAAGGGATGTCTCTTACGCCAAACGCCAATAATAACGCTGCTACGCCATTCGGCTCAAGGCGCCATTTCAGTCTGTCAATTTCTTCCTTGGATTTCTGCTCCGACTCGCCTCTGCGCACGCCTTCGCCTTCTACCCTGTTGACAGAAACGCGCTCGCTATATTCGGCACTCTTCGAATCGTCAATTCGCAGCCCAACAGGACTATCTTGGTTCAAATGGCACCTTCGAACGACGTTCGAGTATGAATGCGACATCGAGTCGGCTCGGGCTCGAAAATTGTCTTCGAAATCCCGTTTTCCTCACCTGCTACTAAGATCCCTCCAATGGGAGCTCTCAGTCTGCGAACTCTAGCAAGGCCACATAAAACCGGAGACTCCCGGGGTCTTCTTGTGCGTGGCTACACTGAACATCCTCAGAAGCGCTGCATAGCAAGTCGCGTGATGATTGCATAGCTGCCCATCAGCCAATACAACATACTCTCATGACCAGAGTTGAAACTTAGAAGAAATACATCGAGCTCTCGCGTCGTGAACTAGACAACTCAACAACAGCCACGGCAACCTTGTGTAAGTACCACCCACAGCAGCAAGTGCAATCAAGTCCCTATATACTGTCATTCACGCTTGGGCCCTTGCCGAAGAAGATTTCCGCTCGTACTTGGCCGAGCTTGTCTTGGGATGTGTTCGACAGCCTAGCCTTTCGACAAGGATCATCGTCACAGAACCAGATATTATCGATCCATACAAGATGGTTCAGGAAAATCACGGCTCCCATCCGCTTCAAAGGTGGTCGCAGGCCCGCAAGCGCTTCTGCAGCTATAAAAGAACCTTGCTGGTCTGTCTGTAGTGATATCGGTATGAGCTGAGAAATTAACCTGGGACCTTATGGGGGACCTATGAGACACCTACCAAACACTTACAGGAAGCTGAAAAGATGCTGAGAAGCGACTGTTGTGCGATAGACAATCGCGCGCAAAATACTTGAGTACTGGTCCACTTTACAGCAAAGCTTGGACACAGGCTGAGGATGTTACCTAGGTATTCCATACCCACAAGCACATATACCACCACTTTTGCAGCGAGGGCGAGCAGCAACAGGTGGCAGGCGCAGCTCAAAAGCGCCCGGGCATAGTCATATATGAGCGCTTCAACTTGCTGCGCACCACAGAGGTGACCTCAAACCCAGTACCATGCCTATTCTATAACGCAAATGGCGGCGCCTCACACCTTTGGCGACTATACCTGTGTAGTCACAGATATAGACCGCATGAAACATGGATCAAGAACGGTACCCATGAAAGTGCTTGTCCTTGGCTTGCCTCGAACTGCGAGTGAATGTGAGCGACGAACAAAACCCCTGCTACCCGTCCTGCTTTACAGTCCCAGTATCAATTTCTTCCCAAGTCCGTCAGTCCTAACCACGAGGCACATCAGCAACCGCAAAAGCACTACGTCTCCTTGGCGCCACCGAACTGTATCACGGCTTCCAGGCTGCGCTGGAGAACCCGCTCGACAACAAGTACTGGCTCGCGGCCTTGCAAGCGAAGTTCGAGGGCAAGGGCAAACCCTACGGCCGGGCTGGGTTCGACAGATTGCTAGGCCACTGTCAAGGCGTGTCGGATCTACCAGCTATCTTGCTTGCCGAGGAATTGATCGAGGCGTATCCGGAGGCGAAAGTCATTCTGACGCATAGGGAGTTCGAGAGTTGGTATACGTAAGTACCAAGCGGCCTCCTCGATTTGCCTACCTGCAGCATAGGATGACTACGAAGCAGAAGCAGCAAAATCGCGCCACTCCTACCTCTGACGACTTAGCTGACCCGCAACTGCTGCCTCACAGATCAGTTTACGCCACAATCCACCTCAAGGTCCACCACCCCTTCACTCGTATCGTCGCTCTCCCGCAGCACTTTCTACACATGCATAACCGTTTCACAAAACCTACCTTCTTATACGCCTGGCAGCACCTCACGCATAACTCTGTCCACTTTACACGCAACGAAGCCCACAGTGTTTACCACACACACTACGCGAGTATACGAGAGATTGTTAGTCGGCAGCCCAAACACCAGAATAATAGCAAGCTGCTAGAGTACAGGATAGGAGACGGATGGGGACCGCTGTGCGAGTTTTTGGGCGTCGAGGTGCCGCCCGAGAGCGTGGCGTTTCCTAAAGGCAATGACTTACGCGTGTTCATGAAAAGGATTGATGATCTGGTGTGGTGGGAAATTTGGTGGATGATGCGGCGAGTACTACAGATAGCGGCCGCCGTTGGGCTGCTGTTGGGGGCTTTATACGTTTCAAAGTGGTGGAGGTAAATGTTTTGTCGTCGTTGACGCTGCAATCTATCGGACACTTTTGAGAAGTGCTACTGCTACACTTCGAATGATGTAGAGCGGCGGAAAAAAATCATTCAACTGACCAGGCATGCTTTTGCAGACCATACGATTCGCAGTGCTTTGCTCTCCGGACTATTCGTCAATGCCGAGAGATTCTAGATCTGCAAGAATATAGTGTGCTACTAGAGGGCCATCCGAGGGCCTACCGCGACCGGCAGGCCGATGATCAGAGATCAACTGTATGAACATCACTCTGGTCAGCCTATGTTTGTCGTACGGCAGTCATGACGCCAGAGGGACCGGACCATGTGTGTCAAAACACCACCGAAGACCAACAGAACGCAGATGAAGATCCAGAGCAGAGACTCGCAGACAAAGATTCAAAGCAGAGACACGCAGATGAAGATCCAAAGCAAAGACTCGCAGACTCTCTCATCACATATCCCGACTACCCGTCCGCCTCCGCCTCAGTCCCGCGCACTTTCTCGCCGCGAGTTCTCTCAGGCTCAGGTCCATTCACACTCCACGGGCCGCTTTTGGTTGCTTCAAGATGTTCGTTTCCCACTCGCTCGAGTCCAACGAAGTCGAAGATCATTGCTGGAGTTTCCCGGACCTTAATGTCCTCTTTCGTGATTCTCTCTGGCAGGCGACCTTCTACTTTTTCCTGATCATCTTGCGCCCCGTATGTCTCGTCTTTTCTGTGAACGTCGTCTCCGCTAGCGGGGCTGGGCAAGTTGTCATGAGTCAACCGCTCGCCCGCAGGCGAGCTAGGCGACGACGAAGCCGACGGCGAGGGCGAACATCCAGCGAAGTCACCTCGCTCGCAAGCAGGCTTGCCTGTAAACAGGGAGATGCCGTTGGCGGTGTCGGTAAATGTGTCGATGCGGGAGGGAGAAATGCCGCTATTGCACGCGGTGTGAGATTTCGAACTGCTATGTTCTGGTGTCGAGGGCTCGGGTTGAGGCATTTGCGAGGACATCTTGACCTGGTGTCTCGGAAAGGGTTTCGATGGTTGGTGATGGGTACTTGTGGATTGTGTAGATTAAAGTTGATGAGGCTTGATGATTATGGGACGTTTGTAGAGGATGCTGAATAGTGGCGGTGGTAGTGAGAATAAATAGGCTGCGTATTGATATAATGGACGTGAGTACCTTGGCCTGCGGAAGGCCACAATGGAAAGCAAGTCCTTGGCTTGAGTACCTTGGAACTCTTTTGATGGAAAGGGCCGCGCCCATTGGCAACACGGAAGGCGCAGGGCAAACAGTCGTTTGGGAAGGCGTTCTGGGTCACCGTCGAGTGATGGGTGGGAAAGGGGTTCCGGTAGTACCTTTTGCTGAACAACGACACGAACACACGCAAACGAGGCATGAGCGAAGCGGAAGTGCTCCAGCAGGAGATGAGGCGATCACCCAGAAAGTGCTGCTAATGAAGGGCAAGTACTACGCAAGACGTTAGCTACAAACGAGTTTGTGCAACATACGGTGGAAGGCGGAAATGACCTGTGTTTTCGCAAGGCATCGTATTAGTGTGTTCTACGAACGTGCGCAATCAAGTTCTGCCGACAGCCTCAATTGACCTGACTTTGGAGAGTGAGCCAAGTGCGAGGTCTTGTGTGTGTAGAGGCAGCCTCAGCCTCGATTCGCCTTCCGGCTCGACATTGGACCAGCGTTTTTGGCCGACGAGCGAGTGAAACATCAGCTGGCATATTCGCCAGCATGCGCTTCATTCTCTTGTGGCTCGAGGACCGGCTTCCACGGTCTGAACATGTGCCTCTTGCCCCTCACAGACAGACGCCAGGATTTGCGTCGAAACCCGGCTGAGTGCATCATCGAAGATATCCAGTACCCAGTTATTGACACATGCTTGAGATCCGGAGCGAGTTGTGACGGTGCAGCAAGCCTCCGGAGGAAGGCCAGAAGCAGGGTACACCAGCCGCTGTGCTCATCAATGTATCGTAACCCATGGTGTCCATCGTTATCGCAAAGCTCTGAGCTGGGAAGCTTTCCTGTTGCCTAGTTCCCTAGGAGTAAAGGACGATCTCTTCGCACAAACTCAATGTGACATGGTGTCTGTAGCGTTCGAGCTTCCTTTCTGGCATCTTTACCTTCGTTGGAAATCAGTCCGAGACTGTGTAGAGGAGTCTTCCATCTCCCGATGCCTGGACGTGACCGAGTTGCCGAAGCAGTGCAATTTCGGGCGGCCTCTGAGTAGATCTTCTGGGTTCGAGCCAGAACACATACAGTGACATGTTTCGTCAATCGCCTCCGACGACAACATGAGAACCTGATCACTCCTCAAGCTCGGCCCTCATCTTGACCTTCTGCAACTCATTACAGATGTTATCGAGTGTGCCTTCATCCACCACGCCATCCTCGACCTGCTTCTCCAGACTCGGGATCAGCGCCTTGGCCTCATCTGCGCATGTCGGTGCCAGATTCTTCATCTGCGCCTTCTCGAAGAAATGCAGGTTCGCCTCGAACGAAGCCAACACACGATCGGATTCTTCTGCGTCGGTTTTCCGCTTGAAAACAGAGAAGATCTCGAGATAGTCGCGCGTCTTCGTCATGGTGTCGTTCTCGTTCAGAGGTATATTCATCCCATTTCGAACCTCGGTGACGCGGTTCAAGACAATGCGCGCTTCGGAGAGGCTGAGGGCTGCGTCTACATGTTCGAAGTCGCCCAACTTCAAGTCTTTGCCGGCTTGGAGGTCTGTGCTGGCGGTTGGCTGTTCGCGCGATGGAGCGGCGTGGGGCGCCATCTCTACAAGTTCTGGGGTACTTCGCTTGCGCGCAGCAGTTGCGCCGATATGGTGGGAGTAAGATGAAGACAAACACAGGAAACGTTACACACCTGGGCAGAGTTGAATGACAGACGGATGAAATTGGGCATAGCCAAACAGCCTCACCAGAATGGCAGGCTTGCCGAAGTCTTGGCGTGATGACTGCCTTCTTGAGCATGAACAAAGTGGCCTCACTTCACTCTTGTCTCACTCAAGATCTATACACTGTTGAAGTAGATGCTTCACACACTGTAGTAAGACTGCACTACCTCCCAGTATCTGAGGTTCCAGCATCCACACCGTTGTCATGAGCACAGAGATATCAATGAGCTATTTGGTCATGAGAGCATTTTCCCCAGCTCTAACGAAAACGCCACGAACTCCCAAGGACCTTCCCTGGCGAGACAACTGAAGACGAATCGTCCCAGCCACTTAGCACTCAAAGCGAGGCTCTCCCAAATTTGCTAGCTCGATCTGCAAGACCATTCTGTTCTTCAGAGCCCGCCCGGACCTGGATGCTCAGTCCCAGAATACCAGACATCGCAGCTCGATGCTTTCTCTAGCCTCCACGTCTTCTGTGCCAGGAATCTGAAGAGACGTGTGCGGCACGCCACTCGCGACGATGCCTGAGACACCATCCCGAGCTTGGCCAGCAGCAGAATCGTGGATCTTGATTAGCAGGGCCTCGTCAGGACGCATCTCTGAGCAGTAGTACCATTCATGTTCAGGGTTGGGCTTCACACCCACGGACTCGAAGGATGCGCCGCGGCTGACGTCTTTGAACGATGAGTCTGCATCCTTTGGCAAGTAAACCCTCTGATGGAAGTGTCAGCTATTGAAATTCCTTCCCATAGAACGAGGAGGTCATACCTGATTGACCAGATCCTTCTCATTGACCGAGCGCGCATCACAGACACACAACGGATCACGTCGCACAGTCTTGAGTGGTCTTCAGAGGTTGATGATACCCCATCGCTTGTTGCTAGACATGATGGCAAATGCCTGCGCTTCTCCCAAGTTGTCCACGAGTACTTCTCTACTGCCCTTGGCAGAGTGGTCGATATGCACGGTTGGAGAAGGCACGGAGATCTTGGTCAGTTGCGTGTCTGGTATGCTCTTGTCGTCACACATAGCCTGGATCGTTGAGAGCAGCTTGTGGCGCACAAGGTGAGAATAGCAGTGGACTCTCGAGCGCCGGTGATGTTCTTGAGCAGGTCTTGTGTCTGTGTATACACAATCGACTTGATATGTTCTTGATCCGTGTAGTCGTGTGCATCGTGGCTGAACTCTTCGGGTGAGACGAATTGGAAGCCCTGGATGTCAAGTGTGTAGTTGTGCTCCTGACCACGAACATCATGCACGGTGGTCAGGACATGGTCGAAACCGTTGCGGTAGCGAGATATTGTTCCGGCAACCTTCTGGACGGGTAGATTGCGATCATAGCCAATGTAGGCCTCAATGGACCGTGATGGTGGAGTGGGGCCGAGCGAACCCATGCTGTCAGATATGGCCGCTGTGCCTGCTGGAGACTTGTCGTTTGCGGGAGCAGTGGCGGTCTTCTCGCCAGGTTCCTTCTTGTTGGCGAGAGCCTGGCATGGAAGCAAGCCGGGAGTGGCAGTGTAATCGAGTGAGAATATCATCTAGGTCGTGTAGCCTCGAAGGATTGCGCAAGTGCTTACCGTAGAGACAGACGCGAGAATTGTGTTCGATAGAGAAGAGAGATGTATATAGGCAAGGAGTCTGTATCAACCATTCACCAACAGCTGCAGGTGCCGGTGCCGATGCCAGCCGTGGAAGTCACAGTGAAGGAGCGTCAGTGAGTGTCAAGGGACGAGAGATCAGAGAGCACGCAGGTGAAGTGGAAGCCAAAGTGAGAGACCATGGGACTGTGAAGTGTGCTGAGTATATGGTCATCTTCAGGACCGCGTAGCATTCCGGCCGTCCTCGTCATGTCACTTTCGGCAAGAACTGTGCCACTCCGGGCCAGCTTTCCACGCATACGTCGCTCATGAGCATCATGCTTGAGATGCGTGGTGTGCAACAAAGTGAGTGAGACTTTGCGGCATGTCGTCGTTTGACCCCAGAAGCTAGTAAATTTAGACAGCCTGGCCGGAAACGGACAGTTGAAGCGGTGAACTCAATTTGCTGCGGACTCGAGAGCACAGCCATCACCAGGAATACCAGATCCTATTTTCCTGTGGTGGCGCGATTTTGTTGTACTGCGCTCTTGTGGCTTGCAGATAGTTGCATAGCAGTCAAGAAAGATACAGACTCCTTGCAGAGGATGCGAGGGTCGCACCGTGCTATAGAGGGCTTCTGGTGGTGTCTTACTAAGAATCTCGATGGGAAAAGCGGTTCCAGGTGCCGCCAGACTTACAGTCACACATTAGACATTGAGAGTGCTGAGCGATACAGCACATGACTGCAGCTCGTTGTGGCATCAAAGCGATTGTGAATAGACACTGGAATGATGAAAGTTGCGCAGACTCTGAAAGTTGTCGCGTTTACAGATTTGCAGATCTCTTGGTATACTCAGGCGCCTAACGCCTAACGGAGAGGAGCCCGGACATGTGGATGGACTGAGAGCGGCTTCGCGTCTTCCTCCAAGGCTGTCCACCAATTTTCGAAGCTGGCTCAATTTTCGTGATTTTCTCTCCCCTACATAACGCAGACTCAGAGCATGCTTGTGATTTCCCTCCAGTCCATTTCTTGACGCCAACGTATCCTATACGATTCACGTTGTTCGACACAAATGCATGTCCCTGTCCTGCCGTTGACAACATGCCGCTGCTCTTCTGTGCTTGGTTCAATGTTCGGCACTGGCAGCCGTGCGGCGGGAAGGCATCCCGCATCACTTGAGATTGGCCGAGCTTTGGCAGGAACAAGGCCTTGCTAATCGTATCCTGCGAGCCATGGTGCTGTTGTTCGACAAGAAATTGCTCGTGTGCCATGTGGTAGGTACATTTGTAGCTGTAAGCAACCTCAGAGCATTAGGTATCGTATCCGTGATCAACATGGCGAGACCTGCGAAGCAAATGCAATTGAACCTCTTCGAGAATGCATCTCTTGGCACCAATACAGCGATCGGGCAATGGAAGTGAGTAGCCATCTATCAGCTTCCAACGAGGATCATGAAGTGCTTTGACTGACGAAACAAAAAGGACTCCAGGTGACACTTCAAGGACCAAAGACCGGCTGGACTACTGGCGATGGCTTGCACGACTGGCAGAGAAAGGCAAGTTTACCTCCATCTTCGTGGCGGATGGGTACGCTACCCTTGACGTCTATGATGCTCTGCCGACGCCGCTTACAAGGGCGGTGCAAACATCGGCGCCATGGATCCTCTGGTCATCGTGCCAGTCATGGCCGCTGAGACGGAGTCGTTGTCCTTCGGCATCACTGCAAGCACATCCTACATTGGTAAGACAGAGATTCTGAAGTGTCAGGGCGGCCTTTGTTGATGAAATCTGTTGAAGCACCCTACGCGCTGGCACGGACGTACTCCACCCTGGACCACATGACGAACGGTCGCATCGGGTGGAATATTGTGACCAGTCACAGTACTTCGGCGGCTCAGGCATTCGGGAAGGATGAGGTCGTGCCCCACGATGAACGTTATGCTGCAGCAGACGAGTATATGGACATTGTGTATTCGTAAGTACACACTGGATATGAGGCCCTGCCTGGCACTGATTTGAGCTTTAAGGTTGTGGGAGAAGTCATGGGAAGATGGGGCCATTCGTTGGCAGAACGAACCGGAAATGGCCTTTGACCCAAGCAAGATACACAACATCAGTTACGAGGGCAAGTATCACAGGATGAACGGAACACACCAGACTCATCCATCTCCACAGAGGACTCCTCTTCTGTTCCAGGCAGGCGCGTCAAAGGCCGGTATAGCGTTTGCCTCGAAACATGCTGAGGGCATATTCTTTACCGCACCGACTCTAGAGGCTGCGAAGAAGTTTTCCTCGTCGATCCGCTCAAAGGCCGCCGAGGATGGTCGCGATCCATATTCTATCAAGCTGTTCCTCGGTATCATGCCCATTATTGGTCGAACGGAGGAAGAAGCACAAGCAAAGCTCGAATCTTTCCGCGCACAGGTCAGCGTTCAGGGCGGCCTTGCAAGATTCGGGAACTTCAGCACGGTCGACCTAAGTGGAGTGCCCCTGGACGAGGAATTCAAGTTCGAGGGAGCTCACTACGCAAATTCTATTCAAGGCGTGGTCAATAACATCAAGCTCATCTCTGAACAAGGCAAGTTCACACCACGCATTGCCGGCGAATTATATGCATTCGGCGGCTCCAACCCGAGGCCTGTTGGCACACCAGAACAAATTGCAGACTTCTTCGAGAAGTGGTGGAGGTGTGTATCGGACCCGGTTGCCCCTGCCTTATGTCACACTGACAAAATCAAGGGAGGCTGACATCGACGGCTTCAACGTCAACTGTAAGTTGTCAAGTCCTCAAACATGTTTACAGGACAATGCACTAAAGTGATGTGACCAGACATCTCGAGTCCTTCAAGTATGGAGGATCTTGTCGAACTGCTTGTTCCTGAACTTCAGAGACGAGGCATCTACCGCAAGGAATACCCGGTACCTGGTGGCACGGCACGAGAAAACATGTATGGTGAAAAAGGCCACAATCTGCTCGGACCACAACATTTCGGTGCGAGCTTTAGATGGCCAGAGCCCACAGAGACCATTGCTAGTGATCAGGCTTAAACGGGCGACGGACTTGCGGCATAAGTTCATGCAGGCCGGGAATCAAGTACTGGGCGTTCTTCGTGATCAAGCCAACATGCTACTCGTTCTGGATTCTCAGGCCCGGGAGGGCGCTAAAGGTTTCCTGTTCTTTCGCTGATCAAGTCGGTGGGTTGAGATGAGCCTCACTTGAGTGTCAACACGCTAGGAAGGACGTGTCGAGTAATCATAGCCCGGGATGGCGCTGTAGAAATCCTTGCGCTGTAGATATCCTTCGTGCCGCAAGCTGGATGAAACGCTCGGGTCTTGCTTCCAAAGCTTAGCTGGCAAGAAGACCGCGGCTGCCGCCTCAGGTGACAAGAGCAATCGTGACCAGACCTGGAATGACTCGCAACAGTCTCAACGCAGGCGAAAGATTTGCTCAGACAATGTTTCAGACGATTGAGTCCCTGCTAAAGCACGGGGCTGGACCGGGGTCGTGAAAGAAGCCTCCCGAGTCCTTCTCTCAAGCCATCTCATGTATGTCCTTCCTGTCTCTTGCATTTCGACTTTATGTCTTCGTATCTTGGGTATGCGCATAATATCCATTCACGGCGGCGACTGCCATCCGCGATGCTAATAGCGATCGCTGCTGACATTATTTCGACCGATGGGTAACCCCGCCATGATCTTCCTACCAGCGGGGTTCCTTCGCAACACCATTCCCACGTAGAGGTAAGATCAGGCACGACATCAATTGCGTAGCATGATGGTCCTATAATAAAACCTTCGTGATCTGTGCTACAAAAAGGTGTTTCCGCCGAACAGATCACAATTGAGGTCTAGACCTGCGAACCCGGAGCCAACAGCGAGCACCCTGGCAGCGAGTTGTCACAATGACTTACGACTACACCTTGGAAGAGCTCAGGTCACTCGGCACAAGATCACAAGCCCTCCAGGATTCGCTCAAGCGCAACCCAGGTCCAGTGGCTCTAAAGGAGATACAACACGACGTCCCGTTGTCGCGCACCGAGCGAATCGCCTATCTGGATACACAGCGAGGGAAGTACCCTATCCCAGGTCCGATCCCAGATGTAGTTCACGAAAAGGATGTCTACATAGACTATGAAGACACTAAGATACAGGTGCGAGTCTATTCGCCCACCGGACAGGTCAGCAATGCAGCTACGGGATGCTTTCCAGTGATTGTTCTCATGCACGAGGGCGGCTTCATACTCGGAGACATAAGCGACGAGCAACACAATGCCCGTCTCTTCGTCTCCTCCTTCGACTGTATCGTCCTCAATGTCGAGTACATGTTGGCCCCCGAGAATGCCTTCCCTAATGCGCATCTGTCGTGCTATCGCGTCATCGAGGCAGTCTGCGGGGCACCAGAATACTTCCATCCGCTGGCCGACCCAGCGCTGGGCCTCATCCTTGGTGGCTCAAGCGCAGGAGGCAACCTTTCGCTCATTCTCGCTCATCACGCTCGTCAGCAGGGTCTTCGGAGTCCTGTGACAGGTGTCTGGCTCGGTGTACCGTTTGTATTTCCCCAGGAAAAGGTTCCGTCGAAGTACAAGTCCTTGTACCACAGTGGTAGCACGAGAGACGACCCGATAATCGATCCTGGTGAGAACGAGGCGGGTTTCAAAGGCATGCTAGCAGCAAGCCAGATCAAGGACTTGGACTCACCACTGGTAAGACTTCTCTAGCCATGGCTCACCAGCTAATGCTCCCGAAGGCTAACGATGGATCTCTAGCTAAGTCCTTTCTCCTCCAAGTTATATCCGCCAACGAAAGAAAACAATGGTGAGCATCTTGCGCCTTTAGCGAAGGCATTTATCCAGGCAGCCGGAGTGGATCCTCTACGCGATCACGCCATCATCTATGCCAAAGCACTCGAAGAAGACTGGAAAGCCGAGGTCGAGCTCATCGTGTATGGCGGGTATGGACATATGTTCTGGACCAACTGGCCGCTTCTGGACGAGAGCAAGAAGTTCTGGAGAGACAGTGTTCGCGGCATGGGATGGCTGCTTGGGCAGGAAGCCAAGAGCTCAGCAAGCTTCTGATCGCGTGCACATAGGGCTCATGCTTGGACGGAGCGATTGCTTAGACGTAGACACGTAGAAGTCGCGAGCGCTGTCAACCGGTTCCAAGAAAGATGACTTTTGTCATCCGGTCTTGTAAAGTGCATGTCTAGTCGTCCGGTCTCAATGAGGGCCAGTCATCCGGTCTCGAACCAGTGTCGTCATCCGGCGTCAGCGACCCTATGAGCACTCACAGCTCGATGCGACCGCTGTTGGCGAGTCTGACTGAGCAGTGAGACCAGCAATATCCTCAGGCATCCGCGGCAGATCAAATAACGCTGCATTGTCGGTTTTGCGGGCTGTCGGCGCGTGCGACTGCAAATATATTCACGCGCCAAGAGACATATCCGCGCGTTCCTGTTTGTCCTTGTCGCTCGGACATGGACACACCTCAATTTGACGACACGTGACATCAACCTTGCGCGATCAGCATAGCGCACAGGACATGAGCGATACCGAAGCACAGACGATGCGCCTCGGACTGACCTCGATACGATCTGCGGTGAAGCGAAAGTTCGCAGCAGCTCAGACTTCGGGCGACCTTATCTTCTCCGAGACCGAGGTCACCCTTCTCAGGACGAAGCACGGCCTGACCATAATCCGCGGCCAGGCACCCGAGAATCCGATCTACTTACAATTCCAGCTCCGGTACTGTCCGGCTCTGGGGAAGAAGCCCACTGATGACAAAGGAGCGACACCCGCTAAGAAGACCAAGTTCGACCCCTTTGAGGACCCGTCAGTCGAGCTCCTTGTAGCTAGAATACCAGCAGCGAATCACAAGTACAACCTAGTCCTCAACAAGTACCCAGTGATACCGAATCACTTCATCCTCGCCACGAAAGTGAATCTCCCACAAACAGATCTCCTTGACCCCGAAGACCTTGCTACCGCGTACGCGTGCCTCAGAGCATGGCGGGACGATCATTCCTCGGACCCAACCGAGGACAACGACCTCTTTGCTTTCTTCAATTCCGGACCAGATAGCGGCGCAAGCCAACCTCACCGGCACATCCAATTCCTACCAGTTGGGAACATGAAGCATGGTCTCACTCCCGAGGACGCGCTGCCGTGGCAGCCACTGATGAAGGATCTTCGAGTGCCACACCCGCTTGCTTCGCGGCTTCCTCAGGCGCTCAAATACGATCCGAGACTACCATTCCTGATGCTCAATACGCCACTGAGCGACGGCTTGGCTAGCCCTTCCAAGCTGTACGAACGGTATCTGTTCCTTCTTCGCGCGGCGAGAGTTCTGTCACAGACTCCATCGATAGCATCATCGGACGAGCCAATCGACCTCAGCTCCATAGACATAACTAACCCTCCAGAATCGAAACATGTCAGCTTCTCCTACAACTTGGCATTGACGCTGAAGCACATGGCAATATGCCCGCGGAGGTCGGAGACTACGGACATACCTGGTCTCGAGGCTGGGAAACATCAAGTAGCGCTCAATGGGACAGTGCTGGGCGGGACAATGATGGTCAAGCACGCCGAGGAGTGGGAGACACTGAAGAACATGAATGGTACGGAGGAGCTAGAGGAGATGCTTTCGAAGATTGGGTTCCCTCCGACTAGTACATCTGACGATGAACGCAGTGGGAAGTTATGAGCATCAGCGTTGCGGTCAATGCTTTCTCGGAGAGTCTGAAGCATCCGGTCGCGACGTCTTGACGGCAACATTGAATGACTTGTATGCTGGTGCATCACGGATCGTGGAACGAGGTAGTCGGTCATCTATGGTTTGCCCGAATCGATCGACTAGACTGGCAGCACGCTTGGCCAAAGATGAAAATACAGTTCAACAGCAGCGACTGAATGCTGATGTCAGGTACTCCAAACTCTGTGGGCTTTCTCTTGTGTTGTCCACGTCGAATCAATGAAAGGAAAGCAGTCTCAAAGGAATTCTGTCATCCGGTCTCACGAGACTTTTGGTTGAGCCGGTTGACAGGGCGTGCATTCGTGGAAGGTGCCGGGCGAAGCACCTGCCGCAGGTGGCGTCGCCAAGGAACACTGATGGGAAGGAGCAGTCACTGTGAGCTCCTGCTGCCGATGCCTTTTTGGGCAGGCGAAATGGAGAGTCGCTACTGCGAAGGGCTGTTGTCACCCGGTCTTGGAAGTCGCGGCGAGCGCCTGTCACCCGGTGGCGTACAGATGCTTGGCCAAACCGGATGACGAGGAAGTGGAGGGGAGATGGGTGGGTGCAACGGCCTCCAGAGTTTTTCTGCAACTGCCAACGAGAGTTGGGAGGTCTTATCTGCCTTACGACGTGGGCTCGACATTCGAAAAGAGGTTCAATGAGTGTTGATTCTCTATGCAATCGCTTTTCGATGACGCTGAACGCTATCAAGATATATTAGTAGTAAAGTCCAGAACATTACCGCGCATATAGCGCGTCCCACGCGCCAAGCACAGCAACTGTATGTTGACGCTGCGGCAGCCTGCCGTCTCTAGACGACCTTCACACGACTCGTCTCAACCTCAGCCACCACACCACCCTCCACCATCGGCGGCCCCTCATAGCCCTTCCTCGCCTTCACAAACCACCACAACGCTACGATGATAGTAAAGCCACCCCATAAGAGACAAGCATAGTTCATCGTCTCGGCGTCTGTCGGCAGGTAGAATGGGAAGCTGTAGATCACGAACCAAACAATCATGTATCCGCAAGCGATAAGGTTGACCACCCAGCCCAGGGCTCCAGCCATCTTAAACGGACCATACTTGACGCCCTGGCGCTTGTTGATCAAGTTGGGTAGGATAGCGGCGATGTATGATGAAGAGGACATGAGGATGTAGCTGCCAACGAAGGCGTTGAAGGCGGTTGCGCTACCGACGTAGATCGCACCCAGTATCGTGACAAGCACAGCAGTGATAATTGTTGCATTGGCGGGCATTCCCAGCCTCGGGTGGATCTTGGCCACGAATCTTGGGAAGGGCGTCGCGCCGTCACGCGCCAGAGTCCAGAGTGTGCGGCCGCAGGTGACGTACAGACCGATGACGCAGATAGTGATGCAGATCATGATCAGCGCCAATAGGCCTGTTGTGCCCGCAGCCGTGCCGGTCGCCTGCATATAGATGGTGGCAATTGGGTAAGCGGACTCGAAGAGGGCGTCATAGTCCGAGATGCCATACAGTACCGCGATCAGGTAGCAGAAACCTGTGACGAAGCCAATGGCCATCTGCAGTGCAATGGCGATTGGGATGTTGCGCTGCGGGTATGGGATCTCTTCGGCCAGATGGGAGGTACAGTCGGGTGTACCGACGGCGAATGCTCCGTTGAGCATGCCTGCGAGGAAGACGAAGCCATTGGGATAGCCGATATCCGCAGTCCAGTCACTCCAGACGAAGGAGTTGGAAGCGTAGCCTCCACCGGTCTTCCCGGGCAGGACCGCCAGGACGATGATCGTGATCAGAAACCCAGCGAGGATGAAGAAGATGCCAGCCTTGTTGAGGTGCGGCATGGCGCTGTTGAAGAGGCACACGGTCGGGGCCGCCAGCCAGGTGATGATGACGTAGGTAACGAAGACGTGCCATCTCTCACCCACATAGTCAGGGTGGTTCGCCGCGTACATCTGCACGATGGTATTGGCGAGGATGGAGGTGATGGACGCGGCACCGAACGTCCATGCTAGCCAGTTCCAGTAGCCCGCGAAGAAGCCAACGGGCCGTCCCCATCGTTTGCCGGGTGTTACTGAGGCCCATTGGTAGACACCAGCTGAGGATGGGATGGCAGAGGCGAGCTCGGCGATCGATGCGGCGACGAACCAGTAGAATATTGATACCACGATGAACTCGTACAGTACTCCTGCATTCGATGGTCAGATGTCTATATGCATGATTGTTGTTTCATGAAGCGCATTATTACGAACCTGGAGGACCACCATTGAAGATTGCAACCAGAATTGAACCCCCTATTGCTGGCCAGACGTTACCCACAGACAGGCCAACGCCGGCAAGTGAGATAAGACTGAAGTTGCGATTGAGCTCCTGGACATGTCCCGAAGCGTTGACGAGTCCACCCTCTCCTGCAGCCACCTGTTCATGCTTGGGAGATTCTTGTGAGCTCACTTCATGCGAGGCTGACTGCTGCAGCGGCTCATCTGGTTTAGTTGCCATTGTGCGCGCTGCTGAACTTGACTCAACGGTAGTGACAGCGATGAGCTTCTGATGTAAAGAAAGATGTTCAGACACACGCACCAGAGATCGACCACAGTAGAAGAGCTTCAGAACCTTCTTCACTTAATGATAAGCGATGCATGGCGGAAATCTCCAGCGAAGTCGATCTATTCGCTCGTTGAGTCGTGGCAGGGAATACCACGTTGCTTACGGGGTCGACAATGGCCGCGGCCCTTCGCTTGGGAGCTCGTGTTCTTACCGATTGGGCAAGGGCCGTCAGGGTTCGGTTCATTTCTTGACCACACAAAATGCGTCTCCAGGGGCTATCAGTATGGATACGGAAGGTTTTCTGCCACAATCTGACTCGAGGGTAGAAAAGTGCCGTTCCGGCGCCTCCCTCTTTGAGCCACGAGCCACTGAGGTCAATCTGCAGAAGATGGCGATCACGGGGTGATCATCAGTATGCTATAGAAAGTTGTTCGAAGTACCGCATCTTCTGCCACGTGAGATATCTGTGCCTGGAATCTACATCGCAAGAGCCTTACGTATTGCGAATTTGGTCTCGACCATCCAGCTCGCAAAGGACCTGTGTCCTAATTCTGCTAAGCGAGTTCTGCTGGTCAATCGTATATATGGATCCTTTTTCCTGACTGCAGTGGCAAGAAGAAATGCCGGCTTGGTATTCCTTAGCCATGAACTACGATGAGACAGTACTGTTGCCGATTGTGCGATAGTCGGACCCACGTTCAGTCATCTTGTTCTCCAAAGGCTACCGGAGTCACCCGCTAGTAAACTTCAATTCCGCGAACGTTCCTGCATTTTACATGAAAACTGTTATAGAGTTTGACCGGCGCAGTGGATGATTCTTGGTGCTACTCAGGAGAGCTCCATCTCGGAGAACAGACAGATACAGCATATCACTCGGAGGTCGTTATCTGGACGAAGACTCACGCCACATGTGCGCCCCGGGAAACGTGGCCTGCGTGCCTGACTGCAGAGCTCCAGAGCGGTTTGATCAGTTTGGAGAGAGCAAGAAAATTTTGGTATGCAGTCAGCGCAGGTACATCGTGCGGATGCTGAGCTGTTCCTGCCTCCCTCGAATGGTAAGCACTAAGTAGGAGCAGAGATACAACATCGTGTTCTCGACTCCGAACCTTCTGTGCTCCAAAATACGTTCCTGACCCACTATGGTGGCAGACGCTCGTGCTTTGATTGAGCCGAGTCCCAGACGCTTGGTTTCCAGGAGTCTGCCATCCGGTCTCTCGATGTCCACTTGCGCACGCTTGCTTCCGGGTCGAGACGCAAAGGGTACAAATTTCGTAGCGATCTGCGCTAGGTGTTCGAGGTACTCCGCGGTATCCCTACCATAGACAGGTATGGGTTGCTATCGAATGGAGGCGAGGTCCCACTGACGGCTCGAACGCAAATATCACTTCATGGTGCCCTTCATCTACGATGGTGTAGAGGCATGATCCCGCTCCAGTACATGTCCTCGCTGCCTGCGCTGCACTTGCTTGTCGTTGCTCATCGGCTCGATTGAACACCATGTCTGATAACTCGTCGGTCAATCCAGGATTCGTCCCAGAGTCATGGGCTCTCTATGGAGTGGGCATGTTCCTGCTTTTGCTCAGACTGTAAGTAGGCTGGTCTGCGAAGATCAATGCACCATACGCTGACAATCAATCACAGCGCTGCTAGAATTAGGCGCCTCGGCATCACTGGCCTGCAATACGATGACTACTTCGTAGCCGTTGGAGGCGTTGCGTACACTATGCTGTGTGTGGCCTTCAATCAAATGCTGAGCGGTGGTGGTTCGAACCTCCTCACCGACGAGGATATCGCGGCATTGACTCCAGAATCGACTCGAGAACGAGTGATAGGCTCAAAATGGGTCTTCGCGTCTGAGCATGCAATGCTGATCACCATCTGGAGCATGAAGGCTGCTATGCTAGCATTGTACGCTCGCATCACGTCAGGCACCAACGTCGTCCAGCGTCGATTGCTGAAGGGCGTAGCGGTCTGGGTTGGCCTTGCTTTCATTGGCGACGAGCTTGCTCTCTTCCTCATCTGTCGTCCGGTCTCGCAATATTGGGCAGTACCCGCTGCGAATGGTAGGTGGTCTGTGCACAACTTCGGTAACGGGACTAATGACTTCGTTAGCGCAATGCTCAACCTATGAGTACTACCAATATGTGAACGCAGTATTTAACATCTCCACTGATCTCCTTATCCTGGGTATCGGCATACCACCAGTCATGAAGACCCGACTTTCGATCCAGCAAAAGATGGTGCTCGGTATAATCTTTGGCATGGGAGCGTTCGTCATCGTCGCCGCAATTTGTCGCCTGATCTATTGCACGGTGCCGTCGTTGGTCTCGTATGTGTACATGAACTGGTACTTCCGCGAAGCCTCGGTGGCTGTGTATGTCACCAATCTACCTCCGATCTGGGCACTTTTGCGCGAGCTGTTCCCCAAGATCCATGTCTTTGGCTACAGCAATCGCAGGACAACGACCAAATCGAAAGGACAGCCCAGCCATCCCACCTGGCAATCAATGGGATCGGGCAACCGGACGCAAAGGAAAGAGTTCGACTTCGACATGGACACAGTGCCCATCAGCAAGCGGGATATGATGGTTGCGGAGCATGAGCTCCACGATCGCGATCTGACCAGGTCGGATTCTCTCCAAGGAGACAATTCATCCACAAGCTCGAGTCGCCACATCAACAAGCACGAAATTCGACGAGATGTCACCTTCACGGTAGAACACCTGCAGGCCAACGAACAGGCTGAGCCCAACAGACTGCGCTCGTTCTGAAGCTGGTTGTCCGGGATTTGGATAGATGAGCTTGATATTACCAGTATCAGACGATGAATGTATGATTAGACGTGTGGATGACCTACGCTGGGACAAATGCGGCGGATGTAAGGTGGCTCTTGTGAACTTTAGGCAGAATGACGATGATAATCGCGACAATGAGGTTGCTGCGGAAGGTGGCACTCACTACCTGACGGGCACGAATGCCCGCCGCGTAGTGCATCTTGGACCCGTGCTATGTTCGACGCTCGCGACGTTTAAGAGCACAGCTCTCAAAACAAGCCAGATAGGCGGCTGTGGTCCCCCAATGCTTTTGTGCCTGAGACCTGAAGGACTGAGACTCCAGCTCATCGTGGGCCTGTGATCGCGACGAACCACAGGGGCGAGGGCTTCGTGGATCCGACTACGGCAGGCCGCCTGGCGCACCTGTGCACTTCAAACTACCCTTGGCTCCTTTCACTACTACACTGGCACTCGTCACTGCCGACAGGGCCGTCGACTGATTGCATCCCTCGAACAAGCCGTCTAGCTGTTCAATGATCACCAAACATAGCACTTGTCCTGGCCGTCCTGGTCCTGGAAGCCGATGCTCGATCAACCATCGCAAGCAAGCCAGGCGCCATGGCGTGGGCTCACCAAAACGTCGACGCATAAACCTGATCAAGCACGAAATGTTAATTCACGCATGACCTTTCGCTCATGGAGATTTTGAGCACTACTGCTTGACGTTTTGGTGATTCGATGAAATTAAGATACAAGGCTATCGCCGAAAATTGCTCCTTCACAAAGTTGACCCACGTCGGCCTTTCTAAATCAACTACATGCTCTGGGTGCGTGGAAAGCTTGTTAGCATTTGTCATGGCAGGAGTGTCTTTCATCGAGACATCACATCGACACATGGTAGTTTGACAGCGGCTCGCATGCACGTAACCGTGCGGTGGTATCATCCCCGGACCCACCTCGGACAAGTACCTCAGCGCTCCTGGGCAAGATGCTCACATTGGACATCACCAGACCGCCAGGTAAGTACTCAAAGCGACATCTATCGTACACTCGGCGACTATTCTCGGCCAATATCCAGTACTGAGGCTTGATTGATTCAAAACGCAGCGCGATTGCAGCAGCGTTGTGCGACGGAAGCGATCAAGTTTGCTCCATGCCATGCCGACGAGAAAGTCATCGATTTGCGGCTCAACGGGCTGCCCCGCCAATTCCACCTCTTCAGTAGTCCGAATCATCTCCAAAGAGCTGGTCTATGGATGGCACTATCGAAGGAATCTCCGGCGCAGCACACGGCAGGTATGGAAGCTCGTGTGGTTGTCTTGTTTCAGTTCTAACACAGACAACCATTGGGCGACTAATCTCGGACTCCTGCCATGGACTTAGAACACACAATGACCCATGAGACACCATGTGGTGGACGCTTTCGAAGTTCACAACTATGCTTCGACGGAGCTATCAATGCATTGACGGGGACATTTGAGATCCCTGCCGTCTTTTCTTTGTTCACAGCTGCCTCGAGATCTCTAAATGCGCTCTCCGCTTCGCGTATCTTTTTGTCAACATGGCTCCATATCTCTCAGCCTATGTGTGCTTGTGCTTCGACCACCCTTCCCATGGAACGATTATCGAAAACATCCTATCCGCATACGTCGCACAATTCCAGATCTTCTCACGCGGTCTGTATTCCGCGTGCACGGTTGCGAGGCGTACTGGACCACGTTCAACACCAACGACAGCAGGCAGCGAGCTTTGCTTCCCCGTTTGGTGCAGTATGATCCTGTCGTCCAAACCCCAGAGCCATCAGGCGTCGAGAGGTCGAGGTTGGTGTAAACGCGAGTGTCCTTCAGCATTGGTTGCCGTACGAACAGAGCCCTACCAACAGCGCGGCGTTCATCGTGTACATCATGGTTCGTCCTGTCCAACGTCGACACGGGAAATGTTCATATCTGTGTCTCTCGAACACGCAACAGCGACAGTCGAACTGCAAGAGTCATCGTCCGGAGTCAGGAAGAGTCAAGTGTTGCCTTTGTATGATTGCTTCGCAGTTGCACGCAACAAGGCAATTGCTGGTGAAGGAAGACTGCGACATGGATGCAGTGCTGTCTGCTTCGCCTCAACACATCCCTCGGAGTCAATGGACGAGACCTAGGCCCTACGACAAACGATGCCTTCGTGCGGCCCTTCACGGCTGCCAATGCTCTCTTTGTACCGGCCCAGCCTTTCAGCAGCGTCACTTCAGTGACTCGAACCATGGCCCTCGGTTCGACGGTATATCAAGAGCTGCGGCATCGCCTAGCAAACGATCATCATGCCAACCCAAAATGGAAAGCTTCGATGAGCACTATCATCCCTTGTCGGATGCGTTCTATGCTCATATCGACGCTACTGCTGCGCCATTCGGCGAGGATGTGTATGACCTGCCGCAGCCATCGATGCGGCGCTCGGTCACCGAACCACTGCTGGGGATCGACTCCAGAGTCTTGCCCGCGACGCCACTGTCACAAGGATTCTCGAATGTGGCAAGAGGGACAAATCCGGTTTCGCAACCAGCGTCCTCAACACCGCAGAAGCCTGCGTACTCCCTGACTGGCAGCGATGTACAATCCAGGCAAGATTTGATACCCTTTCATAGTTCAACCTGGGGTCTTTCACCTGCCGAGAAGCAGGTCCCGGAGCTACAACAGGTAGCTCAGCCTATGCTGAACAACTTAGACCACCAGATGTGGTCTCGCGCCCATGATAGCTCGGCAGCGATTGACGCCGCGGATGCGGCATCGAATCCTTTCTTCGCCGTCCTCCCTGAGCGCGTGGCGAGGCCTATCGGGCAACCTGACCGTCCGCCAGATCTGAAGTCGCAATTTTTACTGCAGCAACCGATCCAAAACAGTCGTTTGTCAAGTGAGCACTTTGGCTCGAGCCCGTTTGACAATATCTTCAATGGCAAGTTCGATCACCAGGACAACCAGTCAATAGCACATCAATCGACCACTCCGCGCTATTCAGGAATTGACTGCACGCTACCTCCGACCTACAATGACTCGATGACAGAACAACCAGTGTTCGATGCCACCACAACCGACACCATGAGTGGCTACCCGCCGATACCCGACGGGCAGCCGTCGATACCAGTCGAGAGTAGCTCGTCTCGTGCAGTTGATCAAGGGTTTCCAAGCAGTGACGATGACTTCAAGTTCTACGACAACGACCCAAGCCTTCCACACCACAATGGCGCAAACAATGTCTTCTTCGGCTATGACCCGAACGTTGACCCGCCGATGACCGACTTCATGCAAACTTTCAGGCCGCAGATGACCGACTACGATATCATACCTGATCCACTGAGTACTGCGAACATATTCCGTCCTCTCGGACAACCAGATCAGATCCCGCTCCCAGTCACTTCCCAGGTCAGCATCTCTGCCAACGAAGACAGTGCTCGTCGCGACACCTCACGAGACCAAGAACTCCTCGACCTTCGCAACGCTGGCTATTCATATCGCGAGATCAAGGCGAACTTCGGGTTCAGAGAAGCCGAATCGACTCTGCGTGGACGCTATCGCACTCTCACCAAAGCGAAGGAAGAGCGCGTCCGGAAGCCTGAGTGGAAAGCCGAAGATGTGAGATCCCTGTCCTGTCCCTTGCGAACGCTGTCCGCTCAATTTGCTCGACTGACGCAACTGATCTAGATCGATCTCCTGTTCAACACTGTCCAAGACCACACCCAGGACACCGCCGCTGTCCCCGCATCCGGATTCCGCTACTCTGACGATGGCTTGCCTATCCTTTCCGACCCAGCCAGCCTCAACAAGATCAGCTGGAAGAAGGTCGCTGAGACCATGGCCGAACAAGGCGCCTACCACTACGGCAATGCGACAGTCAAGAAGAAGTATGTCCAGATACGTAACGAGAAGCTGTTCGGCGCAACTCCGCCGGCTACTCAGCTTGCTGGCTTGGGTGGTGGACACGCTGCTACTATTGGAAGTGGGTACAGGTATTTGAAGAATTATGAAGATCCGTTCGGCGGTCAGTGATCGATCTGCGACTGATCTGATCACGCTCGAGTGCGACCGACCGAGCTTTTGCAATAACATATCCAGCATAGAGCTTATGGGCGTTCACATATGTCTCGGCAGATTCCTCGATGGCATGAGAAGTACACAAGGCAGACCGCCACAGGCACACGGTGTTGGTGGCATGTTGCTGTAGCGCTTTGACGACGACCGCCTTGGCGTAGGTCATCTTGTAATCGAGGGAGTTCTGGCGTGGCTTACACAGCATGGCGCATGGCGCTGTCAGGAGCTTGTAGCGGCATGGACGATATCATAGCAGACTATATGCTGCGAAGCTACCCTGCTGATGTCGCATGGAGGCGTACTCAGTATGTAGAACTAAACGAACCAATTCAGATTTCATCTGGCAGCTTTTGACCCTTCGTCCAAGATAGAGTTTCCCTTCGACAAGCGTAACGTTCGTCGCGGCTTCAATATTTTGGAGAGCGACCCTCGGTCGTCTCCCATCGCAACGAAATCCCTTGACTCAAGCACCGCCAGCTCTGGCCCGTGTCGCCAAAAAGTCCGCCGCAGCATTCGCATCACTCCCATAGGTCAAATGCGCCGCCGTGATCGTAAGCGTGCCCACGCAAACCAAATCACCCACATTGCAAAAGACCTTGAGCTTCTCCCTCGGAAAATTCGGAATGCGTCCAAGATCCTGCAGGTTCTGCGTATCCCCAAACGTCACCACGCCATCAATCGCGTCTTTGACGCTCTGTGGCAGATTCTCGATAGCACGGTGGACCAGTGCGGCGCCCTGAGAGTAGCCACCTGCGAGGATAGAGGAGCCGGGGCATTGGCTCGCTGCTTGGGTTAGGAGACTACGCATCTCGGCGATTCCGCCGAGGTCAGCGCCACCGGGAAGGAAATTGGTGGAGAGAAGGGCTGGGTAGTCGATGCCTTGAACGGCGACGCGGGCGGAGCCGAAGATCTGCTTGAGGCGCTGGCCGGTGGGCGGGCCGACGACGGCGCCCTGGAGAACAGTCAGCTTGGGCAGTGCAGAGAGAGGAGCAATGAAGTCCTGTCATAAGCTCTGTGCCTGTGGATGACATACCATGTTGCCGACTTCAGTGCTGCCGCGGGCGAAGAACCAGATGATATCTCGGCAGCCACCATTCTTGAACTCGTTGGAAGTCGTGCCAACCGACTGGCGGCGTTCGATGTCCTGAATGGCGTCGGCATCCAGAGCTGGCTCGGTGATCGGCTGGGCCACGGGAACAGCAATTGCAGTAGCCACAAGGGCGACGAGCCAGGTGGTTGCCTTCATGATGTTGGATGCCGGTCTTCAGATGATGCTGTGGAAGCTTGACGAGCGGATGTCGGCGCTGGATGAGTCTGGAAAGCTGGTGGCCAATCTCTCATGCTGGTTCCTTGTTCTCGTACTTATAGTCGCTGCATCACCACTGAGCAGAACTGTCTACCGAGGTATGTTGAATCTGCAGGCTCTAGTGTCGCTGAGTGACCGTCTTGGTGGACTGTAATGCTTGCTACGACACTCCACAGGCCTAACATCATTGCAAGGTACCAGGGTTCATGTGCGAGCCTTGTACAGTGTTTGTCACTCTTGAAGCTGGAAGCCGCGGCATATATCGCTCTGTACAGCTACCATTGGCTTGATCGATGCGGAAAAGGTGCCTGGTAGGACTCTGAAAAGTTGCCAGTAGTCAAGATGTAGTTGGTGTAGCAAGGATCTCGACAAGACCCATGAAACACACTAGGCGTTTCGCCAATCTCAGTTCTCGAAAAGACTTGCTTGGCGCATATGTTGCCTGTCGATCCTTGTTCTGGTTGCCTTCAACCTCGGAGCTCACTTCGTCGTAAGAGGTGTGATTGGTTCCAGGACTGACTCTTCTTCGAGATGATATTTTGCTCGAACGAAGCCAAGACTTTTGTGTGGTCAGCGGTTCGATGCCTTCCGGATCGGTTCCATAATCCGGCGCTACCACTCTGGCTGCATACTCTGTGCCGGACGAGTGCTTCGTAGACACAAGCAGGCCCGAAGATTGTCGTCGCTTGCAGCTTTCGCATATGTGTGCAGCAGGGATTCCCCGCAATATGGTAGCTAGTGCCAACGCTCTCCGCACGATTGTGCCTGGCGGACTTGGCGGACGCATCACGAGGCCAAAATCACAGCACTTATACTCAGTCCTGCTCTTCGAAGTGGTGCTGATGCCTCGGCTTTATGAAATGCTCTGGGATGTGATTGAGCGACGTGGTTGCCAAGCTCGACAGTGCATAGGAAGTCAGATCACGGTCCAGCCGTTTAGTCTCGGGACAAACTAGCGGTCAGTAATATGAGGAAGCTTTCACGGCGACCGTCACTGCTACCCATATCGTCTGAGATACCGAGGTCCACGGTGTCGTTTCGGAAGTGCGCGAGTGTAGGCTTTCGATGTGAAGTTGTCGGGGGAGATGTGCAAAAATGCGAGTCAGGGCCCATGTTGCAGATGAGGAGAGGTGATAGACCAAGTAATCCGCTTGAGCCTTGTGTGGCCACAGGGCATGATAGTGCTGCTACAGAAGGAGTGTGCAGAGCAACCCTGTCGAGAATCGCAGCTGTAGACTCTGAACTTGGGTGAGACAACACCACGGTGAAAAAGAAGTTGCACACTGCTGCTATATGTAGTGGAACGGCGACCTGGGAGCCAGCAAGCCGGGTGTCTTTCGTCCGAATGAGACACGAGAGTCCGAGACTCGCGCTATGTGTCATCAAAGCTTAGACTTCCGCCTCATGTCACTCCGGAGTTCTTCGTGAGCACTGGCAGCATCAAGCGCGTCGCTGCTGTCGTCAGCGTCCGGAAGATTGCAAATGGCACGCAGCGGGTTGATCTCGACCTCTTGTGATGGCTTCATGTCGGGTTGTCTCATAGAATCTGTCTCGGGCGACAGTGGCTTCTTATTGCCTGCTTGGGTCGAAGCATCTCGTAGATGACCCGCCATCGTACCGACTGTCCTTGTGCCGGTGAATTTCGGCATGGTGGGGTGTTCCTTGCCCAGGAGGCGCTCGCACGTCTGCTTAGGACTCAACTCGCTGGTGTCTCTCACTTACAGCGCCAGTGTGCCAGAGCCACTGAAGTTAAAACAAGCATTGCTATCTGTCGGAACAGCCCTTTTTACCCAAGCGGAGAAGGTGAAAGGTGTGAAGGTACTTAGATCATGAAGGAAGCGAGAACACAATGGAAGCTTGCAAGCTTGAGCCTTAGCCGGTTGACACGGCGTCTTGGTCTTGGGAAACGCTGCGCCGCGTCTCGGACCTCGGATTTGTACTGACTCAGCAACGACACGACCGCGTCACTTGCCTTACGCACTGCATCTATTTGCGATGACGTGACCCGGAGTTCTGAGGAAATGTCGTCAATGCCCATGTGTTGAAGTGAATCGGGAGGTGATGAACTTGCTCGCTGTGACGGTTTTCGGAACTCTGGAATATCGAATGTCGAATCTTCGGACGTGGCTACCTTATTGACTTCCAGGCAACCACGATTTACACACTCTCCACAGGATGCATGAGCTGTTCAGCGACTTAGTACCATCTATTTTGGGTAACGACGTGACCTGTAAAGTCAAACTTCGCTGGCCGTCCCCGCCCGAGCGAGCTGGCTGACAGAGCCACGGGTTCATAGACTCAATTTGGAGCTCAGAATGGCTGGCCCTCACGACCTTGCTGCAACATGAGGCTCCAGCGGCCATCGGCTGTAGCCTAGTGATCGTTTCATCGATTGGCATGCTGGTATAAGTAAGTTAGAGCTTTCAGAAGACCTTTCAACGTGGTTCTAAAATAGGCAACGAGGCGCAACGACGTTGCTTCGAGCTGCCATGCCGCACTCGAAAGAGCTTTTGCTTTTGGGTCAGGTCTGCCTTGACTGAGGCCGCGCCATCATGACGACTTTACGTGGAATGGAGAGCGTCTGTGTACCTATGGTCATGCAGGAGCTGCGACTTTTGACAACCTAGCCTTGCACCAGAGCCCGAGCTTGCCCCTACGAGGTCGAGCCGGAACACGCTTTCCATCAGTGGGCATCAGAGGTGCGCTGCCACGGTCGGATGCTCACTACGTCGAACCTACCTTCGCTGGCCCACCTTTTCGCCAGCCTCGCAAGATTGACTCCCGCGAGCTCATGTAGCCTAGATGTCCAGCAGTCACCACTCGACATGATCGCAGTCGCTCAGCGCTATCATGGCGTTGCAGGCACATGAGGGAATGATGAGAACACTGGGTTTTCGCAGCCCGCATGGTTGTAGAACGTTTACTAGGGTCATGCCACCGTCGCAAAAGCGCCTGGGACTCACGGGTTGCGTACCGTCTGGCGCAGAAGTATAGTGCTCTACAAGACGAAGTGAATTGTGCCTCAGAGCCAGACGGCGTACGGTGGCGCATCGTGATGTCAGATATGAAGTTCGCGTCAGATGCGAAGACCACTTTCAAGTATACGGCGGTGCCGGCCGGGCAACACATGCTCGACTCTTTCCGGCTATCAGGCTTCAACCCATGTCCTGACCACAAGCCTCTTTGTGGCGAAGCGTGAACAAAGCGCCGCTTTATGCTACTCGTTGACTCATTGTTTGGAGGCCTTCATCGAAGACAAGGAAGACTTTCGATGCTGTCGACAAGGACAACGGCATTGTCACTGGCTGTGCTTTGTTATCAATGCGGCCTGCGGCTTACATAAACCACAAATCGGATCACACTGGCCAAAGCTCGCTCAGCATCCGCACCCGACGCACCGCCATGGCAACATTTACTAAATCAACACCACCTCATGAGGTTTTGGGTGTCGAGGAAGATGCGACCGAAAGACAGGTCAAAACAGCATACAGAAAGCTCTGCAAGATCTTTCACCCGGACAAGAACCCAAATAGCCTGGCATGGGCCACTGCCAAGTTCAAACAGCTCCATCACGCGTATGAGGTCATGGTCAGTACGCAAGCCGCTCGAGACTACGCAGCACAAAAGCGTCGAGCTCAGCCTCAGTATCACCGGCAAGAAAAGCAAGAAGAAGAAACTCGGCCGCCGATGTTCTTCCCCTTCTGCGAATCTGAATGCGAATCTGAAGAGGAATCAAGTGACGGCCATGACAGCTGTTATCGCCCCTGGCTAACGCGCCACCACCGGAAAGACCACATTGGAATCTGAATGAACACATACCGCCAGTAGGTCCACCGGAACCAACATGCGTTCATGCTTCTTGTCAGACCTATAGGGCAACCCTCACTCAGACTCTGACGGTGCTGGACAAGATCGAGGCCCAGCTCAAGCATTTCTACGAGATTCTTACCAAGCAGACCTTCCCCAATGTCAGTCTCTGTGATGACCTCGCGGAGTCAATCTCGCAGGCCAAGCTCCAAGCTACTCTCCTGTCGAAGTTGAGTCACATGGCATGTTTCGTTGATGCTGGCAAGGTTGACGTCGTTGACCTCATCTTTGATCTTGCAGCTGTCCTGCTTAAGCACTCGCGATTGCTGGAACAAGTCACGCCGGGTCGACAAATGACATGAACGACACAACCGAATCAAGGGCGACGCTGCAGACCTTACAGCCTGATCCTCCGTCCGCGCCGACGCAGACGAGTTTGGCAGAACGAGATCGCCTCTAAGATAGATGAGGTCTCTGCTGAGGCAGCTGAGTGCTCAACCAACTACGGAAAGCTCTCCGAGACTCTGGACACTTTCTTACTGGCAATGGGCAAGTCAGGATTCCGCGAAGAGGAGACTGAGTCCAAACAGAAGCCCGTGGTTCCAGAGTTCAAGTGGGAGGATTTTAAGGTCTCGAAATCGAAGGCGACTCACCTGTATCAGCAAAAGAAAGAGGTCAAGCTTGATCTGCCTACTGAGTGATCGCCCAAGGACGCTTGTGAAGGAGCCCAGAAGCCGTCATAGCTCAAGTTTACCTCGAGCACTCTCACTTGTTCAGTGATCGCTCCTTATCGTATGTACCTTGAAGTATAGATCTACATCGCATTATACGAATCAAGCATTCATTCTCTTTTCCCGGTTCATCATTGCCCTTCGTCCCTTCCCGTTCTGCTCATGGCTTTCAATCCTGCCTGTGATAGCGGCACTGCACATGACCGCGATGTTGTAAGCGGCCGTTGGTCGCCGACTCTGCAGCCGTCGGCGAGCTTATGGCTGCAGAGTCGGCGACATCTGGACCTTATGAGTAATAGAGCCCCCCAGCCACCTCAACCGCCAGGGGTCGAGCGTGTGAGAGGTCACGAACGTTGCCTTTAGGTTTCCGACTCTTGGAGTTCGCACGGAGCAGCCATCTTCCGAACCAGTTAGAACGCCGTTTGTAATCTTGGCTTCCAGAAATGCAACCCTCTCATATCAAATGCTTCAAAGGTAGACACTCAGTACTGTGGACAGAATCCCCCTACCTTGAGACTTTCCGCCATTCTCTGGCATATATCTAAGAGCCCGAACTTCAGAGTCCTGAAAAATTCTTTTCTTCCTTCATATCACTCCTACCTGCCCTGAATACATTTCATGCCCCAATCCGCAATCTGGGTCAACAGGTAAGCAAATCCATTGAATGCCAAGACATCGCTTCTAACCTTTGTCAGCTACTTGCTTCTGCATCATCACTTTGCAGTGTACAGAGCTTTCTGCCAGTCATAGGCCTCTCAGTAGCTGCCTCCTTCGCCGGTACCTCTGTAGTCGCTTGACTCGACGAGCACTCAGAGCACGGACACCAGACCCAGTTCCGACATTTTCACCATCTCAGAACTAGCCATCGGTGAGTAATTGACGTCGTCGCCCTTCGCGGAACAGATAGAAACCGAATTGGGAAACTCAGCATCCAAAAATGGCTTTGGTCGAATTTAGATGTCGGATTCCCTAAGTCGGACTTCTATCTGTTCCGCAACACCTCCCATGCCCAATATCTCGACAACGAGACACATTCACCCTGCTTCGTCGACAGCATCGTCATCTCCCTGCCCATCTATCCCCGTTGACTCCATTTCACGACCTCGCTGCTCTCACCTCGTCGTCGATCACCTCGCTGACCATCATCCAGTGCAGTTAAGGATAAACCGATCTTTAGCGGTCATTCCAGCCACCGAGCAAGCGACGCCGACGAGGTGCTAGGCTGCTTCCTTCTCCCTCTAAAGGCTACAGCAAGGCAACAGACCAAGCGACGTCAACGAGGTGCTAGGCTGCATTTCTTCTCCCTCAACGACTACAGCAAGCCAACAAGAGCAAGACAACAGATCAAGCGACGCCAACGAGGTTCTTTACCACAGCGTACTGCCTCTGCGGACACAGCAAGCCACCGAGCAAGCGACGCCGACGAGGTTCTTTACCACAGCGTACTGCCTCTACGGCTACAGCAAGCCACTGTGCAAGCCACGCCACCGAGGATTCTGGACACATCGTCCGCCCTCACCGGCAAGAGCAAGGACTTCTGTCGACACCCTTCGACGAAGACACCAAGCCCTTTGAGCAAGCGACCGGCACTGTGATAGCACTCATCTTTGCTATCTACATAGCAGTGTGTCTGGGCACAACCCGCGTACGGATCGAGGTATTTTTTCGACCGACGCCGCCAATACGAGCAAGCCACCGAGCAAGCGACGCTGACGAGGTGCTAAGCTACTTCCTTCTCCCTCTAAAGGCTACAGCAAGGCAACAGACCAAGCGACGTCAACGAGGTGCTAGGCTGCATTTCTTCTCCCTCAACGACTACAGCAAGACAACAAATCAAGCGACGCCGACGGAGGTGCTAGGCTACAATTTCTTCTCCCTCCTAAAGGCTACAGCAAGCCAAAATGAGCAAGGCAACAGACCAAGCGACGCCAACGAGGTTCTTGACTACAACGTCCTGCCTCAGCGGCTACAGCAAGCCACAGAGCAAAGCCGTCAAGGCATACAAGCCATTTGAGCAATCAAGGAAACTCAGGGAGGACAATCAAGGGAAGGTGAACGTGTGGTATTGCATTGGGAGGTGGATGGCAAGTCTGTGGTGGAAGTCATCGTTGGGAGGCTGGTGGAATCGCCTCGGAAGCAAGCAAGGAGGTGGATGGCGAGTCTGCGGTGGAAGCCATCGTTGGATGCTGGTGGTATTGCATCACAAGGGGTTCCATGGATGGCAAGTCAGAGGTGGAAGTCATCGCTGGATACAAGAGGTGGATGACAAGTCTGTGGTGGATGTCATCGTTGGATGCTGGTGGTATTGCATCGAGAGGTTGGATGGCAAATCTGAGGTGGAAGTCCATCAAAAATTCAGGCAGAAAAAATCACGCTGTCTGTCTCATAATGTTGTCGTTCCCGTTTCCACTGCTGTGATCGTATATCTCGCTGTCGTGTCACTTTGTCACTTGTGGTCTGTATCGTTGTCAAGTGCTTGCCCGGCGCTGTCAAGTGCTCATCGTTGCCACTACTTCGCTGCTATTCTCGCTAGTATCGCTACTTCGCCGTTAGTGGCCCATCGGCGCCAGACGTTTGTCGCTGCCGAGAGAGTATACAAAGCTACATCCGCTCGCGATCTCCAGCTCGACGTGATGACCAAGCCTGTGGTGTCTACGGGATCGCTCTTGCTCAGCCTCTTCGCCTTGCTCCCCGTCCTCCTCGTCTGAGGAGGCGCGGCAGGAGCATAAATGTTGGCAGTGTCCGGCCGCACAAGCGCTTCGACATTGGCCTGCGAATCCTTAGCATACGCTGCACACGAGGCAAGCATACGCGCAGCAGTGACGCGCAACCCAACAGCGAAACCACGCGCATCGACAAGCAAGCCAAGCAACTCGCGATGTCAAGGGCAAAAGAAGAAGAGATTGCTGATGGCAATGCAAGAACTTATACCATTTCCACGTAAAAGCGCTCCGAAGCAAAGCGAGACGTCGACTTCACCGTTCCAAACTTCAGCGTCGAGTCACCCGTTGAGTGTCGTCCTTCTACCACCATCTCCAGGCGCATCGTCATAGGCCTCAACGGCACAACTTCTGCTCGGCCCATAAGACTCAGAGAAGCCTCCCCAGCATGCACCCTCCGTCGCAACGAGCACGAAGCCGAAGCAGTCGTTTCGTTTTCAACACAAGCAGCGAGCGCGGTGACAATAATGACATTACTGCTTTCCTGAGCGAGGAGGACTGTTGACTACAGCGATCTATGGATGATATGGTGTACACCTCCCGGACTACCAGACTTTATGACTTACTTAGTCATATGAATGCGTCTAGTTGCTGCTTCGGTTGTTACACCGGCAGGTCTGATCGCCCGTTCCTTGATGTATCACTGCGGCTGCCTGGTTGGTGGTTCCTCGACGTGTCGTCGCTGCTTGCTGGTTGGCTGGCTGTTGATGGACGTGTTGCCGCTGCTGGCTACACAGTCGACGTTCCGTGTGTTGAATGTGGAGCATGAGCTAGTTGGTATTTGTGTATTGTTTGAGCGCTGGGGATTACCGGCAGATACGACGGCGTCCAAATTTGATTGAACGTAGGTATGACTATGGACAAGGGCTGCGGCCAGGCCAGGCCAGGCTCAAGTCCGGGCTCGTCGCTGATCTTACCACTATCATCACTTCCTTGCCCTCCTCCAATGACATCGTCCTTCCTCGCTGCAGTTCTCCCACCACGGGCACGGAACAAGCCAAGCTCGCGATCCCGATCGGGGCCATCGACCCACACCCGACGGTCGTACTTCTCGACCAAGCTTCGGTGCAGACTGCTGACTGCCCTGTCGTAGGTTCGCCGGCGCCGCGTGCGAGCCTCATCGATGGTGTCGTGGCCCCATAATCTACGCAAGACGGTGACCTCGATACGTGAGAACATCATCGGTCCGAGACAAGCACTCAAATCTTTGCATATGAGTAGCAAGTTTGTGACGAATTCTCGCTCGTGCCGGTCATAGCCATCCACAGCCCACCAAAGCCATCCGATGCAATCGCAATTGTAGATTTGGACGTTGATCTTCGGGGGAAGTAGATGGCGAAGAATCTGAACATTATTTCGACCGGGAGCTTCGCCAGTGGGCCTAATGGTTGGTCCTGCGCTTGGGTCAGCTCATTCTCCCATAGCGCCTTCCAAGCACGACGCATGTTGTTCACCTACTTGGAGCGAGTTCTTGCAGATGACAGCTTTCACCGAGGCTAGGATATTTCTCGAAGCCAACCTCAGTCTTTTGAAGCTGGACTTGAGCATGTTAGTGTATGTGACGTATCGTGGTACTTTGGTCACTTCAGCGTATGTGACATGTTGAGGCATTGTGGATGATTTGAAATTTGTTGATAAGATGAGGGCCTGGTATGTGGTTGAGGTGGAAGTCTTTGGCTAGCACTCCAGTGTGTACGTTTGTGCAACTTTTGGACAGTGGTGAGTGGTAGATAAAATTTCGACGTTGCTGATCGACGGGCAAAATACACAGACACCTGAAGCTGGCGTCTTTCAAAGGACTTGAGTCATGCTGTTTCCACATCATTCTTTCACCGAGTGAAGCCTGATCGAGGATTCTCTATCACTATACTCTGTGTAGGCGGAGCACGTGAACAGATCATGGTGGGTGAAATTTATGGCTGATGGGGATTGATGCTGCCATCTCGTTGTTGTTGATCCCGAGATGGTGCCACGTCCTCTGTCTTGGGCCGACTGGTGATGATCTAGGTAGCCAGATCTCGGGTTATGGACTGAAAGGATGTGATTCCTTACATTTGCATCCACGTTCGACGCCGGTCGTGTCAGCACATTCACATCGCACGAAGAGCTATGCCATTTTTCCTGAAACACGCATGGCGTTTGAATGCAGTGGGCGACCGGAGAAGCCGACCTTGAGGTGTCCGCTGTAGTACAGCAGGCACTGCTGCTCTCTGGAAGATCTTATTTGGTTCTGCGCGTGCGTCGCCTTACCTGTAGAGCAGGTAGCGAAAAGTGTTACGGAGCTTTGAAAACCCGTCCTTTATGGCGCGTAGCCGATGGCATGATGTTGTCTTCGTGCAAGCCAGACCCCGTAGCGTAGTATCCCTCACCGCCTAGTCAGCCACTCCCCAACCTTCCTCTCCCAAATCTCGATCCTAATTGGCATCTCCATCTGCCAGAAGGGATTCTTGCACACGAAGTCCGCATACCGCTCATACACGCCCTTCATGATCACATCCGTATTCGGCATGCTCGGATCCGTGAACAGTAAGAACTTGGTCCCCGTGAGCGTCTGAAACACCGTCAGGCGGAAGAAACTGCTCTCCATGGTCTCAATACCCGAAGCGGCGACATTTGGGTCTGGGTGAGTCCAGTCGGAGGCGCGGGTGGGGTTCGCGGTTGAGTGAAGGGGGAGTCTGGGGGTGAGCGAGCGAGTGATGGCGTGCACGCCGTGGAAGGTGCCGGCCAGGACCAAATAGTCGTTGGTTGTGAGGGTGGAGGTGCCCGGGAGGCCTAGGGTGCCAGTCGTGGGAGGGGGAGTTTCCGAAGTCGGGGAGGTAATGGCGGCAGAAGACGTCGTGGGGAAGGTGCGGTGGTAGATTAGGGAGCCGGCTTTGGAGATTATGAGGAGGGCGAAGACGGGCCTGTGGTTAGGTGGTTAGCGGCTGCCGGAGACAAAGAGGAAGTGGGGAGGAGCGCGAACATGTTGGAGGTGCAGATTGCGCCCAACAGGGCTCGGAAGATGTGCTCAAGGTATCATCGTATGTGTGTAGTGACCAGACAACATTGCGCATCGGGTACCCGCTGTCTACCTAGGTAGGCTGAGGATTGTTCGCTCAGCGAAGGAGAGACACCGTTGGCGTGATGTGTAGTCGATCATCGCCGGTTGACAGCAGCCAAGCTTCTCCAATCCGCCGCTGCCTCGTCCGCATCGTTTGCCTGCGATCGTCCAACCTCCTCATCACAACTTCATACATCCCACCTTCCACATCCGCTGCCATTTCCTTGCCTTCCTTCGGTCACTACACGCCTCTTGAAAACAGCCAACTCCAAACTACAGAAACACACTCGCCCCGAGAGGCGCAACCACCGCCGCCATGGTCCTCGAAGCTACGATGATCGTTGTTGACAACAGCGAGGCGAGCAGAAATGGCGACTACCTGTTAGCAACGTCTTCCCTACTTCAGCAACAGTGTACTAATCCTTCTGTAGACCCACACGATTCCAAGCACAGACCGAAGCAGTCTCACTCATCTTCAACGCCAAAACCAATGCCAACCCTGAATCTGCAGTAGGCTGATGTCCATGGCTGGCACGGCCCTACAGTCCTCAATACACCGACGACAAACTTTGGCGCCGTACTCGCCGGCCTACACGAGACGAAGATCAAGGGTCAAGCACATCTCGGAACCGCCATCAGCGTAGCCATGCTCGCCCTGAAACACAGAGCCAACAAGTCACAGCGGCAACGGATCGTGGTGCTGATGTGCAGTGAGCTGGATCAGAAATTTGGCGACAAGAATGACACGGAGAAAGAGCTGGTCAAGCTGGCCAAAAAGTGCAAGAAGAACAACGTCAGTGTGGATTTTGTGGCGTTTGGTGATGCGACAGAGTCAGACACGAAGACAATTCTCGAGAAGTTCGTTGAGGCTGTCGGAGGTTCTTCCGGGGAGGGCAATTATCTGGCAGTAATACCACCAGGACCAGGTCTGTTGAGCGACAGTCTCATCTCAACGCCAATCGTCAGCATGGGCGGAGATGATGGTCAAGCCGGTAACGGAATGGACGGTCTAGAGACCGGTGGCGGCAGTGGCGGCGGTGGTGGTTTCGAGTTTGGTGTCGATCCTTCAGCTGATCCAGAACTCGCCATGGCGCTGAGGATGAGTATGGAGGAAGAGCAGAACCGACTTGCTAGGGAACGAGAACGGGAGGCTCAGATTGCTGCAGACCGGATGGAGACCATCACAGAGGAGGGCGGCCAAAATCAAAGTCAGCAGAATGGTCAGAGTAGTGCAGATGATGGTGGCTCAAAGCAGCGAGAGTGGAGGATGACAAGAAGGACGGCCCGTGAGTCTGGCAGAATATTAGACTGTCTTGAGTATTGTGCATAGCGATGGCGTCCTCCTGGCTGGTGGCAGGGACAAGACTTATGCTATGCATTATTCATCATCAAACTCCATCTGCTCCGAATGAACCTCCCTCAGCAGATCCTGATCACAAGTTGACAAGATATCAAACACCTCATAATGATAGTCAGCATCCTGCTCAGAGCTGATCTTAGAGCTTGTCCTTTTTCCCAAATTCGTACAACTCCCATATATCGTCGCCGAAGTAGCCAACGCAGGTTCGCAGAGTGTCGCAAGCCAACTCAGAACCCATCAGTCCTCATGATATCGTCAAATGCCAACCCCCTCACTCCCCTGCCGTCCAAGGTCACCGCCCACTCACCCCTCCACCGTCCACCCCACCCGCAGGCCCTCTCGTCGCACCAACCGCAGCACTTCCAATGATCCTCTCCTCCCTCCCCCTCACAATCCGCGCCTTATACCCCGGCAACGGCTTCAACTCATCATCCGGATCAACCTTCCCCCCGTTCGATTGCTCCTGCTGTCGTTGGGCAAGGCGTTCCTGCTGTGCTTCGAAGTCCGCATCGCCTGGCTGCGCCTGACGAAAGAAGCCATTTGGATCCTCGCCCGTTCTGAGGTAGTGGGCGTAGGCGAGGCGTCGGGTGAGGGACTCTTCGAATTGGGTGATGTCTTCGTGCGTTATTGTTAGGGCTGTTGGTTTGCGGCGGAGCATCGTGAGCTTCAGTGAGCGGCTGCGCCGCAGACGTCTACTGGAGTTCGAGCGGAGTGTGCTGTGCGCCGCACGGCGAATCAAGCTTTGGTGAGCGGCGTCAGGCGTGTACGAATGCGGACAAAGTGGTGTGGGTATGGCTATGATCAGGCCGCGAGTCCGGGTACTTCGGGGCGGACTCTAACCAACGTTGATAGACAAGTGTGAGTGCGAGGCTTTTTTGTTCCGTGGGACGAACGTCAAGTAGACTGAATGTATGTAAGGGAAGGCGTGTATACAGGTTGCCTTCTGAAGGCAAACCGCGTCGATCGACCTAACGACGCGACTGGTCCCAAAAGGTCGCCCTAGACATGCACGATTTCAAGCTCAACTTTCTCGAATCGATGCAGCACTTGCGACTGACGCTTCGCCCATATCGACAACGGCATGGACCAGCTATGCGTGCGCTGCACGCGCCAGGCCCTGCGGAGATCGACAGCCCCTCGAGGCGGCCGCATCAGCGGTCCTGCACGGGCACTCTCGGCCTCAGCATGCAGTCGTGCTGGTGAGATCCTATGCACCTTTTGCACTGCTCTAACGACTAATGGCCATCTACAGGAATTTTTGACCTCTCTAAGCCAATAGACGGAGCCGATTCGAGCTCACCACCCAAGAAGCCCGCCGCTACTTCAACCTCGCCGACTGGGAACAAACAACCACCAAAGGTACTTGTGCGGAGGACGGACAGGACAGAGAACCCTACCGTGCGAAGAGTGGCATTTGGCAACAACGATGGATCCACAAGCTCAACTCCACGAGACTCGCCGTCAGGAACCCGCTTTCCTCAAACGACTGGACGAGTCCTCCAGCGAAGCGGAACACCTCGAAGTCCTACTTCTCGAGGCGGCCAAGTTTCTCGCGGAGGAGGAGCCACACTGCGCCCTCAGTGGCGACGGTGCAGGCCGCGGCGGCTTCGGAGCTGGCAACCGCTTTGCCGGCGCATCAGGCTCTGGCGGCGGCCCCAGCACCTCATCCTCAGACAATCCCGAAGAAGACGCCATTGCCGACGCGATCCGCTCTGAACAGCGCAATGCCGCCAGCGCTTCCCGAGCCGCAGAACGAGAATCCTCCCAACTAGCCTTCGAGCAATACGAAGCCGACCGCTACAACGCCGACCTGAACAACGGCCTCCCCACCGAGCCCATCCCTTACGTTCCCGCTGAGCAAAGCGTCGAGGAGCTCCGCAAGGACTGGCCTGACACACCGCTCAGCCCTGCAGGTCTGACCGAGGGTGTGATCCAGAAATTAAATTTCCTAGCGCGCGACCTCCCGCACGGCTACTGGACGCCGCGACAGATCGCGGAGCGACTCGTAGACGGCGGGCTGATCAAGCTCGAAGACGATGGCGGCGAACACAAGGACAAAGTCCTCCGATGGGCAGAGATCTACCTAGCCGAGAAGCGCGCCAAAGAAAAGAGCTTCCAAGCCTCACTCTCCAACCCCCGCCCAGGCCTCTCCAAACTCGACCCCTGGACATCCTCCGGGTTCGTGAGTGTCGCGGAACAGCAGCGGACGCGCAAGGAGGAGGACTCGGGGGAGACGCCATGGACTGTGATCGATACGAGCGTCAGAGGCCTTTACCCGCAACTTCCGACGGGCCAGCGGCCGCTGTATGCGGGGATTGCGCGGCAGTTGCGGAACAACGAGACGTATGGTCCGAGCGATTCGAAGCTGGTGTTGGGGAGGGTGCAGGCGCTGGTGGAGACGGTGCAGCGGCAGGCTGCGGCGGCGAGGGAGGGGGCGCAGCAGCAGCAGCAGCAGCAATGATGGTACTGACAGCTGCAATTGTCAGATAGAAGTATCTGGTGCGAGCGGGGGGTTATGTATGTGTATGTCCAGTGAAAACGGTGGACTATCGCGGGAATGAACGTGTGTACTGTGTAGCACTACATTTGAGCCACAGCAGAACCAAAATTCGAAGCAGATCAGACCGGATGACACACCTTGAGTGCCATTCAGCAGACCGGTTGACTCGCCTTTCAAGCCATCGAGGAGACCGGTTGACCAACTCTGCTGACGCCGGTTGACAGAGTCACTGCTGTTCACTGTACATTGCTGGAAGTACAAAGTACCTAGGTACTTCACGTCCCCACACGTTTATGGCCCTGAGTAGCAACTAGAATATCATGATCGATTCTCTGGCGCGAGTAAAGCGGCCAAGACCCTCGTCGACGCGCAGACTTCGACTTTGAAGTAGGGAATATATATCTGTAGCGATGGGTGCTGCATTGAACACTCCATGTTATGTGCGCTGTATCACGCGAACAAATTCTCTAGCACGGTCGTCATGACTACGAGAGAACTTTGGGCAGGAAACAGTCAAGTCAGGTAAGGACAGACAGGCATGCATCAAGAGAATATGGCAGTCGACACAGGCCGTGTACCTGGAAATGGATCCTGCACTCAGATGTCTAGATTTTGCCGACGATGCCTGTCCATCCCCCAGACCATGCATTCCCGCGTCCTCATCCACCCCTCTCCTCCATCATGAAGACGCCGAAGCGACCCGAACAACGACTTTCCCAAAACTACTCCCGCCCTCCCACAGATACCTCACCGCCTCCTGCCCTTCCTCAAACGAAAACACCTTATCTACCACCGGCCGCACCTGATGCTGTTCCACAAACCTAAGCAATTCCTGCAACCGATCCTTCGGCCCATTCAGAATCCCCACCAACACAAAATTCCTCGCCAATGCCCGCACATTGATATTCGTCCTGTTCGCATCTGGTGGATCGGTCTTGCCGGAGAGGTACCCAATACTTGCGATTGTGCCGCCGAAGGCGATACAATCCATTGATTGAGACGTGGTGTAGGCGCCGCCATTTTCGAAGATCAGGTCGGCACCCTTTCCATCCGTGAGCTCGAGGACTTTCTGGTCCCAGTCTGGGTGGGTGCGGTAGTTGATGGTGTAGTCTGCGCCGAGGGCGGTGGCGCGCTCGAGTTTTGAGTCGGAGGAGGACGTTACTATCACTGTTCATGGGATTGTGTGTTAGTGCAGGCTGTGGGTTGGGTGGAGGTGCTTGCAACTAGCGACAGTGCAGGAGTTGGGCTATGCTATGAAAGCTGTTCTTGGAGGAAGTTGGTGAGGACTGGACTGACCTTTCATACCGCTCGCCTTGCCCAATTGCAACCCCATGATGCTGACGCCACCAGTGCCTTGCACGAGCAATGTCTTTCCCTGGAGACCTATGTTGGGCACGCCAATCGGGTTGAAGTAGTTCAACGACATCCACGCCGTAGTGCCCGCAATCGGGAACGTCGCGGCTTCCTCGTCGGTCAAGTAGTCTGGGACTCCGACCACCGCCCAGTCCTCAAACAGCTTATACTCCGTCAGCACGCCCTGGTCCGTCATCCCGGGACTGTCGGCCAGATACGCTGCTTTCGCGGGTCCGGTCTGGTGCAAAGGGAAACATAATGACAACACACGGTCGTTGGGCTTGAATTGTGTCACAGAAGAGCCGACAGAAATGACCTGTCCGACGGCGTCAGAGCCGATGACGAGGTTAGAGGGGAAGGTAGCGGTTTTGTGATGCTTCATGGGGGCTTGGATGATCTCGCCATCTTTGTAGTTCAGTGCGACGGCGAGGATTTTGACAAGGATTTGGGTTGGTGACGGGGTTGCAACGGTGAATGTGGTGACTTGAGGTTGTCGATGCCGTCGTAGCTGGTCTGCCATTGGCGAGTTGTGGTGCTGTCATTGGTTTCAGACATCGTGGCTCTTGTCTATGGTTGGTGGTGTTGAGGTTAGAGCTGTGGTCGGGTCGGTCCAGTGGTGGGCCTGTCTGTAAGTGGCTTTATGTTAATACTCTGACCTCGAGATCCCAACCGTCATGGAAGCATGGCACGAAGGAACCAGGATTCCGATATCAAATGCTCAAGATATGCTTGTGGTGGGCGATCAATGGAGATTGATCCGATCGGTAATGTCCGAGTCGGGTGGCATCATCTCTCCCGAATACAGTACCTGTATACCAATCTGTTCACCGAGAATCGGCCTGTAGGCGAGTAAAGCGAGTCAGTGTACAGCAACCACCGTAGTTCTCGGGCTTGAGCTACAATCAGCCAAGTATCGACCCATCGAGGACTTCTGGACGCAGTAAACCAGAGACACGAGGTTCAGTCAGGGTTATTCACGCTGAGCTGATCAATGACAGGGACAATGGTGCAGTGAGTGTCGAGAATGAAGCCTGTAGTAGCTGTCGGTCTTCAAAGAGTGAGAGCAATGTATGGTGATGATCCGTGTGGCAGATAGTGGCCGTGGACATATAGGTCCTTAAGCATGAGGTAGATCGTGGATGCAAGTTGAGGCAGCCAACGAGGTGCATTGCTCGATATTAATGCAATTGGTCCAGTCGAACAAGCAGTTCTGGCAGCACAGATCGATGACTTGTACAATTGGCTGCCATCTACGATTGGTTGTACCTGCAGTAGGTCCTCTCGAGGTGTATGATAGTCGTTATGGGTGAGACTGAGGTCGCTCCAGGGGCGGCTCCTTTGACCCCGCGCCCGTGATCTGCACTGGAATTCAACGCGTGCTGACGTAGCTTGTGGTCGGGTTGTAAATGATGCAGCATGCTGAATAACTTTCGTCGAATTGCGCAATCTGGTCGACATTGATGATATACTACATGCCCGCGCCATCTTGTCTGGTCAAGATCTCACTGGCATACGAAATCGACCTACGACAATGGCACTCCCACCGAAATTCGCCGGCCAGCTCCTCGCCTCCTCCTCCCGCTCAGAATCCAAACACACCCTAGAACTTTACCTCGACTACGTCTGCCCCTTCAGCGCAAAGATCTTCAAGACATTCTTCACCGAAGTCCGACCACTGATCGAGAAGAAATACACGAAGCCCGGCGTGCGAGTCATCTTCCGGCAACAGATCCAGCCATGGCACCCTTCGTCAACACTAGTGCACGAGGCAGCGGCTGCGGTGCTAAAGGTCGCGCCGAGTCAGTTCTGGTATTTCTCGGAGAAGTTGTTTGACAAGCAGAAGGAGTACTTTGATGTGAATGTTGTGAATGAGTCGAGAAATGAGACGTATAAAAGGTTGGCGAAGCTGGCGGGGAGTGTTGAGGGAATAGAGGAGAAGAAGATTCTTGATTTGCTGCTTGTCAGTGATAAGCCGGGGAAAGATGGTGGGTTGAATATTGGGAATGGCGTGACGGATGATGTGAAGCTCATGGTCAAGGCGAACAGACTGACGGGCGTGCATGTCACACCGACTGTCTTGTTCAATGGCGTGGAGGAGCGGAGTATCAGTTCGAGTTTCTCCGGGAAGGACTGGGAGGACTGGCTGTCGAAGAATGCCACATGACTTGAGGAAACCGTGGGGGGAGGAAGAATGCCTTCTGCGCGGCTATGACTGCGTAAGAAGAGTATTCGCGCCACTCCCAAGACTCAAGAGTCTCTGAATATTGATAAAGCCAAAAGACGCGCTGTGCTCGTTGATTCATTCCTTCGGATGATCCATTTCATTCTCAATAATGTCGTCCATTGGTGGCCTCGTGAACGCCGGAGCTAATGCTTTCTTCAAAAAGATTTCGTCGTGCGGGTGAGCGGATCCTATTGCTGCGGTGGCTGATAGCCGAGCGGACGTCTGGGAATGGTGTCAGTGTTTGAATTCGTCGTAGCGTGAAAGAATTACTTGAAGAGCAGGATATGTGGCTCCGGCTCATGGACTTCGTAATGTTCCCAGCCCAAACTCTGTGTGATGCCCAGAGCTCTCCATTCCTCTTCCCAGAGCAATTTCAGGGTGCCTTTGGAGGGGTCAAAGTAGTCGCGAGGAATTGCTTTCAGCATAGCCTTTGGAAGTTGGACATGTCGGTACTCATTCTCGGTGTCGTTGTATCTACTGTCGGTCAGACCAGCGGCGATACTTGCGCTAGGACCTCTGCTCACCTTGCGGAGTAGCCGATCGAGTCGACGAACTCTTCGAGCCGCACTCGCTCACTGTCCTGGAGTGGCCTTGGCTTCTTGTTGCGCTTGATGAGTCAATATCTGTCATGGTGTCGGTTGTGGTCGTTGTCTCCGTAATGATGACAGTCGTGGAGACAATAGTCTTATATTACTGAGCAAAAGTCGCGTTCGACGGAAGGCTGCGGCGAAGGCGATCGATGCGGGTAACGGGAGGTCTCGTGATCGAGTTGGGGGGATATGCTCGGTAAGAGCGCAGCAATGGTGCGGTCACAGAATGTCTGGGGCTCTTCACCGCGTCTAATGTGACGGCAGTAGTTGTGATCTCGAAAAGTGAGCGGTTCAATGGGCAGGGAGACAGTGACTCGGCACGAAGTGAATTGCATGTTTCAAAGGCCGTGTTGACAAGCCGTCTCAAAGTGGGCACTCGGCGGACCTGCCTCTTTGGGTCACCGCAGAACTGCCAGCAGAACCGTAGGTTGGGAGAGTCTCCCAGACCGCGTATAGAGAAGGTCCTCTTCAGTCCAAATCGCGTCGCAAAGTCCAAGCCATCACAGCAGTCCCTCGAGATTCGGATAGCCAGTTCCGTGTATTTGCGTGATCATTGCGCCTGACAAACACGATACCAAATACAAAGGGCCAAAGTAGTACTCGCGACCGAGAAGGAAGAGTGGTGGGTGCATCTGCACAAGTTTATGGGGTCGGCGAACCCTCTGCACTGTTCGCCCAAATGTCGAGCAGCACGCCAGTGACAGGGAAACGGAAAAGAGGCAACGAGGTCAGTTTCCCCGACCCAAATAATTCTACACCCTTCGCAGCCTGAAATATCCCCTCGCTGCACCTGCTGTACTTCACCTGCATCCGCCACGTCGTCCATCGACCTCCATCACGTGCACCATCGCTGCACTGTCGCGACTGCGCGTCTGCCACTGCCGATCGCCTGACAATGCTATATCCTGATTGCGTGCAACATGCTAATCTCCAACCCTCTAGGACACGAACTATCCTGATGAAGAAACCACTGAGACCACCAGCGAGCTGGGCCTTAAGCTCGTCGGCCAGCTGAAGAGGTCGACAGACAAGAATGGACGCGAGATCGCCCATGCTTTTCTGGATCTGCCAGACAAGGATGACTACCCAGACTACTACGAGCAGATTGCAATGCCGCTATCGCTCAACGGCATTGAAGAACGACTAGAAGCTCGCAAGTACAAGACTCTGACACAATTGGAGGGAGATCTCAAGCGACTCGTCCAGAATGCAAAGGACTACAATGACAGCAAGTCCGGCGTCTTCGCTGATGCAGAACGAATCCGAAAAGCTTGTCCAACTTCTTTCCCAAGCACAATCCTGACTATCAGCTGCCGGACTACCGAGCTGTTCCGACGCCAATTCCTACACATCTGTTAGACCGTATGAGAGAATCGTCTGTTTCTACCAATGGCACTGGCAAGCTCAAGCTCAAGATGAAAGCATCGCGGTCAAGTATGGCACCGTCAGCGGAACCTGATGTTCCTGACGCCGGAGAGGATACTCAGGACGCAATGATAGCTTTGCTCGAAGATCTTTCTGTCCAAGAAGGTGCCATCAACTTCGAAAAGCGGCCTCCTAAGCGTGACTATCCAGACTATTACAGGATCATAGACCGACCAACCTCCATCTCGGATGTGACAGCAATGGTCAACCAGGGTAAAGTCGCAGACTGGAATGCGTTGGCGCGTGAAGTTAGACTGATCTGGAAGAATGCAAAGGAGTACAACGAGCCTGATTCCGACATATATGCCATCACCGAAGACCTTGAACAGTGGTTTGAGGAACAAGTACAGGCCGCCGGCGCAGATTCGCCAAAGGCGCCGCAGCGACTTTCGCTGAGCCAACCCAAGAAGACTGGCTTGAAGCTAAAGCTCGGTGCATCGAACTCCACGTCTATCGCTGGTGGATCGGTTGACAGCGAATCCCTTCGAAGGCAGAGAGACGAGACAGCTCAGGCACTCGGAAGAGCCCGAGGTACACCTGCACCCGCACCATCAACGGCGCCGAGCATGACAAGGAGTCTGTCATCGGTAGAGCCAAATGGCGACACCATTGTTGTCAATGGCGCGGGCCCTGCGACGCCCGGTCTGGTTAACAGCAGTCTGCGCGGCTCGATACCGCCACCGAAGTCAGCAACTCCAGCAACGAATGGCATGACTAATGGCCAACCACAAATCAATGGCATCCACCCCTCGAGAAGTGTGTTCACCATCTCCGACAACCCGATGGAGCGAAAGTTCAGAGACCAAGGCAAAGGTAAGCTGATGCTTCCCACTCATGTCGCCGGTATACACACTGACATCTGCGCTCAAGGCCTCGATACCGCCCTCCTAACCTCAGTAACCTACACAACCCACCCTCATCTCCCCGCCGACCCCAAATGGTCCCTTACCCTCCCCGCCGACCCCCTCCGAACCCAGATCTCCTCGTTCATCTACCTCCCGCCCACTCACTACTACTTCCGCCTCACCCCGCAACTCTCCCCGGAGCTCAAATCCCGCTCCAGCTGGAAAGTTTGTGTTTCGTCGAATTGGAATACAGTCGCGGAAAGCCCGCATGCGTCGGGGTGTTATGATTTCCGGTTGCAGCCCGGGGAGAACACGATCGTGGTGGATGCGATTGCCAGTTTGAGGGAAGGGGAGAGGAAGGAGTATGCCCCGGCGCAGATGCAGTTTGATTTTGAGCGGGTGACTTTGGTTGTTGTGCTTGTTGATCGATTGGATTCGTGATGAGCCATGGAAGGAGGGATTGTACCATTAAGGGGTGGAGGATAGGAGGGGATGGGATCAGCAGACCAGACTAGTTAGCATTTGACGGCAAAAGCAGGCCGATGTAGCAATGAGGAAGTAGTACAACCACCTCCTTGCAAGTTCCTCATGTTTGCATCTTCGATCTGTGCCTCATCCATAAACCCAAGTTCGCCAGCGACGTCGCAGCCCCTATCCACACACTTCCACCATCTTCTGGCTCAGCTTTCTTGCATTGAAGCCGGTTGACACGATCCACGCACTTCGAAGCCCAAGACATGTATCCCGTGCGGCGAGCTGCAAGTTGGGGTACAGATCTCGACGAGAATGTTTCTTGTCATCCGGTCTGCGCAAAGACCTTGTGTGGGCCGGATGACGACGGAGGAAGTCGAGGAAGGTGCTAGGAGGGGCACCTGGCGCTGGTGGTTGCTGTGTGATCCTGCTGTCGTATTCTACTCAAGACTAGGGAAGGAACGAGTCAATGTGACGTGGTTGTGTCATCCGGTCCTGGGCTGATGCGCTTGTCAACCGGTTCAAGGAGGGCAGAAGAGAAAACATGGACTCAACGCATTTGCTGAGGCAGAATTTGAAGCACAATGAGAGAAAGATGGACAGCGACTGTGTTCCGTGTTGCTGCGATATGCCCACTGCGGCAACACACTGCTGCTGCACCCTGTCGCCGTCCTTGTGCTGTCTGTGCAACGCGAATCACGCGCTTCGGAGCTATCTACGTGGCTCCCCACATGTATCAGATAAGTATGCGATGTGGTTTACCAGGGGGATGTCGTCTGAATGAAGTTGTGCAGCGTTGTCTTTTTTATCGCTACATATTGCCGTACCAAATTTCCTCAACCAACCCACTCTTTGATCCTATTCTCGCTCTCTTCCGAGGTTCTTATTATCGTGTGTTGCCCTGCCTTCTGCGTCGTCTCTCAATGATCATCATCGTGCGCCTTTTGCAAGTGTACGGTGGAGAGGCAATGTAAGTCGCGTCACTCCACTTCGGAAGAGCCAGCTTCCATTCATTCCGGGCTTTTCTTTTGGGTATCAAGATCACCGCCTTTTCATAGCTTGCTGCTCGCTCCCACCCTGCTGCATAGAATCCCACCTCCTTTTCAACCCACCCTCATACACGCTCGCCACGCTCTGCTGCCATTGCTTCGGTGTCACATACACGCTATCTGGCGGTGCCTGGCCGTATCCTGCTGCCGCTAGTGCGGCTTGTTGCATCGAATGCGACATAGCTCCTCCGGAATGCCCGCTGTCGATGTACTGTTGCATATGCTGCTGCTGTGGCTGCTGGCGGTGCTGGTGCTGTTGTTGCTGTTGCCGTTGCTGCATGTCCGCATAGTAGGCCTGGTGCTGTTGTGAGGGCGGGAAAGTCGTTGCGGCTGGGTACGGAGGCGAAGGCGTGTTCTGGATGTTGTAATTAGGATGTCCGCTCGTCATTTGTACTGGTGGAGAGCTCGTGAACGCTGGCGGTGCGAGGGCTGAAGCTGGGATCGCGAACGCTTGGTTGAATTGGTCGATGATGGGTGTCGGGTTCCATTGAGGCGCTTCGTGTGGGCTGAGACTGTGTCCGTAGAAGTTGCCGGATGGCATGATAGGCACGTGAGTGTTTATATCGTAGGCATGTTGGTTCATTGGCGATTGGGATTTTACGTCGGAAGTAGCTGAGACAGGTGGTGTAGCGAGATAGGATCCTTGATGATGACCAGACATTTGCTGACTCATATAGCCATGGCTGGGTGGTATGATCACTTGCGGAGGTTGTTGAGTGGGCTGCTGTGGTTGATAATTCTCTGCTTGAGAAATTGAATGGAGTGCTGGAGGTGTTGGGAAGTTATCACCAGGTGGTGAGCCTAGAGGGAAGGATGGTTTCAGCTCGAACGGGCGACTTGTGTCGGCAGAGAACGCTGATCTTAGGCCGTTGATCTGGGCCTCGGTTTCTGGCATCGGCCAGGCGGAGACACATTGCTCCAGAATGCGCATATGTCGCACAAAGTACTCTTTGGCGTCGGCATTGAAGTCTGGGTCAGGTGAAGTGATGGCGATCTTGCGTATCGTTAGCTTGACTCATCGGAACATGGTACTGACTTACCAAGTGGATCATGACACAAGTTAGGATGGCATATATCGTGAAGTTGATGCCCCTTTGCATGACCAACAATCCCACGAGATCATACTTGCTCAAGATTGCTTCTTGTATTCGGCACAGTGCCTTCGCCGAATTATAGCACGTAGCCATATGCTGCTTCCACGCATCGTCATCGGCGAATTTCTCTGATGCCGTAAGTTGGGCACGACGTAGCATGACGATGCCGAGGTGATAATGCGTGTGCATATTCCCGACGAAGTGGGACGCAAGCTTCGGACTCGAGCCGTCAGGTGGCATTACAACTTGCAGATCCCTGGGAAGCTCGCTCGGCCACTTGTGGAATGCCACATTGTAGGATATCAATTCCTTGTCAAGACCCCAGTCCTCCTTTCGCTTGAGCTTCCGGGCTACTTCGGTGATCAGGCGGATATTTCGAGCATTTCGAAGGAAGTACGCAAATTGGCGAGAGATCATTGCCTCAAAGTCGTTCATATCGGAGGCTGGCGGATTCGGTGAGACATCAACGGAATTTGGATCGACCGACATGTCCGTTCTTCCTGTCCACTGGTTAGTAAAGTGGTCAGTATTCTATTTAGGCGCCACATACCTTGAGGCGCGCCGACCATCATTTCGATGATGAGGCACGTCTGCCATACTCGAGTTTTGGCAAGACATTCGACTGGCTCAGAACCGCAAGCTTCTCCGGACTCGTGTATTTCGTGGTGTTCATGCAACTCCATATCTTTCGCCATTGAGACAGCCTGTTTCGTCAAAGCCCAGGAGCGATAATAGTAACCACGCTTAGGTGCACTTTCTCGAGCTTTTAGTAGAATGAGCAGCGCTTGGACGGTGCTCAGACGAGGTGCATCCAGAAACATGGGCTCGTGCTCTAAAGATGAATCAGCAACAGTTGGAAGAAGGAAAGAGCCACTCACTGTTGGCAAGCGCCAGCCACTGTGCTCCCTGGGCAGGATCGTCTGACATGCGCCCAGCACATGCGAAAATCGCCTCGAGCAATAGTGGCGAGATCGAATCCCTCTTATGCTGCCATTGGTGCATGAATTGGCTTTTGCAAAGCACTGGAACATAAGGATGTACGTTGCTGAAAAATATGTCAAAATATCCCATCGCGTCCTCGTCATCTGGCATGAGGGCCGGCGGTATCCTAATCTGCGATCCTGCATCGGTACTGAAGTTGGTCAATTTAAATTCTGCTTCCTGGACTGGGCCCTCTGCATCGTCCTCGACCGCCTTTTCTTTCCTGACGTAAGGCGCAATGCCATTCTCGTTGATCTTGAGATCGCCTAAGTGCTGGCTCAGATCCTCGGCTGTGTACTGTGAGATTGGAGTCTGCGCAGGGATCTGATTATCAGAATCGGCACGAACAGGCTGAAAGGCCTGCGTCCCAGCGTATGAAGATAGGGACGGGTCACTCAGATCTTGCCCGCTATACATCGTTGAGTACGCCTCTCCGTGGGGGTAGTAGCCGCCCTTGGAGTATTCTGCGTCGTAGTCGTACGACTCGAAGGATTGTCCATTGTAAGATACTGGGAATCCGGGAGCGCCATGCGGTATACCTTGATGACCATCGACCGGCGACTGGTTATAAGCCTGGTAGTCAATCCCCGGCTGGCCGGCAGCGGGAGCAGTAGGACCAAAATCACCCTCGGGACCCCCTGTTGGCGGTACACAGTGCAACTTCAGTCTAACACATGCGGCGCATGGCCAGGTGTTGGTAGTCGCTGAGTCGCATCGAATTTTACGTCTTCGGCAGCCTTCACAAGCCTCATTACCTTGAGCCGTTTATGCCGGTTGTGCTCGTCAACGAAGACATAGTTCTTAGGTCCAGCCTGGGGTCCATTGTTGACAATAAAACTCTGCATGGTTGCATCTCATCGATATCCAGACATTAACAATAGTGGTAACGTGGTGAGAACCAGGCGCGTAAGCAACCGTCGATAAAGATGAGGTCGATAGGTCGCCTTGCGGGGTTCGGATTATTGTGGGATGGAGGAATGTTGCCTTGTGCGGGCCAAAAGTCTGGTGATGCACAGTTAGGGGCCGATCAGATCTTCATCCAGGTGCGAGCAAGCGCGACAATGAGCAGTCGTGAACAGGTGAGAGTCGTGCTGACAAGGGTACTGTTCGTTGTAAGCTGAAAATCCCAAAGGGTGTCGAGTCGCCACGAGAAGCCGAATGGATGACACAGCGGCGTGACGGCTGCCCAATGATTTCCGCGGCTGAGAGGGTATATCGTGTGCGCTGACTGTCGTACAGATCCAAGACGTCTTGACAGCTAGGAGGGGTAGAGTTGGCGACGAGTACTATACTGAATGATAACAGCTGGTGGTTTGCACAATGCGATCAACGATGTCAGAAACGAAGGACGTAGGCGAGCAGCACATTCGGCGAGGTTGCTGTCAGACGAGCACTACCGACGAGGAAAGCACTACCGGAGACAATGTTCGTGGGGCCAGGCCTGGAGGCCATAGACTGTGTAGCACACCAATAAAGCTGGGCTGCAGTACTAAATCTTCTAATCATCTACTAAAATAGGACCAGGGGCACGTCTGAGGAGACATCCTTAAACTTAGCTGCTTAACGGCTTCTGCAATCGCATCCATATGATTTGCGGATCAATGTGCAGACAGTATAAGTCCTCTTTGGACATGCCAACATACGTAAGTCATGCCAAATTGTCACCTCCTGAGCGAGGGCAGTGCGAGATATCTCGAGACCAAGGGGCCAAATCATGATCACGTTAAGTGTTTGAGGTCTGGCCAAAGGGCCATGCCGAGTCATTGTTCGCTGGCGTGAGCATTGAGCCAGACAAACTCAGTTCGTGCGGCTGGGACCATGGAAATACGGTGAGATACGAAGCGACTTCTCGAGAGTTGACACATGCGTAGCCGGGCGGGCTTTGACTTGCAAATCCGACGATGAGGCTATGCATGCCGATGCCGTTATGGCGCCATGCTGGTCTGGAGCAGAATCAGGGGGAAATCTTCTAGCGAGCGTCTGCCACAGCGTCGGGCAATGCTTTGTGGTGAATGGTCCAGCTGTTGGCTAAGAAAGAAAAGCAATCAGCGGCCTTCTTTACCTTGATATTCATGGGCGACCAATGTGTTGCTTCTGCAGGCGGAAGGAGTCTGGAAGACTGGCAGATCATGGAGACAATGCCCCTCAATGCCAAACCACGAGCCCCTCGAGACGCATGTGCAACTGACCAATGCTGAGGCAGAGAACAGGTCCCGCCCAGAAACCAGAAGCCGGGGGTAAGCCACAAAAGTTACGGATAGCGTTTGCCGTGCTCAAGGTGATGATTTTTCAACCAGGAAGTCCTACGACGTAGGGCCAGCAGTGTACTCGCAAGAGTTGCGACCGATCTCAAGTTCACCACCGTCACGATGGCTTCGATTTTGCGAATGAGCTTAGAATCTGACAGGACATCCGTTGCGTGCCAGGCGTAGGCTGTTGGCACGTCCAGCGTGGAGAACCACAGTCCCGGGGCCGGCTTTGCGCCGTTTCAGCAGTTGGGACACGGCTCGCGGAAGTGTCTCAAGTACTTCTGTCTGACAGCATCGTTCGATACCTGTTCGAGCACTGCTTATCGATCATATTTCGAACTGTCCTCAATCGAGTGCTAGTACGGTGGACTGCTTAGACTTTCTTGGCACTTGGCGGCAATGAGAACGGCTCTCGAGCGGCTACGCCTTACCTTTCTGCAGTTGACTTGGACAACCTGAAACACATTTGCAACAGTCTCGAACTCGGTCGCACCACATCCCTTTTCGATCGAGCAGTCGTCTTCTTTCTCACTAGCCTCGTGCCAGTATACCCACAGTCATGGAAGACGGCAAAAACGCCAATCCGTTGATCCTGAATCCGAGCGATCTGCCCACTCGAAAGCGGCGAATCTCGGTACACAAGGAAGTCAGTCTCGCATCAGAACTGTTTCCTTATGGTCCTGTGAGTGACAGCGAGTCATTGCATCGCACATCGAGCCTGTCGTCTGTCGAAGGAAGCGAAAGCGATCAGGATGAAGAACCAATTGATGAGCAAGAAATATATGACTTGATTGCCACTATGTCAGACCCAGAGCATCCCATTACACTGGGCGCTCTGGCTGTTGTTTCACTACCGGACATCTCAATCAAGCCAACGATGCCAGATCGGCCATCGTCAAGGCTGCAGACAGTGACTGTTCTGGTCACTCCTACTATTCAGCACTGCAGTTTGGCAACGGTCATTGGGCTGGGCCTGAGAGTGAGGCTTGAGGAGTCGCTGCCACCTCGCTTTCGCGTCGATGTCAGAATCAAAGAGGGCACGCACTCCACAGCAGATGAAGTCAATAAACAGCTTGCCGATAAGGAGAGAGTGGCGGCAGCTCTATGGAATCCCACCCTGCAGAGCTTCATCAAGAAGATGACGGAGACATGTGAGTGATGATGCATCTGGACCTAATGGCTGGTATCTACGACAATCCGAGGGCGCGCCGAAAGACTTTGGACATATGGAAATATGCGATACTCAGCAGTCGAAGACCGTACTGCCCGAGCGCCCCGGCATCGTCTATCGACAGAGTCCATGACTTCTGGAGAGGAGCCACACAAGCTATGCAGCGCTAAGCAGCCTTGTCAGAATTGTCAGGGGTCTCTTTTGCTGTCTACAGCGTAGCGAAGGGTGGTGAGTCGCCTTTTGCACATCGACAGATAGCGGCATCCGATCATCGCAACGTCGTTCTCATCGAGTGCTTGCAAAGCAGCGGGGTAATGGTTGGACTTGAGAAGCGACAGGAACTGTGCGCTGCCGAGTTCACAATCGAGGTGTGAATCATGTGTACCTCGGAGAGGCGACTCGACAGACCGATAGCTTACTGACAAGGCTGACAGCAGCGGCAGCAGCTGATGGCAAAAGGACTTGCCACGTGTGGGTACCGGCTGTCTTAGTCGTGGGCCGTGAAAACCACGAGGCGCTAGGATCATGCATGGGACTAAGTACCGACCGGGCGTTTTATAGATATGCATACAGGATGCGTGTAAAATTTTTGGCAGCATTGATTGCATTCACTATCTGACATTTGTGAGGGCTGCCGGTGCCATCGCCAGTCTCATTGCCATACCAATGACCGACCATGATGAGTATGCAGCGAGTGGAGGTCCAAGTTGACTCTGCCCACATGCTTACCGCTCTGTCCGCGTGGTGGAGGCAAAGGCCTCTTGAGACGCGGTCGATCTTGGATACCACAGGAGTACGGGATGTAGAATTTTGTCGCAGTAAACTCGATATGCCCGCTCTTCTTGGCGAGAAAATCTTCAGACCCCTGCGTGCACGTGCTCGATCGATTGGTCTTCAGCTGAACTTCAACCTCACCTCTTTCCATGCAAGTTGTCAAGCTTCATACCGGTACATTACGTCTAAATCTGCGATGCTTGTTTGCAGCTATGATGTCGTTGTATGGGGAAGCAGCCCACTGTGGTTGCTCCTTCCAGCGGTGTTGCACGCAAAATGTTCAATTTTTCCTCCGTCGCTGCTACCCGGGTTGGTCGACAATCAGGTGGGAAGTAGCTAAGGAGGAAAACTTCTTCAGGTATTTTTCTCCCTCGGTGGGTTCCGAGCTCTGTATAATCCCATGCAATAACCCTTCGACGTATATGGTATATCCTAGGTATACTACACGTCAGCAAGCTGCACCCGTACCTGGGTGATCTTGAATAATATTCGTCTTGCCGGGACAGTCAGCCACTCCCGCCCCTCAGATCTTCGAATCACATCCATTGCTCAGAGCACGCTTCCAACAGCACATTGCTTGCTGGATCGGTGCTCTGACGCTCGCTGACGCGCTCTCATTATTGATCTGCCGCCTCTTCCGCCAATTTAGGGCCAAATAAGCGACTATAAGATCCGAGACTCGGTACATCCCCAGCAGGAAGGCTTGGTCTTTGCTTCGACCAGCCAAGCTATAAGCCACCACTTGGCTTAACGACCCCCTTGTCGGACGTTGAGATCTATTCTTGGCGTTTTACGACTCAATACGGTCAGATTCGCCATGGCCAACCACCAAGATCCGATCACCTACGGACCAGCTGCTCCGCATGGCCCAGATGTCGATGGCAATCACCCGAGCATGGTCTCGCCGGACTTTGGCATGTATCAGAATGAGAAGGAGATCTTCGACTCCCTTCTCAAGCCGGACGACAGCTACGATGCAGATGGAACGTATTGGGCTGACATGAGCATTTGGCGTCGATTCAAGTTTGTCCGCAAGGTCGACGCAATCGAAACTAAACGCGAGTTTGGTTCTTTCTGGTCCATGTTCAAAGCAGACCCGCTCTCGCCGTTGGGCTTCTATTTCAGAAATATGGTCCTGCCTGGTGCCGGTCTTGGGCTCGAAGGCTATGTCCTTTTCTCCATCGGCAATCTGAAACCACTCTTTCAGAAAGGCTTCCCGAACTGCTGGAACAAAGAATTGACCTGCAGTGCTACGTGGCTCGCAGCGGTCGAGTATCTCGAGATTTGTGGTATTATTGTCGGTCAAATCCTGGTCGGTGTCATCGGAGACTGGATCGGCCGCCGTTGGGGTCTCATCCAAGACGCCACAATTATGTTCATCGGTCTACTCATGTTGACGGCTGCTTGGGGAGTCACTGAGAACGGATGGGTCATCTGTTACGTCTGGTCTCTATTCTTCTATGGCATCGGCGTCGGCGGCGAATACCCCATGACAGCTACGGCTGGTATGGAGAATGCCGTCGGGTCAGGAAAGGTCTCGACCCGGGACGATCGTCTGCATCGCGGTCGCAAAGTCACCAGCGCTTTCTTGATGCAGGGATGGGGTCAGTTCTTCAACCAAGTTCTGCTGATCCTCCTGCTGCTTATATTCCACCACGGCAGCGGGAATGCTCCATACTCCAAACTCGCGGTGCAGTGGACATACCGTGTGTCCTTTGCTATCCCAGCAGTGGGAACGCTGTGGCTTGTGTACTACCGTGTCTACAAGATGAAGTCGGCCTCTAAGCAGCTACAAGCTGCCAAGAAGAAGTCATCTGTGACCGGCTACGACGCCCAATCGTTGAAGATCATCATCAACCACTTTGGCGGCCGCTTGCTTGCCACGGCTGGTACCTGGTATATGAATGACGTCTTCTTCTACGGCAACAAGTTGTTCCAGGGCGAGTTCATCAAAGTCATCACCCCAAATAATAGCTCAGTCATGCCCGGTTGGCTGTACAATCTGATCAACGTGGGCGTTGCTCTTTGTGGCTACTATCTCGCATCATTTCTCATTGACAACAAATTGTACGGTCGCAAGCACATGCAGACTGTCGGATTCCTGATGGACTTCATTCTTTTCGTTGTACCTGCTTTTAATTTCGAGGTTGGTACCCAGACTCTACCATGTTTCTGGCACAAGGCTAACCAGATATACAGTACTACACGAGGCCAGAACACATCCACTCTTTCCAGGCCATGTACTTCCTGTCGTCCTTCTTCAACCAATTCGGTCCCAACTCCGTCACCTTCATCGCTGCTGCAGAAGTGTATCCCACTGCTGTCAGAGCCACAGCACATGGATTTTCTGCTGCCGTCGGCAAACTAGGCGCCCTGACGGCCGCTGTCTTGTACAACTACATCGATACCCAAACCAAGTTTTACGTTGTGCCTTGGTTCGGCCTAGCGGGTGTCTTGCTCACCGTAGTATTCATGCCAGATACGACGGGACTGGATCTCAAGGAGCAAGAACGTCGGTGGGCGTTCATTCGTGCAGGAAGAGAGCAGGACTACCACGGCATCGCCATTCACCCCAAGCACCTCTCACTGTGAGTATTTCTAACATCCGATCCGTGAACGTACGCTAACGATCCTCAGCTGGGAGCGCTTCCGTGGCGTGTCGAAGCCCTACGACCCTGATCTCGATTACAAGCAGCGGATCGAGGAGATGCGGAAAGAGTGGGAGGTCAACATGCAGGAGAAGTATGACGAAAAGGACGGCCGACTTGATCGTGAAGACTTTGAGTAAGGACCTTCCTGAGACCTTCTGGGGCTTGAAACTGACGCTGAACAGAGATGAAGACTTGCCCAACCATGCTACTCACTTCTTCCAGCGCACCACGACTGCCGAACATCTAGTGCCGCGAGAAAAGGAGTTGAATGAGAAGGAGGATTATCAGTCCAGCTCTGACTCCCCTACTCGACGATAGGATCCATCTCGAGGCCCAGAACTTTGGGATCCTGACTCTCCTGCTCGACGACAAAACCGAACTCAATGCGCAAAGCTTTGGAATCCTTGTTGCAAGGAGTGCGACACGGAATATCTCAATCACCTTATAAGGCAAGACATAATTGACCGACGAGCCTTGCAGACTTCGAACCGCTCTACAAATCCGCAAGCGTCGACGAGTCGAGGCTGATTGGGAGGGAGGCCTATGCTGGCCGTGATACTACTTGGAGCAAAGTATCTTGCCCGCTTTCGCTGATGTAGTGAGGTGTTAGGATTTGTTCATGTACACCACCCTCGGTGCAGCACATACACGGCGATCGATAGACGTGCATGGTTCACAAGGAATCGAGCATTTCGTTATTGCACTCGCTTGGGAGGGGTTTGGTCTCCAGCGTTTAGCTGAAGTCTAGCGCTATAATGAATTACAAGCTCTTAATAAATTTCTCACCAGTGTTTGAACGAAGCTGTGCTTGTCTGGTCCGTCGCGAGGAGCAGACGCCTCCAAACTCGAGCTGTAATTTGGGCGTGGACAATACTTGGAGTCCGGTCTTCTAGAGTGCAGAACACGTCCTAGCCTACGTGGCCAGCATATTATTGATGTTCTCAAGGCGACCGCGGAAAGGCGACGTCTGCAGAAAGGGGAAAGACTAAGTTGAGATAGATTAGATAGTTCTACGGTGCCTGAAGTTCCGGTGGACGTCTAACGTCGATGTCACGGCACACTGGCATGTGCAGCTGGCACCTCAACCTGCGATCGCAGAAAGGCAGCCCGTTGCAGGCCAGTCCATTTAAGCATGCCTAAGCATTTGCCAATGCTCGATTTCCGGGGTGATCGCCCCAAGTCCCCAACCTACGACCACTTCATCAACATCAAGCAATATCTTATCAATGAAAACGAACCGTGTAGTCCGAGCTTCCAAACCTCCCGGCCCAAAGCCTAACCTACTACCACATTCAAGCCTGGCGTGCTTTGGAACGTCTCAGCGACCAACATTTATGTTTTTCGAGGAGAGCACAAATTTAGCCCTTGGCGGGCCGAGGGCGTCGATGATTTGAGCGACTCCCCAGTGGCTTACGCGTCATTGATCACTTCTGGCACTCGAACATGCAGCCGTTAAAGGAGGATATGATACGCGTTGACAGACTGCGCAAGCGGCCAGGTAGGTTTCCTGGCTGATCTGATTCGATCTGATTAAGCTGCGTACAAACGGCTGTCTGTTGCAAAATGCTCTCTTTCTCCTTCCGCTGCTGTTGAGCACAATCATTCACCCGTGACCGAAGCTACCCGTCATCTCTTCTGGTGGTGGGCTACATCAACATCTCTTGTGAGGTGCTGCAGTTGAATTCCAGCGCCCCGGAGGCCTCAACCGGCGCATCCGTCTCTCGGCTGCTGCCATGAAGCGCCCGTCAACGACCAGCCAACTACGCTCCCTAACCTCAACAATCGCTATCCTCGCCGTCAGCCTGATCCTCACCTCCACACATACCGCTGCCGCCGCAACCTCAAACTCGACCTCAAACTCCACATCCTCCCCGCCAAACTGCGACTGCTACCTCGTCTCTGGCCCCTCCCCCGGCTTCTTCACACACCACCACTTCATCGACTTCCGCAACCTCTCCTCCCTCCTCCCCTCCCCCATCAAGCACAATGCCTCCGCCACACCCACCACCGTCCCCACGATGGCCACCGCCGGCACCGAAGCGCCAACCTCCCCTTACTTCACAAAAGACAGCGCCTTCACTTCATTCTGGACCATCTCCAACAGCACAGGCCCCTTCTCGTGGAATGACGGCGGCGTCGTGCCGCAGGTAGCCAGCGCCCAGAACGTGTGGGTGTCGGGCTCGAGCGGGAATGACACATACCTCGCGCTGCGCACGACACGGACGCCGAGTTTTCAGAGTGTAGCGGAGGTGGACTCGATCGAGAAGGAGATGCTTTATGTGAGTTTGCGGGCGCGGATAAAGGTGATTCCGCAGAATGACGGGCCAGGGTCGCAGAGCGTGTCGATGAGGGTGGGGTGTTTGGGCTGTTTACGTACCAGAGCGATACGCAGGAGTCGGATCTGGAGATCTGTAGCAGGGATGATACGGAGACGGTGCATGTTACGAACCAGCCGGATGTGGATTCAAAGGGGAATGAGGTCGATGGGGCGACGGAGGAGGTCACGTTGCCGGATAAGCTCAAGTGGACGCAGTGGGTGGATTTGCGGATTGATTGGTTCAAGGGACAGAGCAGGTGGTATGCTGATGGGTTGTCGATTGCGAACTTGACGAAGAACGTGCCGAGTGTGGCCAGTGGGGTGGTGTTGAATGTCTGGAGTGATGGCGGGGAGTGGAGCGGGAACATGACTGTGGGTGGGGAGTTTGTGGTTGGGGTGGAGTGGATTGAGGTTGCTTATAATGTGAGTGCTGATGGTGGAAGGGGAGGGAGTTGTGCTGTTGGATGTTGGATTGATGGGGATGATGTGAAGCAGACGGGGACGCCGGCGCAAGCGTACGATTCGACGAGTCAGCAGCAGGGAGCGGCCATGCGGCAGATGAGTACGGGTGTTTGGCTCGTGGCCTTGGTCACAGTTGGGCTGATACTGGGGCTTATGTGAAAGAGCAGGACTGAGGACAAGGTGGAACATTTGATTGGGACGATTTCCTGTTTCGAGCTGGCACGCTATGCTATCACAACCAAACTCCGACGCTAAATGCATTCTCATATGCATGCTCAACAGCAATGGACATACCCAGCGAGACGATGGGACAAGCTCCCACTAATTCGATGACCATCCATTCCTCCCATCAGGCGCACACAAAGGAAAGATCCAGATCGCCGGCTTGAGCCGACGCATCGAAGAGCGTCAGAACGCGCACATCAAGCAGCACTCGACTTGAACCTGCAAATCCACTCTCCGACTGCTGCTCAATCCAGTCCGATCCGTTGCTTTCGATCGACAGCCTCACATGGCTACCGCCTTGCGCGTCCAGGATCCGTAACACCCTCACAACGCCCCATCGCCGACCAATCCATTCCATCGCTTCTTCGGCGCCCAGGATGCTTTGTAGCAAATGCGCTCCAGCAGCGTTGCCTTCTGACGACCACGAAGGCCTTAAGGTGGACTGCCGCCAGTCATATGCAACAGCACGTGCAGCGTTCGGTACACAACGGCGGACAAGATACTCGCATTCCGGGAAGTACTGGAAGCGGACGGTGGTCCGCAGCCTTGGAAGGTCTGACACGAGGTTCGTTATGGGGAATGATAGTGGAGCTGGCACCATGTCGGGTATTGGTATCCTGAGAAGGGGTGTGTTGAATGTGGTAGATTGCCAGAAATTCAGGGCCGAGACTGGAGGCTGTGATGGGGCGTATGTTGTGAGAGCGCGGGACCTGGACGAGGTTCTATTGCTATTGGGGACTGCATTGTGAAGCGACCTCTGTAGACAGATGGGACCACTGCGTGCCACAGTCGTTGTCGTGTTCTGTGATGTTGCGCGTGCACAAAGCGGCTGTAATGAGCTCACTGCTCGTCTTGAAGCCATGATCTTGCTGTGAATGTCTGTGATTGGGATTGCGAGATGTCGAATGTAAGTTGGATTCTAGAGTGATTGATAGAATAAGTCCCGAAGATGTGGTCTATAGCATATCAATGATTTTGTGAGATACCCAAGAAATCCCTCGCAGTCGCTCAGCCTCAGCCTGTAAACTTTCAGCGTTACTTGGTATGAGTAGCTTTAGATCAATGCAACAAAGCGATGCAAGAATAGATCCAACCTCTCACAAAGCAGAGGCTCGAGGTCGAGAGTCTGCTTTTCTGGACATCCATTGTCCATTTGTTAGTCAGACATCCTGTTGCCTGCCGAGAATATCATGAGGCACCGTTTCGAAATCGTTGCGGTGCGGATCAATCAGCCTGCAGCTGCTTACCGTACTTGCGCCTTGATCCATTGGGCAGTCATCGGTCCTTTGTACTGCCATTCGGCAGTGGCAGGCAGCTAAAGTCATGAGACAGCCATGCTGTCTTGGAGGAGAAGATGTCAGAAGGAACTTTTGACACGAATGAACAGGTGTAGTTGCAGGTAGATCGTGTTCGCGGTGGTGGCTTCCCACCAATGCCGCGACGATCCTGGGGTAAAAAGGCGTCCATTGGGGGCATATCAATCACGGCGGACCGTGCCTAAAGCTGGTCGCAGGCCTTCTTTCTTGTCGAGATTTCTGTCACGTTGCCCGTTTGGTCAGAAGAAATCGGGTTGTTTGGGATTTCGAGAGATGTGCTGTTGGCTGTGGGATTACATGTGGAATTACGTGAAGAAATTGCGGGTGAAATTGTGCTGATCAAGCGGTCGCAACTGCACTGATGTGCCAATCCGTCAGGAAGGAACGACCTTTGCCATGACCTCCGTCTAAGCCGCTCTCGCTGGCACGAGCCTACAGATGATATGGATGTTCCACCACCCGTCCACCGTGCCGTGGCTGTCAGTCGGACGCAAGACGGTCGTCGCTGACTTGGACATAGCCGTCTAATCACCGGTATACAGCGAGAACTTGACATTTCTAATTCATGCCATCACAGGGCTATGTTCGTTGGTGACATCGGCGGATCGACACCTAAAAATACCACATCGAAGAGAGTTCAGACCAGAATGCTGGGACGCCAAGGCCAGCATGAGACAGTGTTATCTCTCAATTTCTGACGCAGGCCAGATAGCAAGCATGCTTCCATCCTTCCTGCATCTGCCTCATTGATGCTACCGCAAGGACTTGACCGTTCAAAGACCATTTGACACGCGTTATCCAGGTCAATACCCTCGCTCGCAGAATGCATTGCCACGATTTCTGGGTTGGGGCGGGGATGTCTCAGAACGCGCAGACCTCGCAGCCATCCAAGCTTCAGGCCCAGAAATCAAATTTGCGCACGGTTTGTGTTCAGTGATGCTTCGCTTGCGATCGTTCCTCCTTCACTCCATGATCTGTATGTGCATCTCATGAAAGCAGCATTTGGTGGATGGTGTCTGGCATTGCTGGCACCGATCTGGCCGCCAGTCCTCGCCCAGGATGGCGGTAACAACGTAACATTGTGCCAGGCCAACGATTCCTTCAATTCCACGAGCGCAAGCACCCCCTACGAGTGTGAGCGCATTGTCCCCCGAGTCCAATCGCACCGAACTCATTTGGAATCCTAGTCAATAACAATGTATGGGGCGAGGGTGCCTTGGACAATGGTTCCCAATGCCTTTCGGTCTTTGACGAAGGAGCATCCTGGTCCGTTACCTACCAGTTCACTGGCAATCCAGAACTGGTGAAGTCCTTTCCCAGGATGAAAGTACACCCTTCGAGACTTCCTGTCCTGTTCTGGAACATCAGCGCGCTCGATTTCAAGGCAGATTGGAGCATCTATGTTCAAGGCACAGAGAACAGCAGTCCAGAAGAGCAAGCGCAGGCATACGATGAAACATATGTGCGCCAGAATGCAGCAATCGATGTGTTCCTCAGCGACGATGCTTGGAACAGCACACAAGTAGGGCCTCCGATTGAAATCATGATCTGGTTTTGGCGCACACCCACCATGTGAGTCCCTCTGACTCAGAAGTCGATTTGAGTGACTGGCTGATCCGTCCTGCAGCGTTCCGTTGGGATACTTTGAGTCAACGCCAGCAGTCGATACAGTCGAAGTCGATGGCATGGACTTCAGTCTATACCACGGCTGGAATGCACAAGGCCAGCATGTCTTCTCGTGGTTGTCGGAAAGCAACATGACCAGTACTGATGCAGACTATTCGCCCCTGCTCCGATACATCTGGCAGAAGGGTCTACTGTCTGGAGCACTTTGGCTAGGGCAGCTCGAGTTTGGATTTGAGGTGATGCATGCCGGCGAGCAGACGGTGTCTCAGGTTAAGCCGGGGTACAACTTGCACCTGATCCGGGATGGTGATTCTGATGATCGCCCGAAGTCCACGGCAATAGTACAGTCTGCGACCTCGACACGAGCAGCAAGCACCGCACCTTCTCCGACGGTCACCTCGCCTTCCGAACCCGCCGCCACGACGTCCAGTTCTGCTGGAAGGCTGGCACCAGCCGGCATGGCCAGCAATCGGTGGTTTGACGCAACCTGTCTAGCGGCTCTGCTGTCCGGCGCAGTTCTATTCTTAATTAGCATCTTGCATATAGACTCATGAATAATGCCTGCATATCAGATTGGTCCTGCTGCGTCCATGTGTAAATGTGGATCGTTTCCCAAAGTCAACCAATGCGATGTGCCACAAATGGCCCCCGGAGACGAAATCCGTGTTGCACGCCAAGATGGATGTGCCCGACCTCCTTTCCTCGTAGGCAGTATGACTTGACCGCCAGAAGTGTTGCTGGCTCAGGCAGATCCGAGGAAGAGTCGACCGCGACCTCCCTGGCATCTACAAACGGCGTTTCTAGGGTCGACACGATACTTTATTGATCACTGAAGCGATTCTTGCGATAGTCTCAGAAGCATTGCCTGAGCCACTTGGTATTCCCGTCACACCCAAATCATCTCGGAAGCTGGTTCTGTTGAGCGACGACGGAGATGCTGCTGGACTGTAGCACGCTGACGGAGCCATTGGATAGCGACGCGGGCTTGCGTAGGCAGTACTCGCCACCTTAGGAAGCAGGAATTCGAGTGCATTGCAGGGCGTTTCTTCCTTCTTTTCCAGGGCCATCTTTAGTCTTAAGATTCTTGGAGGCCAGAGCATTGGAGGAGACTCGCCATTTCAGTTCCTGTATCCTGGGTGGTTCTGACATTGCCTCCTGGTACGCGCGAATCGAGCATCGCAGCACAGCTTTTTGGATTTGTAAGGCCATCTGGACGAGTCGGCGCGCTTCAGGGAATAGAAGAGGGCGTTTCGCAGCCTTGTGCTTCTGCTTGCTGCCCCTTGACTCACAGAGAGCGTTGCACAGCAACGTTGCCTTCTGGTATCAACACTTCACGCCAAGGCCTTGCAAACGCGTGAGAGCGCGTTTTGTATGATCAGGTATGTCCCGCCAGCTTCACAATCTTCTTTCTCCTTTGCTCTCCAGTTGTCAATCAAAATGAGTGAGAACTCACCTGCTAAGGTGAACAAAGGACCTAAAAAGGTCACACTCAAGCCAGACAACTGGTGGCAGCAGCGTGCTCCCTCCCGGCCCGCCACCGCCGGCCCTCCTCCTCCTCTCGCCCTTCCTGCTCTCCCTGGCGCGGCTCCTGTTTCTGGGGCACCACCAGTGCCAGAGAAGTCGCCTTTGCGCGACTTCTTTCGCGGCGTCCCGGCTGCCGGTGCCTCCAACCGGTTCTCAACCGAAAAGGGGTACTTTAAGTCCCCAGAAGAAGAGCGCCAAACACGACGCCATCTTACTCCCGCTGCGCTTCGAATCATCAAGCGGCGGGAGGAGATCGAGCGGAAGAGCAGGGAGGCTTTTCCCGCTGCCGCCGACGACGAAGAAGCCGAGGCGACGCCATCGAAGCAGGTAGATCCTGCAGTCCAACGATATCACGAGAATCGGGCTCGGAAGCGCCAAGACCGGGCTAAGGCACCCAAGTACTTCGAAGACAGCAACTTTGTCGAGAAGCAGCAGCACCCGAACCTTCCCAATTGGTCTTTCGAGCAAGCATACGAGGAAGCTGGAGTGACAAGAACGACTTCACCTCCTGTCCCTGTACCAGACTACTACGAAGACACTAACTTTGCTCCTGCCACTCGCCGAGACTTCATCGGTCCCTCCTACCAAGATATCGTGAATACTTTTGCTCCAACGACGATTCCATCGGTTCCTCGCCATAACAATCAACCACGAAGTGTCGACATTGTAGCCGAAGCTAAAGACATCCCACCACTCCGACTTAGAGAGAGCCTCTACCGGAAGTTGCTCGCCGCTAAATCTGAAACCGACCTACCCATTCCCGAGGATCCCGAGGAAGCTGCCCAGCTTGAGAAAGCCTGGAATATCAAGCAACGTAAGATTGCCCGCAATTGTGTCGCAGACCGAGACCCAGAAGACGGACTTACAGAATTGTTTTCCCTAATTAGAATTCCTCCCGAGAGTCGTTAGTTCGTGCCCATCATGAGCTCCCTCCGTCCCCAGTCAGCCGCAGCGTTGACGGCCCACCGAAGAGAGGCGATGCGACTTGCAAAGCAGCAAGAGCGAGCAGTGATCGAGAAATGCAAGCGAAGTAATGAAGAGCCTCCCGGCTACACTTTCGACGAACTCATTGGCAAGGGCAGCTTCGGTAGAGTGTACAAAGGGTATGTATATATAGCCTCCACGCTTCTTCGTACTGACTATCGCCAACAGCCGGCAGAAGGCAAGCAACAAAGTCGTTGCGATCAAGGTCTTGGACGTGGACGATGCTGATTTCGCTGCATATGGCGAACAGAAAGATGAACAAATCAGAGACTTCAACAGAGAGATTCGGATACTGAGACAAGCACAGGATAGTGGTGCTATCAACTTGAATCCCATGATCGAAGCTCTACCAATACACAGTCAACTATGGTTGATCTGCGAACACTGTCCGGGAGGAAGTGTCAAAACCCTGATGAGGGCCACGAATGACCGACTCGCCGAGAAGTACATCCTCATCGTCGCTCGAGAACTCGGGAAAGCGCTCAAAGGACTGCATGAGGCCGGCATCATTCACCGCGATATCAAGGCTGCTAATGTCTTGATCCACGAAGACGGGAACCTTCAGTTGTGCGACTTCGGCGTAGCCAACGTCCTCGACACTCGAACCGACAAGAGGCGCACGTTCATCGGTACTCTCCATTGGATGCCTCCAGAATTGTGGACAGAACGACCCGAATACTCTGATGAAGTGGATGTGTGGGAATATGGATGCACATTGTACGAATGCGCTCTCGGAAGGCCACCAAACAGTGATCTGCGCGAACGCCAGCAATTGAAAACGCGTATGCGGAGACTCAAACAGGCGATCAGTCTGCCGGACAACGAGAACTTCAGTGAAGGCCTTCGAAATCTGGTCAAATTCACTCTCAGTCCTGACGCAGCATCTCGACCTTCCATGAAAGATGTCTTGGAGCACGACTTCTTGACGAATACAGAAGAGTCGCATCCTACGACAGATCTTGCAGACTTGGTGCAAAATTATTACGGGTGGTTGTTCAGTGGAGGGCAACGCGTTTCTCTGTTCATGCCTGGTGGTGCTCCTGCCGCGGCAACGGAGGATCCAGACGCTAAGATTGGCGACAGCGACGAATGGAACTTCAGTACGACACAAGATTTTGAGAGACGCGTTTCTACCATCCTCGAGATACCAGATCTTTCAGACTTGACAGCAGAGTTCGAGGAAGAAGATACACCTCGTGGTCCACCAAAAGTCACTGAGCTGTCGCCTCCTCGACAATTGACTGCTGCGCAAAAAGCGAACTTTGAAGCACGCGTCAACAGAGGTGCAGCAGATCTTTCGAATCTGTTCGACCAGGGTGCACCAGCATATGAGTTCAAGACCAAAACTGATTTCAAGCCAGTACTTGAACCTCCTCCACTAGGACAGCGAAGAACATCAGACTTGCCCTTCCGGGCTATGGCAGAAGACAGACCAAGCTCAATCGCGTCCAACGTACTCGATCTTGGTGATTTCGACGAGGCTGACTTTGCTCCTCCTGCTCCAAGAACCGACGACAATATCCAAACCACATACGCAGATACACCGAAGCAAGAACAAACCATCCGACTTGCCGACGCAGCTACATTACGACAGAAGAGAGCAGACTCCAAAGGTCCTCGTGACTCAACAAATCAGACCTTGACCGCGCGCCGGTCTCGTCTGCAGACGACATAGCTAGAGAACCTCTGGGAGTGGCAGCACAAGACTTCGCAACAGGCCAGCAAGGTTGGTCAGAATCGATAGAGAAACCAAAGCAACCAGGTTTGCAAGAAGCTGCAGAAATCATATCAAGGAACCCAGCGCGCGCCACAATGGAATGGTCTTTCGCGAGTGCAATGGCAGGGATGTCAGGTCCTGCTGACGAGCATACGCGGCAGAGTATTCAAGACTCGTACGACGCGTCGGAAACCACACCTACCAATGTCAGCGCTTCGACTGACGCTCCTCCTTCTCCAATGGACGCATCTGAGCCAGGACCCGAACAGAAAGAAGAGAACGAACCATCACCACGGCCGTCTCGCTCTCAATCACAAACTCGCGCTCGCGCAACCCTGGACTGGTCATTCGATAGTGCCATGCTGGAACTGAACGATCAGAAACCAGACCCAACTCCAGAAACCACAATCACCCAACAACCCGCTCAACGCGTGACGCCCTCTCGACCTGCTGCTCTCACACGAATGATGACTATGCCAGTCACGTCCAACGATTTCACCACAATCGAGAACGATGACACACCCCCATACCAGCGGCCCGCAACCGCAATGTCGGACGCCATGTCCATCACCTCCTCCACCAGCTCAGCAGACGTCGACCCGTTCGGCCTCGATAACTCTTCCGACTCCGAAATGCCCGGTCCCGCCACTCTAGAAGCAGACACTGCTCCACACGGCGGCATAGGCGGCTACTACGTCACGCGCGGCCGCACCATTCTCCCAGATTCCTGGCCTTCCGCTGTCCAGTCCTCTGATCCTGCTTCCGCCAACCATTCCAGCCGCACAGTACGCATCGGCGATGAGAACTTCCCCGGCCCAGCTGCAGCCATGATTCCTCCCGGAGCCCGCCTGAACGCGAACGCCAATGCTCACGCCATGACAAATAACGCGTCAATCAGCAGCAGCAACTCTTCTGGGCAGTCCACCTCCAGCGTCCTCCCCAGCGGTCCCGCTCCTGCTTCTGCCCCAACGCGTCCAACAATCGAGTTCCCCAACATCCACCCACCCAACCTCGCCGCCCTAAGCAGCGGCGCAACCAACGAGGAGCTCGCCACCGAGCTAGAGCGCCTCCTAGAGGGCTTCAGCACGACTCTAGAGATTGCAGCGGGGTTCTTTGCTGGTCCCGGCGTTGATCCTATTACTGGTGTTCATCATGGCTCAGATGGGTACCCAGAGCTTGGTTCTGTTACTGGGAGTCTTCCGCCGACGATGAGTCCGTTGGCCATTGCGGCTGCTGGGATACCGCTACGACGCGGGCGTGCGCGGCGCGGGCGTGGTCGTGGTAGTGGCGGGAGTGGTGATTTGGGGGGTGTTAGTGGGAGTGGGAGCGGAAGCGCCGAGGAGGTTTGAGTTTGGCGGAGAGTGAAGTTGTGGTTGTGAATTTTTGTGTATCGGAGTTGGAATGAGTTGTATTGAAGTCGGGTAGTTGAATGAGAGCATTGAACTGTACGATGTCACTTGTGAGATTGAATTTCGTCCCTGAATCTCGTTCTTGAATCTCGTACTCCATCCCCGTTATCGAATATGCATCGTGAATTCGAAATCATCTCACTTTTCCTTAACAAAACATCGATTTCATTTCGCTATTCACCCCTCGCTCACTTGCTAGAGATACCACCTTGTTGAAGTCCTCCTCAGAGTCCTTCTCTCGCCTTGTCCAGCTCCATCTCCTCAACCCTTCTCCGCTCAACAAACTCCTCAAAACTATTCCCCTCCTTGACCCACACATCCTTGACCTCCCACGTCCGCTTATCCCACGCCGCGGCTTTCACACTCCACTCCTTGAATAGCCTATCGTTCTCCTCCCTATTCCGCGCCACAGTGTCCGTGTACGGCTTCTTCCCTTCCTCATCGAGACTCGCCCACATCTTGCCCAGCTCGACGCGCACTTGGTCGCGCTCGGTCTGCTTGCCTCGACCTTTGTTCCAGTGGCCTTTGCCGGCTGCTGCTGCTGTCGCAGCTGCAGCGGCTTTGGCGTCGGCGAGGCGCTGCTTGACGGCGTCCCAGTGCTCGCCCGAGAACAACAGGAAGGCGTTGATGTTGAGTTTAGGGGGTTTGACGGGTGGAGGGCCCAGGTCGTTGTAGATGCGCACCCACATGGCTGCGTCCCAAGCTTCTTGCAGGGCTTTGTTGTTGTTTTCTTTCATGGGGCGGGTGAAAGTGCCGGCGGGGAGAACCTCGTCGCCTTTGCGTTTTGGTTGTTGGGCGAGGTGGCCATCGATTTCGGTGAGGTCGATGGTGGTGCTGGTGGTGGTTTGAGCCTTGACGGCGGGCGCGAAGATGGAGGACTTGGTGGAGGGAGGAGGTACGAGCACTGAAGGGATGGCGATTGGGCCGACGAGGGATTCGTAGACTTCGTGTGCTGCGCGGAGGCCGGAGAGGTAGGCACCGTGGACCGTTGCTGGGTGTGTGGCGATGGTTGCTTCGCCGGCGAAGAAGAGTGTGTTGGAGATGGGGGCGGCCAAGGTGTCGTAATCGTTGGCCTTTGCTTCGGCGGCGACGTATGAATATGTGCCTCGCGCGAATCGGTCTGAGCCCCAGCGAGTGACGATTGACTCGACGGGTGAGGGCACGTTTTGGTGGCCGAAGACGTTTCGCAGCTGGTGGAGGCAATCTTCGACTAGGAATGCGTCGGGTGTCCTTTCAGCTTCATGCGCTGCTTCGCCGGCCATGAGTGCGATGAGGACGGGCAGGCCGCTTGTGTCGATACAGTTCCAGAAGAGGTAGAATTGGCCTCGACACTGCTTGTAGTTTGCCTGCTCCTGCCCGGCGCTATCCCGAGGCGCACGTAGTAAGCCGAACATGTCGCGCTCAGTGTCCCAGAATGGTTTCTCGAAGACCATGATGAGTTTGTTGAGGAGTCCGAAACCCATTCGTTTGATGGCGTCGGCCTTCCATTGGGGCAGTGGAGGATCAAACTTGATTGCTTGCTCCTTCAGCACTCCCAGGGGCGCTGAGAAGACGACTCGATCGGCCTCAATAGCCTCTCCATCCTCGCACACCACTGTCGGCTTACCACCGAGTCCAGCTGCGCCGTAGTGAATGGCTTGGACAGGCTTGTTGGTCCGGACATCCAACGCTTCAGGATATCGCCACAAAGCTCGAGGAAATTGCTGGTATCCACCAACGACTTGTGCATGCTCTCCTTCGAATTCGTTGCCGATATCCTGATCCCATGCGCGAAGGCTGAGCTTGTCAACATTACACGCATTCGCGTACTCGAGATTGGCAAAATGCCAATTGATGAGTCGCAGGGCGTAGGGTTTGAGATCCAGGAACTGCTGATACTGTTCGATACCAGCATTCATGACACTTCCCAGCGAAGCATTTGGTTTCGAAGCCAGATTGTCCAGCTGGAGCGTCTCCTCAAGCTGCGTGGTCTTCCTAAGCATGAATCCAAATTCTTTGGCGGCTTGAGCAGCAGGTAACTGCTTCTTTGTTGCCATATCTGTGTCGACCTCTTCTTTTGACTGTTCTCCTTTAGCAGCCTTGTGCCCGGCACCCCTTCGTCGAGACTTTTTCGTGGGTAGTAACAAATCTATTGTCCCATCTGCGGTAGCTTCTTCGTACTGTTTTATTGTGACGGACTCTTCGTTCGGTGGAGGATCTCGCCAAGCTTCGATCATTTCTTTGTCACCTTCCGCAGTCTTCTTGATCGTGTGATTAACGCGATATTCGCCCGTTCGGTCGAGGACATCGTTGTAGAGGCGTTCGATCATGGCGTCACTGGCTCCGTTGACTGGTGACCCATCTACGTCGTACAGCGTTGATAGGTCTCGCAGTAAATGGTAGTTCAGCGCAAGCTGGCCACGAATGATGGCGTCGAGCGGATTACCTTTCTCGAATCCGACAATGATATGGGCGCCCATCTCTGCTGTAGCTCGCTGTTCAGGAGTCAGGATAGAAGACCGCATGCTGGTCAGCGGATGTGAGTATATCCGGCCACCAATGCGGCTGCGGCCTTCTAGCACGATGACCTTGGGTGTCGTCTGATCTGGGAAATGATGGAACAGGTTCGTAAGCTGTCGAGCAGTACTCAGACCAGCCACACCGCCACCAATGACGACAATCGTCTCCTTTGCAGGTCCATCCTTCCGCCTGGCCCGTGACTGTTTGGTCGCCATGGGAGCAGCGACACAGCCGAAGTTGATGTAGCCACGCCGTACGAGCCATTCATATGCAAAGCAGGCCAGTCGGGTCCAGCGCTCGTCCTTGATGCAGCCAATGGCTTCCTCAAGGCTAACGCTGACACTGGGATTCCTCGCCCATAATCGAAGGATGCCATTGCGAATGTTCAGATACACCGTAACATGCAGCTGACAAAGCTTATCCTGAAGCAGTTTGTGCTCATCCTCATGGAGCTTGAAAGGATCAAGTCTCGAGTTCTCAGCAGCAGTGATGCATTGATTGGCATACTCGCCCGCTGGAAGTCGTGGAGGTATCGATGACCTGGCCCGACAAGTGACAGGGGCTTTGGTGTAAAGATACCGCTGATTGTCGCTGCTGGTGACTTCCTGTTTGATCACAGGGTTGAATGTTGGGGCAGGCTTGTGGTCAGAGGGAATCGAATGCATCGAGGTCGACGTCAATGAGCTGTTGGGAGAGTCTCGAGCTTCACTATTGGTCTGCAAGCTTCTCAGGAAGTTACCATGACCTTCCGACACGATGTCCATATCATCGTCTTCCATTTTGATGATCTGATCTGGGAAATCGGCCGGCGTCGCTTCATGGATGCTAGATCTATATGTCAGCAAGGTCTGCCAGGGCCAGTACTAAGGATTATAAGCCACAACCATGGCAAAGTTTCCACATACTCAGGTGCATTTCCGTCCACCATGACAACGTCTTCATCATTGGATGAGATATTTGCTGGCATTGTTGATGTACTCATGACTTCCGCCATTATGAAATATGCTCAATATGGGATATTCCGATCTGATATAATGGAAAACGAAAGACTCGAAAAATCGTATAAAAGATCGATTGCTGATCGACTCGAGTGAATGCTTGATCAACGCACAGTGCCGGCTAGACTTTGATCAGTTCTGATGTGCCACAATGCAGATATCGATGTACCTGTTCTGAGGTCCTGCCAGCCTCCGGTAATGCTCCAATATCCTGCTCTTGCTATGCCATATAGAATGGTCCTTCTCAATGGGGCGTACGAGCCAGAGGGCGACGATGTGGCCGAGCTCGATACGTTGCTGAAGTGTAGGATCTTCCTGTCTGTCCATCTGGGTCTCTATATCAGTCGAATCGAGGCTGATGCTGGTGCGCGAAGTGGAAGGGAGAGGCGGGCATTCAGGGTCTCGGCAAAGCCCAATTCCACCTCAAAGCCAACGTCAAGTCTTCAGCTCAGGACCTTTACCATCTTCAATACACCGCAACGACACTCAACTTATGTTGCAAATATCATCTATATGCATCGGACTACCCTAATGCTATGTTTCCAGCTTCTTGAAGCCAATAATGACTTGGCATCGCTTTATCACCTTCAGCGTCGCACCTGCTGCGTACTTCGGCCTGCCTCTATGACAAGAAGCTATATCTTCGAATGAGGTCGAAGGTCTCTTCAAAATATAACAAATACCAAGTCAGATCAGTCATAGCAGCCATTCAGTCTGTTGGTGTCGACAAGTGATGGATGTAAATCTTCATGTCTCGCTCTCGCCACTTCAAGATCTTGGTCACACTTCATGGTCAAGCCGATATCAAGAAGATATACCGCAACGCATGCCCTACACCTATGCTCATCATTCCATATTCTCTGTCGCTCTGATGTAATATGTCACAACAATCTGGAGGGACTCATAGCACCAGAGCCTCCGATATGGGGGACTTACGCAGCAATCACTGACCATTATGACTTTGTTTCACACTCCAGGCTCAGTGACTAGCTCTTATGCCACCGCCTGCAAAAGTCCCAATTGAAGGACTGCAAGAAACTGACTGCTGCAGCTACACCGATATTTCTGTCCATGCTGTCCACTCGAACGGCATTGCGATCTTTCTTGACAATGGCCCCACGACGGACGAAGACCATCTTAAGGGCAAGGAACGATAGGATCAAGACAAGATGGTGGTCGCAGGCACATTCGGTTTCACCTGAAGTGGCTTAACAAGCCGTTGCGCTTTTCTCATGCCACGAAAATACGGTACAAGCAGAGTCACTTGCGGCCTTACGACAAAGACCAAAAATTACCTTGTGCCCCCGTCGAGATCATGCAACTTACCAGGTCACTGCTGCAAGGCTAACCATGGTCGCGATATCAATATTCAGGTACATGGAGAAGGCCCGCATACAGAGCAGAAGTACTCAATCTTGTCGGCGAGCTACTGCTCGCGAGAAAGGTTGACCGTGATGTTGCAAGGGCGGCTTACAGGAGGCAAGAGCGAAGGATCGTCCATGTACCTGTGATATAAATATGAGATTTGGACAGTGAAAACGTCCACACCATACCTACCTGCTCACTCACCCGGGCAGGACGTCGTGGCATCTTCATGGGCAAACCGTAGGCGCGATGCGCTGAGAGTCGCGCCTGCTTAGCTAGATTTCAAGCCGAACGAAGTTTCCTCTCTCTGCGAAGCGCAACTAGTAGTGCTGCTGTAAATTTCTACTAGCCCTCACTGACCATCTCAATCCTGAAGAGAGCTTGCAGGCACCGTTCGTCACATCAATGTTGATACACCCTCGACACAAGCGCTTGGCGTCGATCGAGCCCATGATGATCTCACCTCACCTCACTTCCTCCATCCACCGCATCTTCTCCCTCGTCTCTGATCAGACACTTCCAAATATGATTGATCGATAGCATTAGTATACGTCCGACATGAGAACGGTACCGCCCTGAACATGTTGGCCCATCTTCGACCCCGCAGTCTCACTTCACCCATCAGCAACTCGTCAGGATCACTGCTTCGCAGCAGACTTTCACGAAGCATGGCAGCCGTGCGAGAAGATTCGATACCACATATACTGCGGACAGCACATGAACAGCGAGCTGCAGGGGTATGGAACGCTACAGTGAGCAAAGTTGATCAGGTGAATACTACCATCAGACTGATACGTCTTGGTCTGGTCGGTACACGAGTACGTACACGCAAAACACAGCCACTTGACATTTCGCTATACACGTGCTATGCTCCAGATGCACATACAACATGGCAAGGTACTGACTCGTGTCCAGCCCGCCCGCTCCCCACTCCCAGGCCAATACGTCGACCTCTACATCCCAAACATCTCCACCGTGGGCGGCTTCACAATCACCTCAGCACCCTTCACGACACGGCAACCCACAGACCCGTACATTGAGCTCGCAATCCAAAAGTCACCCAACAACCCACCCGCTGCCTATCTATGGCAACCTACAGCCAGCATCCTGGACAAGCCTGTGTCTTTTCGTGTTGGCGGCAACTTCATCTATCCACCCTCCACACTCAGCCAAGAGGAATGTCGATCCATCGACCGCGCCGTCTTCGTGGCGGGCGGAGTAGGCATCAATCCGATCATCAGCATGCTCCGTGCTATGGACTCGGTCGGACCAGCAGCAACAGCTAGATTAGGCGGCTTGCCCAGGCGAACTACGGTGCTGTACAGCAGCCGCAGGAACAGGTCCCCTGATGACAAGAAGGAAGACGTGCTCTTCTACGACGATCTGCTTGATCTTGCATCGAAGTGGAAGTCCAACGATGAGGTAGACTACCGCTACACTTTCTTCGAGACGAGCCCCGGCGGCAGGGACGGCGAAGGAAAAGAGAAAAATGTACAGTACAGGAATCGAAGGATTTCACATGAGGATCTCCTAGAGGCGCTGGGTCCAGAGGACGACCGAGCAAACACGGTAGTATATGTCTGTGGACTGCCGGCAATGACGGACGAGTTCGTGGAGGTGTTGAGCAAAGCGAAGGGAATGGAGAAGCGCAGGGTGTTGTCTGAGAAGTGGTGGTGACTGTCATCAGAACAGAAATGAGTCGAGGCGCGCGACCACAGTGGCCGCCCTCTGCCACCAACAAATGATGGCTAAGATGGTATGTATACCCCCATGCAGCATATAGCATATGCTCCAACCCGAAGTGTATCCTCGAAGAAAACGCCGCGCAATGCTGATCTTCGTCCTGCCTCCACTACGCCCATACCCTTCTGTTCCTGTTCCAACATGTACACACTTGCTGGCCCTTCTCCACAACCGGACGAGCTTGACACAAACCTCCAGCTAATCCATTCACTTCAATCCCCCTGTGTCCAAGGTCTGGGAGTTTCCATCTTTCAGAAAACACCCTTGCCCCCATCAACAATAGTCTGCAAATCCCACCTCTTCTCCGTATCCCCAGCCTCCAACCGCTTCCACGTCGTCACCCTCGCGGCATTCATATCGAATTCAAAGAACCTCACCCTCCGTATATACCCTCCATACCCTCCATACCCCCCAAACCCGCTCCCACCACCATAGCACATCCACAACTTCGGCTCTTTCGTTTCCTTGTCCGCGCCTGGAACGCAATAGTCATTCACATGGTCATGCCCACAAGACACAAACAGGACGTTCTCCTCAATCAGCGCATCCATGAACCCGCTGTTCACGCCCGGCGCAGTGGGCGGTTCCGTCCAGTTGCCCACGATATTGAAGGAGTGTGGGTTGCGGTATTCCGGGAGGGGGATGTGGATGAACGCGAGGTTCATGTGGATGTGTGTGTATTCCTTGTGTTTTCGCTTCAGGGATTGGGACGTGGAGCGGAACCACTCGATCTGCGAGGGTTTCAGCCAGTCGTAGCCCCTGTGGTGGCGCTCGTCGGGCGAGTAGGAATGTGTGTCGAGGAGGTAGAGGGTCAAAGCGGAATGGGTGGTGGAGCCCCGGCCGAGGATCTCGAGGACGTAGTTGCCCACGCCGTCGATGTCTGAGGGGCCAGAGGTGGAGAGGGAGTAGGGGAGGCCGTCCATTATGGCCATGGACTCGGCGCGGGAGAGGGAGCCTTCGTCGTCGTGGTTGCCGAAGATGCCGGCGTAGGGGATTTTGTGGGAGGCGAAGAGGGAGGCGTATTTGAAGATTGCGGTTTGGGCGTCGAGGGAGGTGTCCCCGTTGACTTGGTCGCCGGAGAGGATGATCAGGTCGGGTTGTTCGGAGAGGAGGAGCGATTCGATGAATTGGAGGGTGCGGGTGTCGGCTTCGCAGGGGGTGCTGAGCGGGGGTTCGGCGTCGCGGCATTTGCCGAGGCCGGTCGCGAGGTGCAGGTCGGCGGCTTGCATGATTTTGAACTTGCCGTCTTTGCGGATGCGTGGGGTGGGTTTGGCGAGGGTCGCGAGGGCGGGGCCCTTGCGGATTGTGAGGTGTGGTTGGGGGGCATCGGTGGGGTCGAGGAGGAGAGCGATGGGGGAGACGTCCCAGTTGGAACGCGGGTCGCCGCATCTGGGCCGAAGAGGACGTCGACGCCGGTGATTAGTTTCGCGGCGTCGCCCATGTGCCGTTTGGAGGAGAGTTTGACCCAGATGCCCGCGGGGCGGGACTCCCAGCGCTCATCTTTGGAGAGGGGGTTGTCGGTGGTGTCTTGGGGGGTGGTGCGGCCGACTTTGACGTCTAGGACTATTTCTTCGTGGGATTCGAGCGTGTCTTCCTTTTTTCGGCGGACGTGTAGGTAGGCTTTGGAGACGTAGCCGCTGCCTAGGTAGAGGTCTTCGTTGATGCGGTGCCAATTGGGGCCATCCTTGGTGCAGCTCGAGAAAGGATTGATCGAGGAGCAGGTGATGACTGTGACGTCGGTGACCACGAAGCCCGGGTGGTGGGCGGGCAGGTGGTTATGGATGGCTTGGGGGAGGACTCTGTAGCGGTTGTCGAGGAAGACGACGAGAATGAAGACGACGACGGAGAAGATGGCTAGCTGGAGGCCAGCGCGGACCTGATGCGGTGTTAGCGTACATAGCGCGCGACGGTAGCGACGGCGAGGACGATATGACATACTATACGTCTCGTCATGCTGCATTGGAAGAGACCGGCAAAGGTCGTGTTCCTCAGGAAATCGAGGTGGAGACCGTCAAAGCGTGGCTCGAGCGCTTACGGGCGGCGCATACTGATTACGGGGTGTACATCACCAGTGAGGAGGGCTGGCTGTTCAAATGCTTTGACTGTGCTGTCTTGTCGATTCTGCTGCAACACTGTCACGGAGAGATTGTAATAAGAAGGTTGTCTGCGCTTGCGATGGAGGACTCGAAAGTGTGAAATCTGGGGAAATGAGGTGCCGCATTGGGACATTTCTTCTGTTCTCGTTCCTGTTCTCGTTCTCTACTTCGACTGCGTACTACAACACTCCCGACATATCGAGTTGCTCGCACTGAGCGTCCATTCATTTCACATTGATGTCCATGTTTGTCAAACCCGCCGCTCGAGCCATCCTCAATCAGCTCAGCTCAGAAACGGTGACAAAGTCCTTTGGCAGCACACCTCTCCGCGATCTCACACGGTACGCAATCGGCGAGCAGGTCTTGATCAACGGCAAACGACTGAGCAGTCCTCTAGTGAATGGCCGGACAAGCCCGGTCCCAGGAGACGGGAACAATGCCTTGTTACAGCACGACAATGTAATCGGCCAGCGCGCCCGGACCCTGCGCACCAGGGACGGTAAGGGTGGCAGGTATGTTCAGGTGGAGCGTCCGACTCTGGACGAGTACATCAGTCTGACGAGAAGAAACGTTACGCCGGTCTATGCCACTTATGCATCGCATATTGTCTCGCTGTTGGACATTCACCCACCCACGCCCGGTCACAAGCATGAGAACGAGCGTTTGGAGATACTAGAAGCCGGCACAGGTCATGGGAGCCTGACCCTCCACCTCGCTCGTGCAATCGCAGCGGCTAATCATCCTCCACCGCTGTCTGCGCTCCCTGCGATGCGCGGCAAAAGCGCAGACGCGGATCCGGATGGCGCCCTAGCTGAGCCAGTCAATGACCAGGAATGGTCCTCCTGGCTGAGCGACCGCCAGGCCATAGTACACACCGTCGAAACCGTGCCCAAGAACTCAAGAGACGCCGAGAAGCTTATTCGCGGCTTTCGTCGGGGCCTCTACTGGCCGCACATCGATTTCCATGTCGGCAGCGTGGGTCAGTGGCTTCGTACGAAGCTGCAAGAACGAGGCACCGAGTTCCTCTCATATGTCCTCCTCGATATGCCGGAAGTCGAAGAGATGCTGCCTGTAGCAGCACAAGCAATGAAGGAGGATGCTCTTCTGGCAGTCTTCTGTCCTTCAATTACTCAGATCGCGGAATGTCAGAAGTTGATCAAAGAGCAAAGTGTGCCTCTGGCGCACGAGCAGGTCGTAGAGTTGGGCGAGGGCATAAGTACCGGCAGGGTATGGGATGTGCGAGTTGTGGTACCTCGCAAGAGGTTAGCTGAGCTCGAGGCACTGAAGAGAGCGGCGGCAAAGCGGGCCTCAAGCGAGTCGAGCTCAGAAAGCGACGGTCAGAGCGACGTGGAGACAATTCCCGGCGATGAGGCCTTAGCTGAGGTCGAGGCGGCTGCGAAGGACGTGAAATTCGTATGCAGGCCCAAAGTCTTTGAGGTGACACGCGGCGGAGGATTTGTTGGACTTTGGAGGAAGAGTACCTTCTCCAAGGAGGCTTTCGAGGCGGAAGGGACGAACGACGTACGGCAACCGCCGTGTCCCGTCACGTCGCCGGTCGATTGAGAAAGACTCAAGGTTCCTGCGGAAGGAGGACTGAAACGCCCTGACGAAAAGAAAGTCGCGAAAAGAATTGTTGAAATCGACCATGTGTAGCATAAGACATATAGACTGTACACCATACACTCTAAGCCAAGAAGTGCTTCACGAACCAGAAATCACAAAAGTTCTGATCTTTTTCGTGAACTTCAAAAACAAGATCCTGCCAGATTCTGCGCCATTTGTGCAGAACGAAATCGTTCGTCCAATCCTGGTTTCCAAAACGCAATACACATCACCCGTCTCTTGTCTCTGAAGTCCTCCCTGACTTACACGATGTTCGTCACGTCCTTGGCCTTCTCTTTAACCTTCTCTACCACCTGTGGCACAACCTTGTCTACATTTGTTTCCCTTGCCTTTTCCTTGACCTTCTCTGCCAGCTGTCGCAATTTCTTCTCCCGCACGATGCGGACATAGGCAAAGAGCATGATGAAAACCATCTCCATCTTCTCTTTCGTCATCATGAGGATGCCTTGTACCAAGAAGCCCTTGGTGATCTGTGGACCGATGCCCTTGAAAAGAGCCAGTGGCCCTTCGTGTTCGATGATGTAGGCCATGACTTCGCCAAAGCTCTTGAAGGGCTTGCCTTGGCGCTCGGGTGGTGGGCGGGACTGGAGGCCGACTTTGGCTACTATGAGGGGTTGAGTGACGATGGTGGCGAGCATTTTGGAGAGGGCACCGAGTACTGCGAGAGCGTTAGCCAAGGATGGTTCAAAGTGTGTAAGACCACTCACAGAATGCCTCGTGGGGCCGGAGAGTTGTTCGGCCTGGGTAGAATCTTTCCCGCAAACGCTGATAAGCGCCATACGTGATGGAGGGATTGACGACCAAGATCAAGCTGGCCTTGAGGCCTCTCCACAGACCGGTCCAGCCATCCTCGCTGTTGACGACCTCCCTGCCGGTCTCGATGATGCCCTTTCTCTCATGTTTTCTTTGCGTCTGTTGTCGGGCTGTGACAACAGCGATGGGAATCGTAAACAGCTGAGCTAGCGCACCGGCAACGGCGCCTAGTGAGAGCTCTGAAGCTGTAGAGTGCTTTGCGCCCGACCTCAGGTATAGTGTCCGTACGATCGAGTACCAGTAGAAGTATGCGAAGTTGGTACTGGCGACACCAGCAAGCGAGCCTGCGAGACCGGAGTAGAGACCGGCAACGCCCTCGTGTTCTATGATTGTTTGGATAGCGTGCAGTGTGCCTTCATAGTGATGATCGCCATCTGCTGGTTGGTCGATCACCCTCACTTCTGTTCCCTTGCGCTTGACTTGAACCTGTAGTCGGGTCTTGACGCTGTAATCTAGATTAGCTTCCGCTGATTGAATGATCAGCTCGGCTTACATGTCCAGCGGATATACCAGTGCGTTAGCTAGCACAGCACCAGAGGCACCTGCGATGGCACTCCCCCATGGCGGGAGAGGCTTTGCTCCTTCAGACATGTGAATGTGGTAATTCTTTCTCCCGTAGCTGAGGACGGTCGGAGACTGCTTCGAGACGACACGTCAGGTGTTGCACGCAGCTTCTGCTGGCTGCTACGATTTGTGCTTCCGAAGCTAAATGTTGTTGAAGTACTGCTAGCAAGTCACAAACATCATGGACGTGAAATGAGGAGCAAGCAGACTTGGTCAAGCGTTTCTCTAGGTCCCCGGTTTACCGCTGCGCTGGTCGTCATCTGCGGGTGGTGATGCTGGGGTTTTGGCTCCAGTTTCTTCCGATGCTCTTTGAGCCGAGGCACACCCACGCCATCCCACGGCACGCATCCCGCCAATGGGCTGGGGGCTGTTAATTCACAGTCGACATTGATGAGTCTGACGACTTCAGACTTCAGACTCACCGTTGATGGCCCGCAGGGATGACTGATGATCCTGCAGAAGCAAGTTCGCGATGAAATGAAACGTGGACTTTGCAAGGTCCGTGACGAGTATCGCGACTGCTACTACTGCTATTGACGAAGTTTGGAGCACCGACGCCAAGTGCGATGATGCTCCTGCCGCTGTTGAGTCGGGCTCGAGATGTTTGATCAGTTCGAACAATCCAACCCTATGAAATGATGGACGCGAGTATACACATTGCCACTTGACAGCCTCCCGGGCAGTTGAGATTGTCATTACAGTTGCAGGTGTCATCTCGATATTGGCTATGAGATATTATTTGGCCGTTGGTTGCTTGGACATACCTTCGAACGTTCTTCTTGGTCGAACAATGGTTGTCGGCCTGCCCATGCAATGTCAAATACATGGAGTCGTTGATGATTCTTGACTTTTGAGGTTTTGGACACTGCGCCGTGAGCTATACCACCATGGCCGACAACAAATACACATCTGGCGATTTGGAATCTAGAGCCAGGGCCCTCGAGAATGGATCTGACTTAAACTCGACTATCGGCGCGGCCGAGTTATACATGCAAGCGTTGAGCCTGACTGACTCTCCCTCAGATCGCAAACGTCTAGATGCGAAATGTAGGGAGATGATCAGTAAAGCCGAGACGCTGAAATCCAGTACCAACGGAGAATCTAATACCGCTGTGGAAGAACCACTTCTTGGACCTCCGATCTCGAAGCGAGCGCCGACCACACGTGAGAAAATCATTCTGCTGGAAGGGTCCAAGCTGAATAACTTCGTCTTCAAGCCATGGGACCAGGACCCTACCAACAAGGACTTCGAGCTTGGGCCTGGTCAGGAGCCCTTCACAGACGCGCCAACTTTACCGCTGTCTGTCGCCCAGCTGGAGTGCTTCGATGGCTGGAAACGTCCCTCGGAAGCACTCTCAGCCGTCCGCTTTCCGTGCACCGGCGACGACCACGAGGTCACTATGTCCACAAAAGGCCTTGACAAGATCGACCTTGTGCAGGACCTGACATCAGATTGCTCCGTTGTAGCCAGTCTCTGCGCCGGAAGCTCTAGAGCCGGTCGAGGTCACAAGAAGGTAAGTCATCGGCCAGTACACTGCATTGTCTAACGGTCTAGATCTCCAGCACTTTCATGTATCCTTGGGACCACGATAATCAGACCTTCGCATTATCTGCCAACGGTAGATACATCCTCAGATTCTACTTCAACGGATGCTGGCGCCGAGTTGAGATCGATGACCTTCTGCCAACCTCAAAGACGGAACGAGTGCTCCACGTCATCGATCGAAGAAGACCAGGCTTACTGTGGCCAGCGCTAGTCGAGAAGGCATACTTGAAAGTCCGCGGAGGTTATGACTTTCCAGGCAGTAATAGTGGAACTGATCTGGCTGTCATCACAGGCTGGATACCCGAACAGATCTTTCTCCATGATGACGATGTGGATCCAGAAGGTCTGTGGAAAGAGCTCTTTATGGCAACAAGAGATGGCCACGCCATGATCACGCTGGGTACAGGCAAGCTCTCAAAGCGTGAGCAGAAGCATCTAGGCCTGGCTGCCGAGCATGACTACGCAGTATTGGAGCTCAAAGAGCGTGGTGCCATCAAAGAAATGCTCATCAAGAACCCCTGGCTGATGGAGATGTGTGGAAAGGAGCTGCACGGCGAAGACCCAATCCATCTCACGATGAACCCCGAAGCGACCCGCCAATCGAAGAGTCCAGCGACATGATACCCGGCACTTTCTGGATGCCTTTCAACAGTGTCTTCCAGTACTTCGAGAACCTATACGTGAACTGGAATCCTGGTTTGTTTGATCACCGAAGTGATATGCACTTTACTTGGATGCTTGACCGACAGCGGCCTGCAGCAACAATTCTTGATGATCACCATCAATTCGTTGTAGTCTCGTCCAAATCCTCCGAAGTCTGGCTGCTTCTCAACAGACACTTCCGCACGGGTGACTATACGCACGCTAACAGCGGGCGAAATGGCTACATCAGCATCTTCGTCTTCGATAAAGACCGCCGTCGAGTGTTGTCTCGAGAAGGTGCGGTTAACAAAGGTCCATTCGTTGATTCGCCAAACACTCTCGTCCGATTCGAAGCTGCTGCAAACAAGCCATACACGGTCGTTGTGCTACAAGCTGAGCTGCCTCAAGGCAAGCACAATTTTACGCTATCTCTGTTCAGTCATTGCAAAGCAACGCTTGAGCAAGCGCCGCCGCTATATCCTCACAAAGTGTCTCTGAGCTCTCAGTGGACATGGTTCAATGCAGGCGGATCTTCGGATAGTCCACACTATTTGACGAACCCACAATTTGGCCTGTCAGTACCAGATACCCAGCAAGTCGCTCTCGTTCTCCGCGTCGCAGACTCAACGTTGAGCAATTGCGACAACACACAGATACATGTGAAAGTGGCTGTCCTGGGTTCGGATGGTCAAAGAGTCACTCGCATTCGGTCCCGTGACGTTGTGGCACACTCTGGTGACTATCGTCGAGGCAGCACAGTTGTTGAGAAAATACTACAAAGCGGCAGCTACACTATCATTGTGTCTACCTTCGATAAGCAACAGCTGTCTCCATTTACCCTTGATTTCTGCTATTCCGGCGTGAGCGGCACGTCTTCTGCACCTACATTCCGGCAGCTCCCCGCCGAAGATGCTGGCCGTCATCGCATACAGGTTCCACCAGCGGTCTTCACTGCGACCGGCACCGATCGCATGTTACTGCCTCTGACTTTCCAGCGAACGACTCAAGCAATCTTTGTTGCCGGTCTTGGCAAGGCACATCGAATGGCGTCCGGGGCCAGTAGTTCCGCCAGCTCTTCGCTTTTCAAGCTGAGTTTAGAGCAAGGTCAAGGCCCCTACAAGCAAACGATCGCAGACAGTTCTCATCACGATGAAGAGTATCATGCCATTAGTGCCGGGCTGCGTATTGACAATCTCCGACTGCATCGCGATATGCAGAGCGCTGAACAAGGCGGTCTATGGCTGGTACTGGAGCGTCTGGCACATGGCGAGGTCCTTGAAGACCAAACAGTGGCCGCGAGTCGGCCAGAAGAAGCAGTCGAAGCCATTCAGGTTGAGATCTTGACAGAGTTGAGAGTTGACGTGGGAGCTTGGGGCACTGGACAGGGTTGACGACCGCCTATGCCTGGAATTCGGTCGTGTGCAGTCCCCGGAAGTTCCTGTTCAAATGTGCCGGCGATGAGGACGACAACTCTGCGTCAAAGGGTGCTGCTCACACGAGATACGCCAGTATATGTATGCGGGTCGACGGAAATCGAACGACCCAGTTGTTGCTGGCAGCAACCTCATCTTAAACTCAGACTGAGATGATGGCTATGTTACACTACACTCACACCCTCATGAGGATTGCCACACTACCTCAACGCACGAGGACATACAAAACTTGCCAATCTGCAGTCACTGCGACTCTTTGATAGTGAAGTCAGAAGGTACTCACGCACCCGCGCTAACGTTCGCCGCCTATAACCTCAACCTTTCTCCTCGAACAAATTCACCTCCATCACTCAACATCCTTCTCACTTTTCTTTTTGCTTATCATCCTTCCCCTCCACGATAGTCGACAACCGAACCAGTATGGCCACGATATCCGGCCCCGAACCTCACCGTGCCGCTGAGAAGGCCTGCAAGAATGTGGCGTGGTGCACAATCCCGCCATATCTGTTGAAAGAGCAAGCAAATCGCGAGGAGGCAGGCGCACAGCCCTGCTCTTCCTTCTTCAGCAAATTGAACTCTGACGTTCGCTCCATGATCTACGAAGAACTTGCTCATGGCGAGGAGAAGGCGTTGTCGATCGAGTATCGTCCGGGCGCTGGCCTGAACGAATTTGAGTGGTGTCCGAACGCTCTAGGATCTTTGATGTCCACCTGTCGCATAGCCCTGACCGAGATCTCACCTACACTTCACAAAACGGTCCAATTCAGGGTGGGCGCTTCTACGATACTGGGTCTCTACGGTACAGGAGGATTCCTCAATCGTGCCTCATTCGAAACATTCACATCGATCTCCAGGTCCCAAATACACTAAGACGAGGCACGATACCACGATACAGGCGCGCAGCAGTAACCCTGAGCTGGTGCCTTGCTGCATTTCCGAAGTTGGAGGATCTCAGGCTTGCCACCAGCTGCACATTTGATGTTCGGATTGAGGATCTCTTCGCTGCCACGACGCCTGTCGCATATCAAAGCAGCCGGCTTGACTACACTTTATCAACCATTCGGCCGAAAGCAGATACGTATAAGCTGGGAACCACGTTCGTACAAGACTTCCAAAAGACATCACAAGCACACCAAGAAGCACAATTCGAAAGAATGATACGCAAACTCGGCTACCCACTCGCACCTCCAGACAGAGACTCAATCGTAATATTCTGTCCGAATAACGGACGGGCAGAATTTCAGACTATTCACCGCGTTGACGCCCTTATCGATCTTATTGACTGCATTCAGACAGTCGAAACGTTCAAAACACGTCGCGAAGGTGCACAAGTCGCTCATACCCAACAGCTTGCCGACTTCGGCCACTTGCCAGCTTTCCAGACCCTAGCTGCGCTCGAGGCGTCTGATTGTCCGACCATCATCTTCATGGCAAACGCTGATGCAAAATGGGGTCAGGCGGCGTTCGATTCTAGGCAGCTATTCTCCTCTTGCATCAGTCCGACTCACATCATCCATCTCGACCTCTCAGCACTGACTTGGAATTGGTATCAGGGTGATGACGTTTCCAAATTTGGGGCACCATTCAAGGAGGTTATGAAAAGGAACGTGTCGAAATACGGCGTCCGCCCTTCGGGTGTAGCATAACGCAGCGTCGAATCAGTCCACAGTCGCAGCATGAGCCTACGGCGAACAACTGCAGAAAACTTGGGCAGAAAGCGGCCCGCCATGGTCTGCCAGCTGGTAGGGAACAAACGACAGGCACTCACACGGACCGAATGGTGCTGGAGTATAGATATACGCAGATTAGGAAAATGAAATTGTCATGGGTATCTCATGGCAGCTGTCCTGCTGTACACAGATCGAATGTCCAGTTGCATCTAGGTACTCCGGCGAATCTGCCTCATATAACCACTCAAGCCGCCACGGCCATCGCACCTCTCCCTTCCCCATCGAACCCAGCATTTTCTGCCGCGATCTCGGCTTTCCGCTTCCTCATGCTATCCGGACTTATCGTCCGTTCACGTTTCCTACCATTTTGCTTGTGTTTGTTATGCTGCTGCTGCTGCTGCTGCGACTGTTGCTGCTTCCGCACCGTGGCTGCCGCCTGCAGCTCCTTGTTGCGTTGCTTGTTCTGCTTCTTGATGTCGTGTTTTGTTGTTCGGACCTCGTTGAGGCCGAGGATCTCGTCGACTGCTTTGGCTTGCTGGACGACTTCCTCGTCTGTCATAACCAGATGCTCCAGAATTTCAGAGTATGTCTTCGACGACTGACATTTCGAGTACGCCGGGTTCTTGCCGGGCATGAGTTGTGACAGTAGGAATTTTGTATTCCCGAATTTATTCTCGACGCTGAGCGCCAGCTTGACGTACTCCTTAGAGACTTCTTGCCAGGGCGCTTTGCCGCCGTCGGCCTGTTTCCGAAAGACGGAGGAGTTGGCTTCTGCTGCGGTAGCGATCATGGCGCCGTCGACGCCGTATTCTTTGGCGAGGGCGAGCCCTTGTTCGTAGGAGCGACGTCGCCGTTCATGAGGCAGGCTACGCCGTGGCTGCGGCAGATGTCGCCGATCATGCGGAGCTGCTCGCGGATTGCGCGCTCGCGGGGCCGCATGGGGGTTGTGCGGCAGTGGATTGTGAGGCCTGTGATGCCGGTTTTGCAGAGTTTGTTGACGAGGGAGGAGGTCAGTTCGGGGGTTTCGAGGAGGCGGATTTTGACGGAGATGCCGATCTCGTAGGGCTTGCCGACCTCTTCGACGAGGGCGGTCAAGATGCTGGCGAGGAGGTCGGGAGTTCGCAGGAGGGCTGCGCCCATGCCGCCGTCGGTTGAGAAGGATTTGGGGCAGCCTGCGTTGACGACGAAGCCGCTGACCGTGTTCGGCGAAGAGTTTGGCTGCTTCGACGGCGCGGGTGGGCGAGTTGGTGCCGATTTGATAGATCAGGCGGGAGGATTCGCGGGCGGGGTCGATGCGGTAGAGGACGGTCTCTTTGTCGTGTGAGGTCCGTGACCACTCTATGCAGCCGGTTCTGGGGTTGGTTTTCTTGGTTGTTCCGATCATTGATCTATCGACGGTTTCGGGGCCCCAGACTAGATCTGCGCCGTATTTGAGGGCGAGGAGGCGGGAGGGGAGTTCTCCGGAGCGGACCATTGGTGCGAGGACGATCTTGTCTCTGTAATCGACTCCGCGCCGTGGGATTGGGACGTGTGGTGCACTGGCATCGGTCGTGGTTGTGGTCTCCGCTACGTGTTCCGCCGCCATCGTAGGCGGGCTCTCTGCGGCGGTGGTCGTCATGACGGAGCGGAGTGAGTGACTATGGCGGATGGAGAGTGTCGGCAGAAAGTGCTGTCGGATCACAACCTGCAGTCGGAATGCATGACTCACGCGCATCGAAGTGAAATCGAAGTCATGTATCGTATGTGCATGTGAAGACTCACTCCTCCCAAAAGTTCCTGAGGTCTCGCCCGCGCCAAGCCTTAATCCGAACGGCGCCAGACCTCAAGTAATCGATAAGAACTTCATAGGAGGAAGGCAACGTGCAGTCAAAATTGCCTTCCCGGCAGATAGCAGCACGTTCCGTAGCACGGCGACTGGTCAGTCATCGAAGAGCTTCGTGTTGCTGTGCGGCTGATTTGAGCTATATAGCAGAGAACGTGGTGCAGCGCAAACCCGTGCGCCGTCTATATCTATCGGTATCTTGCAGCTGCTTCATTGAGGTCGTGGGTTTTCAGGCTGGTCATGTGCAAGAGCGCACACCGCTACTCTGCCGCCTGCTGAGCAAGGTAGGTAGCTCTGCATCGGGCCCTCAAGACTCCAGTCTAGGCATCACCAGGACACCTCCCAACAAAGCACTGCACAACGTCAATCAGCCATTGAGCCCATTCTCGCTCAACTCGCCTTCGTCCGCAGCATCATTTGAGCTCACGCAAAGTCCTGGTCCGTTCGGATCCAAGCCATCCGATACGCCACCGAACTGGGAGCTGCCGAAGACGCATCTGGCGTTCTGCCTGTTGAACTGCTCGGCTCCCTCAGGGATGACCTCCACAGATCGGATGCCGCCGAAGTCGCGATTGAGGTCGGGGATGTTCATGAGTTGGCCGTCGGTGAAGAAGAGGATTTGAGTACGGCCACCGTTGGGATCGTTGATGTCATGGTCGAGGAGTGCGACTTGAGCGATGGCGGAAGCTTGAGCGGTGGGCGAGGCTTGAGCGACGGTATTGGTCTGAGCGGTGGGAGAGGCTTGAGCGACGGTGTTGGCTTGACGGGCTTTGAGGAGCCGGTCTGAAGGCTGGGGGCCGCTAGAGTGGAGATGAGGGTGACCGAGGAGAATACAGAGAGAAAAGCCCAAGAGCGCATATTGGCCTGTTCAGAAGGAGAGTTGCTGGTGGTCAATTGTTTCTCGAAGAGATTTGAAGAAGAAGAAATGATTCTTTGGGATTTCGAGTGAGTGTGGTTGCTGAAAATGTGATGGCATGAGTGTCCATGGTCGATATCTTATATGCTCTGAACAACAGAGCCACAAGCACAACGCGGCGGCCATATAGATGCTCGGGCACCCATATATAGAACTGAAGGTGTGCAACATGCCATTTTTGGCCGTAGAGCCGTCGTCAACGTCGTGCCTCGCGGCCATGACATTGCTTGCCAGCTGGTCAGGCCATGTGAGTCCTTTTTCGAGCACTTTTGAGCGGGAGTGGTGTCACAGCGAGTAGCAAGGCGGCGTCTGCATGGCACTATCACCACAGAAGTCAGTCTTCTCGTAAGGCAACCCAGCCCCGGATCGTGGGGACGGGTTAATCCGCAGCAATGCCCTTCAAGTTGACAGCACTTCGCCCCTACCTATGGTGGTGTCCTGCCCAAGAGATCTTACTATAGTAGTATTGCGTGCAATGTGCACGGGCGAGAGGTAAAGATAGCACTGAGCACTCTCGGATGCGAGCAGCGAGGCTTATCTCGTTCTACATCGTGCTGAGCGTTGTGCAGCAGAGTCCCGTTCGTCAGAACGTGGCTCGACTTGAACCTGGAGATAAGTTGGAATTGGCAATGATGATAGCACTAGATCTCCTTGTGAAGTTACCAGAGTCGCAATAATTATACACGTCCATGTGAGCCCAACGTAGATTTTAGACGTCTTTCGTCTTCAGGCTGAGGTACACACTGGGCTTCAGGAGCCACGCAGGCTATTCGGACATAAGTCGAGACGTTTCGGCACTTGTCGGTAGAGTGTCATAGTTCCAAGTCAGGGCGTGCTCCAAGGGCTGGATTTGAGTTGCAGATCGAGCCAGCAATTGTGGGAGAAGCAGGTCGCGGAAGGAAATCGATGGCGTGTAACATGTCAAGGCTGGAGCGGACGCTCATTTCTTGGCCGAAGCCACCCACCTAATCGATAAGCGGTTGGGGAGAGACCCTTGGAGTTTCCTCGCTATGCCGATGCCGCGGATGCAATGATGGAAAGATGAGATGACTCGCCAATGAGAGTCTCATCACTACGAAGCCAAACAGTGTACAGTGCTGGATTAGGTCAGAGTCGGGATCGCAAAGGCATAGACTGAAAGCTCTTCCTCTCACAACACATGCCGTTGCTTGTCTCAAGAACAACGACATCGAGCTTGCCATCATCGTGCAGACACTTCCGCTGCATCGCGCCTTCACCTGCATCTTCAACCCACCGCTTTTTCTCGATTGGAAAGCTCAGTCTGGCGGGGTTCAAAAATATTTCTCCCACTCCCAAGTCTCTTAATTCTCCCCTACACCACGCATCCGCCGTCAACATAGCTTCCCAACGTACTGCTGCAATTCATCGGCACCTGTCTACTGGTAGTCGAGACACATCCTCCGCCAACATGTCGTACGGCAAAGCAGAGTTCTCTGCTCGTCAGATTGCGCCCAAGCACACTCTCGACTACCGCTGCTATCTCGAACAGAATGGCACGCCAGTCTCCCCATTCCACGACATTCCTCTCTACGCCAACGATGCGCAGACCATCCTCAACATGATCGTCGAGATTCCCCGCTGGTCAAATGCCAAGCTCGAAGTGCGCAGCCTGTACACCCTCACACAAGTTCAAGACTGACAGCACATGAAGATCTCAAAGGAAGAATACCTCAATCCCATCAAGCAAGATATCAAGAAAGGCAAGCTCCGATTTGTCAGGAACTGCTTCCCTCACAAGGGCTACCTCTGGAACTACGGCGCCTTCCCACGAGTATGCTTTATCCCACGATGTGAGAATGGTCTACTTACATTTATCTAGACATGGGAAGACCCCAACGTCGTCCACCCCGAGACCAAGGCCAAAGGTGACAACGACCCGCTCGATGTCTGCGAGATTGGTGAGATCGTCGGCTACACGGGCCAAGTCAAGCAGGTCAAGGTCCTCGGTGTCATGGCTCTCCTTGATGAGGAGGAGACTGACTGGAAGATCATTGTCATCGATGTCAATGACCCTCTTGCACCCAAGCTGAATGATATCGAAGACGTCGAGCGACACCTTCCCGGTCTTCTCCGTGCTACCAACGAGTGGTTCCGCATCTACAAGATCCCAGATGGCAAGCCCGAGAACCAGTTCGCCTTCAGCGGTGAATGCAAGAACAAGAAGTAAGTACCTTGATCATGGCACGCATCGTCGGACATGTCAGATTTGAGATCTAGACGGAATCTGGGTGGCTTGATGCGGGACTGACGGCTGCAGGTACGCCGAGGAGATCATCCACGAATGCTCAGATGCATGGGAGCGACTCATTACCGGCAAGACCCAACCTGGTGGCATCAGCCTGGCCAACGTCACCAACAACAGTTCCCCGGACCGTGTCGATCCTTCTGAGCTCAGCAAGATTCCTAAGGGCACTAACGAGAGTCCTGCTCCCATCGACCCCAGCGTAGACAAGTGGTTCTTCATCTCTGGTAAGTTCGCTCCGTGCCGATCCCGTGGACATGCTTAACGCAAGCAGGCGCGGCTGTCTAGAAGACCGAACGACCCGACATTGAAGGCTGACAACTGGACAGAACCAAAGACTGGAGCTGTGTCGACTGATTACATCAAATAAGAACACAGGACTGCATTGTTCGAAAAGGGAAATCCGCCAATATTACAGATAGATCCAAAGCGGAAAAGAGTACCGTTTAGCGACACCAGTCACCAAGCTGCGGCAGTGGCTTGTCAGAGCCTCAGGGGCGGCACTTCAGCCCGCTATGCTGTTCCGCCCCCAAGAACACGAAAAGCTGCTACTGCTCCGTTCAGGTTTCTCGCGCTTTTCGTCTCTTTATCATGCATTTCTGCGACACCCAGACTGCAGCTGTTCCGACGCGAATTGACTGATGCAGGACAGTGCTTACGGCATAGCCAATGAGGCAATTGTTCGAAGACAAGCAATTCGCTTTGTCCAGACAATTTCCAATGACTCGATAACCGACCTCGCGCCCTCGTCTGAGACCGCAGTGCGGAGTTTCACAAAAGAAATCGATTACCCACGGTAAGTGAGTCCACCCTTGATAGCCACTCCATTGTTATGTAAGTCGGAGGGGGCGACAACGTTTCCCTCGCCACCGTTGTGCATCCTCTCTGCACTCTTGAGTCCGACTGCGATTGCAGCGACTACAATCTGTCGAGTTCCTCGACTTCCTGAATTGCTGGGTGCTTCTCGAACTGTGCTGGAGACCGCCCGAACCGACACCTAGACCTCTACATACGCAATCATCAGCAGCAGCATCACCATGTCAAGCATACAGTTCTACACCGACGACAATTGCCTCGACGCAGGCACCCTCGGTAACTCAAGCGGTCCATCCAATGGTCTCTGTACGCAATTCGGCGAGTCGGCATTCAAGTCATTTCGGGTCGTCACCCTCCAGAGAACTTGCGCTGTGACGATCTACGGCTCTGATGTGGCCTATTGTTCGAGTACGAATATCGGGCTGGCTTCGTTTGGTGCCTGCATGAAGAACACAACTGTCAACCAATTCTCGGTGGATTGCCAGGATTTTCAGATTGCGAACAGTGATAGTCCGGCTTCGTATATCTCGCCAGCAGCGACGGCAACGGGCTCTTCATCGACAGCAAGTGCGTCGCCTTCGAGTTCCGCTGCAGCGGCAGAGGATGGACTATCGACTGGAGCAAAAGCTGGGATAGGCGCTGGGATAGCAGTACTGGTCATCGCTGCCGTCGCACTCGGCATCTTCTTCGTTCTACGACGGCGGAGGAACGCTGGAACGACGACTACAACCGCAAATGGACTACCCCAAGGAGGCCCAGGTCCACAAATGGGCGAGCTGCAAGGCGACTACAGAAATCCCCTCGAAGCACCACCAGGGTACTCAGCTGGGATCGTGGGGAGTAAGAATGTGGCATACTGGCAGAAACCACCTCGGGTGCCGAATGTTGCGCCAGTGGAGGCGCCAGGGGATCACGCGTACCGAGGCGGGCTTCATGAGATGGAGAGTCCAGCGGTTGTGCCGGGGAGAAACGATGCGCCTTTGGTCACGATGGCTAGGAGCGATCATGGCACGGTGTCTAGTGGGCATAGTGGTGCAGCGTCCGTTGTGTCGCCTTTGTCGAGGACGGGGCCGAGTCAGGTATCGACGCTGTCGACTACGCGGTGAAGAAAGCACCGGGACCTGACACATCTGCACAGTGTTCTGACAGGAAGATGGCATGAGCGTTCTGGTCTAGCATTAGGTTTTGGGCGTATCGAAGCTTCTGTAACTCTACCGATGTCTGGGTATATACATGAATACGATGGGATGACAGATATCTACAGCTATAGAGGTCTTGTGTCGCGTGTCAGAAGCTGTCACTACCATGCTACAATTGTCGTAAATATATTCGTGTCGTAGGAAAGGTTTACGAGCACGGCCAGGGTTCGTGTGGGATGGGCCGAATGCTGAACTCTACCTCCTACATAAGTTCGAAGACAGTATACAAGTCTCACCCTTACTCTTTCTCGCCCGCTACCATATTTATCCAGCACGAACGCCCTTACCCGGACCGTAATCGCTCGTTACCTCCCTGTCGCTCGTTCCCAATCTGTCGCTCGCTCACCTTATCCATTGATGTCTCGCCCTTGCATAGACACGGCATCTCCCACCAAGTTTCTCGACAACAATTTAGTTGATGCAGATATGGCTTGATATACGACGACTAGAAAGAGCACAGCTGTGCCACAATAGCGCCCTGGGAGGCGGCGGTCTCCTTGCGATATAGATCGTCCTCTGCGGCCTCCTCCTGCGGCCTGCTGGTACAACACCGCTCTCCAGCGTCTGCTCCTACTCGCTGCGGCGCAGCGTACTTCCATCACCCTCCGAGTACCACACACACACCATGCATGCCGCACTTCCGACTTCCGCCATGACCGGCGCGTCCTTTACCGGCACACCCACCGTCCGTGGCAGCACTCTCACAACCCGCCTGCTCCTGCTGAATCTAGCCATCATCGGCATCCAATTCACCTGGGGCGTCGAAATGACCTACTGCACCCCCTACCTCCTCGCCCTCGGCCTCTCCAAATCCCGCACTTCGCTCGTCTGGGTCGCCGGCCCGCTTTCGGGATTGATCATGCAGCCTCTTGTTGGCGCGCTGGCAGACAAGAGCACATCCAAATACGGCCGACGGCGTCCTTTCATGGTCATCGGCAGCGTGATCGTGGGCTTCTCACTCGTGCTGCTTGGATGGACGAAGGAGCTAGGCGCGTTGATGGGCTGGACCGCCAATACGACCCTCGTGGTCGCCGTGGGCAGTATCTACGCGATCGACTTTGCGATCAATGCGGTCATGTCTGCCAGTAGGAGTCTTGTCATTGACTCACTGAGCGTTGGGCAACAGCAGCAGGGGAGTGCGTGGGCGGCGAGGATGGGCGCTGCGGGTTCAGTAGTTGGATACTTCATCGGGAGTCTGGATCTGATCACCTGGTTCCCAGGCCTCTGGGCAGCGTTGGGAGTAAAGGACCAATTTCAGTGCATGATCGTCGTCGCCCTGGTCGGCCTATGGGGATGCGTAGGCATCACAAGCTGGGCTGTTGGAGAACGAGTGCTTCTCCGGCCGGCTGGTGGCGAGAAGGGCGAGTCAAGCAACAGCGCATGGAGCGTCCTCCCAACCCTCTGGCGCCGCACAATCCACCTCCCGCCCCGAATCCGCGGCATCTGCTGGGCGCAGTTCTGGGGCTGGATCGGCTGGTTTCCGTTCCTGTTCTACAGCAGCACGTGGGTCGGGGAGACGTATTATCGCTACGACCACCCGCAGACAGCAAGCAGCACCACGAACACCCCGGACGATGAGCACGACGCACTGGGCAACATCGGCCGCCTTGGCAGTGTCGCGCTGGTGATCTTCAGCATCATCACGTTCGCTAGCTCTGTCGTCCTGCCTTACCTCGTTGCTTCTCCGGATGCGGAAGCCACCAACGAGAAGAAATTTACGAAACGCCCGCCTCCGTCGCTGAGCGGACCGGTCAGGGAGATCCTGATGAAGCTGTCCTCTATGCAGCCGGACCTTGTTACGACGTGGATGATTTCGAATCTGGTGTTTGCTTTCATCATGGTGTGGGCGCCGTTCGTGCGCTCCTTGCATTCAGCCACGCTTATCGTGGCGCTGAGCGGCGTGCCGTGGGCGGTCAGTTGCTGGGCGCCGTTTGCGGAGATTGGGCGGGAGATCAATAAGATGGGCAGTGGTGGGGAGCATGCTCTTATACCGAGCTACACGGCTGTGGGGAGGGGGAGCATGAATGCGGCGGAGCTGGGTGAGTTGGAAGCAGACCATCGCAGGGTCGCTTCGGATGGAGGTGGGGTGTTGAGGCTGGTTCACGCACATCCCGACGACCATGACCACAACCACGAGGAGGAGGGTGCGGCAACGGGGGAGTTGAGTGGTGTCTACCTAGGTGTGCTCAACGTCTATACGACTCTACCGCAATTCGTGGGCACGTTCGTCAGCTGGATCGTATTTTCGATCCTGGAGCCCTCATCTGCAACGGCAACAGATGCTGGCGACAGTTCGAGCAGCAGTCAGCGGAACAGCTGGGTGAATGGCACCAACAAAACGGACAGTCCGAACGCGATCAGCGTGTGTTTGTTCATAGGGGCCGTGTGTGCTGTCGTTGCGGCGGAGGCGACGAGAAGATTGAAGCGGATTCGGTAGCACAAAATCTACTCATCAAGTAGCAAAACAAACAAACAAGACCTGCAAAACTTCTCTCTTTCGTCTATCACCCCTCGAACGATGCTAGCTGCTATGATCAGTGTGCTCGGGGTTGGGGTTAGGGTCAGGCCTGGCTAGGATGGATTAGGGGACGTGGGCGGAGTTGGCTCAGGTCTGGGTTTGAGGAGGGAGGGTTGGGCATATATATATCAGGAAGGTTCTGCTGAATCGTAGACGCAGTTGCATATTTGGTCTGTGTTGTCCAGCAGGTAGCTGCGATGTTGAGATCCTAGCAAGTTCATCTTTCTGAGTTCGCTGCCAGCTCTCTCCATCGTTCAACTTGAAGTTGGCAAGTTGACCTTTCTGACTTCGTTGCCATCTTTGTTCGTCGTCATTCGCTTGGCCTGTCCCGGGTCGACCGACCTGCTTCTCACCGTGCCTGGGCATCGCCTCGAGCGAAGCGTCTGCAGTGTCTACTACTACAGCCGCTGTGCATCACCATGTCAAAGCATTGCAGCCTCTTGCTTGCGGCGAATCGCCGCTGTTGAATGCCTTCGCTCTGACCCTTCCGTCATCGACGTCTTCTAGACATATGCAGTTCATTGGGAGCATATGATGTGATCATGCGGCGCCGATTGCCTCCCGTCCACGACCCACCTGGCACGTTCCTTTGCACCAATGGCCAGGGAATGCTACGCCCAGCAGAGCGTCGAGGACCACAGTCGCCACCCATTCGGACGCACACAGAGGCGTTGTGCGAGGGCTTAACTCCTGCTCGTCCCTCCTTCGCCCTTTGATTGTCAGATCATCAGAGAGGTGCTTCTCACAAAAAGCCCCCTGCAACCAGCCAGCTCCTACTCCTCCCCGCCACCAATCACCATGGCCCTCAGCCTCCCCCACCTCCCCCAGACCAACCGGGTGCCCTATCTCTGGCCCCTCTCCAACTTCGGCATCTTTGACTTGTCCACCATCCTGACTTGCTCAACGCCGTCGCGTAAGCTGTGCACACCCGTCGTGACGTCTCAGACCCAGTCGCCGGTCGAAGAGGAATATCTCGTCCAGGTAGTAAGAACAGGAAACTCGAATCCGCGCTCAACCAGCCAGCTCCTCCTTCCGCTGAGTCAACCTCGCATGCCGATTCACTTCGCCAACAATATCCCCCAGCGTGATCGGCTTCTCCCTCTTCTGACCCTTTTCCAACTTCGGCATTTTTGACTTGTCCAACCATGAATACTTCAGTGATTTTCCATCCTTGAATCCCAGTTCCAATGTGGCTGGCTGCGGGGAATTTCGTGGCAGCTGGGTGATTTTTACGTTTATTGCTTTGAAGGCGTCGGCGGAGAGGAATGTGAGGAGGAGGCGGGGGACTTTGGCGGCACCGGTGAAGGGGTCGAATGAGGTGGTGAGGGAGGTGAGGTAGGTTGTCTTCATGGCGGGCTGATGGGTTAGTGTCGTGATAGATCGGAGCAGAAGTCGCCGCAGGCGGGTGGACGTGGACGAGATTTCGCGCCGCAGCCGAGTGCTGCACGGTCAGTGGGCGCGAGCTGTGCGCCGTAACTGGGTGTGCTGGAGCGCGAAGGAGGGAGTGAACCCGAGCGGCGGGGATTCTGCGTCTCGACTCAAGTATACGACGAGTTCGCCAACAGCTTGAGACGATCAGCAGTAGGTCACAGCAATTCGTAGGCGACTTCGCTCTATCTTTCGTATGAGCAGCACCAGGTCAGCTGGACGATCAACAACTCGTCGTTGACCGGGACAAAGAAATATTCAGCCTCGTCGGAGAGACACGAGGCTCCGGGCTTCAAGACCACCTCACCTTTAACCACTTCCCTCTTTGTCTCCCACGCCTCCTCTCACACTCACCCACGATGTCGCACACGCTCGCCCGCAAACTCCAACTCCTCCACGACAGCCTCAAAACAACCCTCTCCCAAATCCAACACCTCCAATCCCTCCCCCCAGCATCAACAGACAGCGACCGCCTCGACCTAGCAAACGATATCCACGCCAGCCTCAAAGAACACGAAGACACCCTCGAGCTCCTCCGCCAAGAACTCGACGACGATGCACCTCCAGCCACTCGCCGCACCGCCGCCAGCGCCGCCCAAGTCGAGAACGAGCGCAACGCTGACCAAATCGCCCGCCTACAGGAAGATCTCCGCTCTGCGCGTGCAAAATTCCGGCGTGCGCAACTACAGGCGAAGCGCAGCGCCGACAACGCGAAATTGAAAGAGCGGGAAGCGCTGTTCAAGCGAAACAATGCCGCGGACGAGAGTGGTAGCACACCAACACCGCACAGTAGACGACCGGGCCAGGAACGATTGACCAAGGAAGATATCGAGCGCAACGCCGCGGAAGATGTCACGCGAGCGCTCCGACGGACGCATAATGCGATGACGGCGAATATAGGGCAGAGTCAGGCTACGCAGCAGGCGCTCGATGAGACGCAGGAGATGCTCAAGGGCTTAGCGGAGACCTATGGGGGCACGGGGGATATGTTGAAGAATTCAAGGGCGTTGGTCGGGAGTTTGGTGAGGAGTAATAAGAGTGATACGTGGTATTTGCAGACAAGTTTCTATCTGATGGTTGTTACGATTGCGTGGTTGGTGTTTAGGAGGTTGCTTTATGGGCCGCTTTGGTGGTTGGTGTGGCTGCCCATTAAGTTGTTGTGGAGTTTGATGGCCGTTGGCATGGGTGCAGTTGCGGGTGGAGGTGGTGCGTTGACGAATGGCACGTTAAGTCACGCAAGTGTGCCGACGTCGATACCCGGGCAGCAGGTTACGGTGGATATTGGGTCGATATTTGGTGGGAAGCGAGGCGAGGATGCGGCCAAGCATGCTGATGCGCCGCCGCATGTAGAGGAAGTGGGCAGAATGGCGGAAGCAGCTGCAGATGGGGAGACGAATGTCAATGATACCCCGGAAGAGGAACGGCAACGGCAGGAAGAGATGCCAAGAAATCCGAAGAAGCGGATGATGGAGGTCGATATGGAGGCAGATCGACGGAGAGATGAGCTATGATACCCCCCAGCCAGACGAGTGCCAGGTCGAGGTGGACTCCCTGGTCACGATGAATGATTATTGATAATATGTATACTTCTCCGATGCAAGGCAGTCGTGGATCCCCAGCATTTGTGCTAGAGTAGCTGCAGTAAAATTGATCCTCGAGGTCGGACTTGCCTTGCATTCGTGCCCAGTGAGCCTGCTGGACGAACTTTTCGGCCTCTTTATCGTTGAGCCTCTCCCTTCCGTCTGCCCTACAACCCCCTCTCCCAACTACGGGCAACCTCGTCATGCCCTTCCTTGTGAGTTACGTCCATCGCGCAACACGACGCTGCCCTCTCTCGAGGCGCCTCAACAGCGCTACTGCCCACTCAGGAGGTGCTCGTCAGTCGCAGCTCTGCAACATGGCGAAGCCATTCCCACTGGTCCCAGAGAGATGGATTTAGTCGCCGAGCTGTTTATTCAAGCAGTCTTCTCATCCAACAAAGCCGGCACAAGCCCCTCCTTCAAGTGCTTCATAAACTTCCACATTCCCACCGCACTCTCCTCCGTACCCAACGGATCCGTTACCCGTCGTGGAAACGCTATGCCTGCGCCGTAGGCCTGTGGTATTTTGCTATCCTGGTCGTTCTGGTTCAATAGGCGTCCGGTTTCGGGGTCCCACCCTACGTTCTGCATTTTCTTCCCGTTTACTGTGAGGTGTGGTAGGGGATCTCGTTTATACCCGATCGCTTGGATGATATAGTCGCATTTGTCAAGCTCAGGCGCCATTTTTGGATCTGTCACATCTGGGCAGTGTACTCGTGTCAGCACCTTGCCTAAGATCGGACTGGCCTCCAATTTCCCCGGCTCAAGGTGTTCCCTTGCAAAATCGGCCGCGGCCTGCTTCAACCCCGTGTTATCCCGCACAATACGCCCATCAGGTTGCTCTTCAGCGTAGAGGAGGTCGGAGCGGACGAACCACTTGATCTTGATGTGTGGGTGGGTTGATCTCAAAAGATCAACGAGGTTCATGATGATGACCACTGCACTATGTGACGTGCCCACGATACCGATAGTCGTCGGTTTGCCCGTTGGCAAATGATCTCGAAGCTGTTTGCGGTCCAAGGCGGGGTCGAGGTTGATGAGGGTGGGCTTTTTGGTGGGGAGGGGGACTTCGAGGGGTGAGGAGCCGGTGCATAGTACGATGCTCTTGGCCGTTAGGGAGGACGGAGAGTTGGTAGAGTTGTCCGAAGAGGGCTTGAGTGTCCAAGCGTTGTCCTTCCACTCTGCGGAGTTGACCTGACCCAAGATCGTATCCACGTTTTGATGCCGCCTCAATCCTTTGCCCAGCATCTCCACGGCATCAGCGGCAAAACTCAGCTTGCAGCCCTTCTCCTGCTCCAGATCCCGCAACGCTGTGATCGCATTTGGTTTTGGCGTAGACTCAATGACCTCTTTGAATGGCTTCAACGCTTCAGCGTACGTGAGGAACAGTTTCACCTTGGTGTTGCTCGAGACATCGCGGTAGTACTTCGAGAGGCGCCCGCCTGAAAACTGAGGGTCGACCCAGGCGATTTTGTCGTTGGGGCGAAAGTGGAGGAGTGCGCCGACGGCTGCTACGCCGGCGGGGCCGGCGCCCGCTACTATGCGGGTGTATTTGGGTGCTAGCATGAGCGGGGCGGAGGATGGTGGTGGGAGTGGCGTGTACTTGGCATGGATATCCGGTGGCGGATTTGATCAAAGGACTGGTGTTATGTTGCTGCAAGGACTTCGAGGGCAATAGGTATCGTGCTTTCAGTGTCACAGCGTACTCCTGGAAGCCTGGCTGTCAACTCAGTGTTGCTAGTCATCCGCTCTGAAGAAGTAGCTGGAATATGTCTAGAGTCCTCCTCGTTAGGAAAAATATTCAGGCGACTTTGCCTCGAGTTGGGGCGGGATCGGGGAAGAACAAGGCGGAGGCGCCGAGGCATGGCTTGGCGTTTGCCTTGCGGTGCCTGAAAAAGGTATACATTGTGTAGACTTCTTGCACAAGTAAGGCAGACCTGTGTTGTGCTGCTGAGCCCCGCCTGGAGACCGCACAGTCGACACTAGCTGCGTCCATAAAATCGCAAAAAGATCAAGCACCCAGACTCGAACGGGGCTCTTCCTCATCGAAGACCTGTCTGATTACTCCTGGAGCCACGATCCCATCACCTGAGATGACAGGTCGAGGTCAAGAATACCCCGACTGACTGTGATAGGCTGTGCTGAGCCGGCTGCACTATGCTGTTGAAAATGGTGCATTCGCTCCGCGCGTTTCATGTCGATTGATGGCAGAGAATCTCTGCCCTTCAATATAGATAGATAGATTGCCGTGAGTATATGTGTTGCAGCGAAGTCCATTGATTGAGCGGGCATCGTGATCAATACGCTGAGGCCCGGGAGAATCAGCAGAGCATTGAGCAATGTGCATATTCAATTTTGGCTATCTAAGGCTGGGAGAGTGCTATCTGCTTTCGACGAAGTCGGCATGCTGGGTTTGGTCGAGTGGTAGCACATCCAACGCCATGAGCGGAAGTCGTTCTGGGCAGGTCCTCCATTCGTTCCGTCAACCGTGGTTTTGATGAACTATCGAGCCCAGCTTCAGAAAGCTTCACCCTGTTGACTTGTCATATCTCCGGGCTCCTCTCTGCGGGATACGAGAGCTGCTGGGCTGTCGAAGTGGCTGTTTCGGCTGTCAACGCGGAGACTTCGCTCAAGGGCGACTCTGAGCTTGCACTTCTGCGGGAGCTCGATTCAGGTGAATGATCGATGCGTGCCTTCTTAGCCGAGGAAGAAACATCGTCCTCTCGAGATCGCTTCTCTGCTTGGCGCGAAACCACGACACTCACATTGGTCTGCTGCCCTTCGCCTCCGGAATCGTGGTCACGCCCGCTGACATTTTCAAGAAGTTGCCGTCCACCTAAGCCGCAGCCAGTGGCCTTGGTTTGCTCGCTGGTTGTGCCGACAAACGCGTAGTCTGGGACTTGCTGCCTGACTGGCCTTGGAGGCGCGCTGGTCTTCGGGTGTTTAGGTGACATCGTAACCTCCTCCAGTCCACCAGGGCGACACATCCAGACGAGAGCCTTGGTAATTGTTCGCTCTTCATCCGAGCTCTGACCCAGATTGTCACCTGTTCTGCTCACGAGAGGTTGTATGATGAGATCAGGACATTGTCCGAGCACTCCAGCGTCCGCGGGAGTATCTCCGGCTTGGCCTTTGGCCGCGCTCAAGTTGAGCAAAGGATGCGGGTCCATAAGCTCGTGTGGAATGTCGAAGTGTGCTGCCCTCAGGTGCTCCTGGAACCCGGCGAATGTGTGCGGCGGCTGCGCGTGCAATGCTATTGCAGTGGAAATGAACTTGCCCGCAATGCTTGCAAGATCAGCCTCAGCTTTCGGAGCATGCTGGTCTTTCACGACAAGCAGGCTAGCGACGGCGTTCATCGTTTCTTCGGCAAGCCGACGAGCTTGCTTCTCAAAACGCTTGGACAATTCTTTAGATCTGACGATGTTGTCTATGCCTACCTCATCCGGCTTGACTGCAGTCATGACTGTACATCTGAACATTGAAGTGGCGGCAGGTGAAGCTGGTCTTTCATTAGTACATTGCAGCATGAGGGTTGCTGAACTTACCAAGGCTGAGCACATGAAATATGTGTTTGAGAAGGTCGGCTGAACCGTTCGTGTCCGACAGCAGCTCATCATCCGTGAGAATGCTGACATGACTGGACAGTGTCGCGCTGACCAAGTTGCGATTCATGATGGCCATTGTCACAATCTTTGGCGAGATTCTTCCTGTCAGTATAGCCGTAATAGCTTTTGGTGAAGCGATTGCAGGCTTGGACTCGTCCTCCAAGGTCTCGAGAACGGCTTGGAGACCATTCTGGTCCGCGGCATGCCACTCACTAACAGCATACTTGCTCGCCCAGCCCTTCACGCTCCTGAAGAGTGCTTCGATGTTGCTGGCAACAACATCGTCGGTGTCGTAAGGGAAGTCTCCTCTTGCTTTGCCGACCGATTTGTCCTGCCATTTTCGTATGATTGCATCCTGTTGGTCGAACTTCGCCGTGAGTGTCTCGTTCTGCTCGAGTGCCTGTTTGAGCTGGGCGGGAAGATCCTTTTTCTTGGTCTTCTCAGCACCTTGCTCAATGCACTTGTCGTAATATTTGTCTTTCCAGTGCACCTTCTTTCTTTCCACCTCACTTCGGACTTTCCAGGCTGTTTTCAACTGCTCCTTCAACTTCCTGTTCTTTTCTTTTAGCTCTTCGACCATAGCCCAAGCTTCTGAGTCTGTTCCATTTGGCTGAGCCCTGTCTGAGTCGTCCATAGTGACCATCCGCCCCGTTCCAGCGATGCCGTAAATTCCGGTTTGCTTGCTGCGAGCGGAACGAGTGCTTGATTCTGGCATGTTGATCGACGACGACTTGCTGAATGTGATCTTGGCACGGAGTCTGGTATTTGGTGGGCTGTCGTCCTTCGACGCCGGATCCGAGTACGTATGGCTTGCTTGTTGCGTCTTGGCGTCTCTGAGAGTCTGTGAGCTTGTTCTGGATTGATTCTTGCTTCGCAACGAAATGGAAAGATCGCTCCGAACGCTCGAATCGCTCTCTGCTCCTTCATCAATGTAGAGAGGATCATCTGCCTCACCATTTGAGGTCTGGACTTCGTGTTAGCAGTGTCGCCGTTCGAGAGCAAGCCATAAGTTACCTTCTGGCTCTTTTGGCTCCTACGGCCGCGGGCGATAGATCCAGAGCTTGCCTTGGCTGACTTGGAGCTGGCTGGAGCGCTCGTTGATGGCTTCCTGGACGGAGACATGACGGATGGGCGTTTGTGTTGGCTTCTGGCGAGAAGCGTAGACGTGAGAAGACTGACAAAGTGGTATTTGAAGCAGCGAGAAGGCCACCTCTGTAACGAACAGTGAATGGCTGCGAACCTCGCCAGTGAAGTCTAGCCTCGATTCACTGAGTGAGGATCCACTGCTCTGATCTATATGAGCCTTCCAATCCGCTATTCCTCTCCCAACTATTTTCTTAGATCTTCATTCATCGTTTTCCAATCCTACTCGTCCAGATCCGCCTACCACTTGCTCTTAGAGTTAGACAGCGCCGTCAATGCACCCCTCAGAGATGCGGAACATCCTCACGTTCGTAGAGTCTTCGGACTCTGATGGCAAGTCCCCATGAGAGTTCACAGTGTGGAAGCTGACTGCATCAAGAGAATCAATCAGAGACACAGGCCGCAAGCTCGTCTGCGAAGCGCAAGAAGACGACCAAGGTGGCGAGGAAGAGATCTTCAGGTGAGTGAGATGACATTGACATAGCCTGATCTGACTAGTCAAAGATGTGGACCAGACCCCTGAAGCCATAGCCAAGCGGCAGGAGAAGCTCGCGGCGCTCAAAGAAAGATATCGTCAGGTCCGTCTGCAGGAAAAGGAGAAAGGTAAGAGGACGATATCTGTGGGCATCGATTTCGGTAAGTGCCCACGCGGCTGATCCTCATACTACTTACAAGGCCAAGGCACAACATACACCGGCGCAGCGTATGTGACGAGCGCCGACGACTTGCCACCCGTCACAATCACCAAGTGGGGAAAGGGCAGGGAAGGTGCACTGATGCCGAAGACACCATCCATCATCGCATACGCCGAAGACAACGAAAAGCAGAAGGAGGAGATTGTCTTCGGATCCAATGTCCCCTCCGAGTCATGCTCGTACGTGTGGTTCAAACTCCTCCTGGACGACGAAACAAATCCTGCCGACTATGAGGATCCGCTCATGGAACAGGTAATTGGAAGCCATATCATGGGCCTACCCGCTGGCAAGACGGCGGCTCAGCTGGTAACAGACTATCTGAGTCAGATCCACAAGCACATCTTCACGCACCTGAGAGGGGTCCTGGACGACGGCCTTGATATCACGCCTTTGGTTTTCTGTGTGACTGTACCTGCAGCCTACGGTCGAGCAGGACGGCAAGCCACACTCTCTGCTGCAAAGGCTGCGGGCTTCGGAACTCGCGACGGCGATGAGCTCATCTGCTGCGACGAGCCCCAGTGTGCTATTCTTGATGTTTTGCACACTTACATGAACAAATTCCAGAAGGTCCAGTCACCTTTCCAAGAGAAAGAGTGTGTGCTCAACGTCGATATGGGGTAAGCAAGTCCAGATCTCCTCGTCTATCAACTGACAAGAGCACAGTGGCGGCACTCTTGATGCAATAACGTATCGCATCTCGAACCTAGAGCCGCTCAGACTGGAAGAAGCCTCCGTAGGCGCGGGTGCGTACGCAGCTTTGTGAACATGGATCACCACTGACCGGCATATAGGAGCCAAATGTGGCGGCACAACCATCGATCGCGAATTCTTCAAATGGTGTGAGCGGAAGTTTGGGAAGCACTTCATCAAAGTCCCTCTAGCTTCCCGCAGCATTGGAAGCAAATTCATGAAGGAGTTTGAGGAGATTAAGTGTCGATTCGAAGGAGTACATGTTGATGGAGAACAAGAATACCTTGTGGGCCCAATCCGCATGGAAGACATCGACACGGACGATGAGAACATGTGTTCAAGCTGGGATTCACACGACTCCGCCATCAAGATCTCAAGGTAAGGGACCTGGGGAATGCTCTGAACATGCTGACATGTCCCGCAGCCACGAACTGGAGGGTTTCTTCGAGCCAGTCCTCAGGAGCACATTCGAGCTGATCTGGGGTCAAATAGCAGCTGTGGAAGCTGCAAGGATGCCAAAGATCCAGGTTCGTACATATCCCATGCCACATCTCAGAGCTAACAGTTGGATGATTTCCAGTCCCTAGTCCTATGCGGCGGATTATCCAGCAGCCCCTATGTCCAGTGGCGCGTGAAGGAGTTCGTCAAGACAGAGCTTAAGGGCTCCATGAGGGTCGTGACTCCAGAGAATCCGATCGCTGCGATAGCACGCGGAGGTGCTGTGCATGCCCGTTCGCAGAATATCGTTGTGTGCCGAAAGAGTCGGGACTCGCTGGGAATAGTTGGCTACAGAAGCTTCAAGGATGGCCAAGCCAGCAACAATGAAGACTTCGTGTTCCTGGCGAGCGGCAGGAAGGTTGTGAAAGACAAGCCCAATTTCGCATTCACCAGAGGCGAGAAGATCTACCGTTCAACCAGAAGATATGTTGAAGCCACGGTTGAGCTCAAGGAGAGCGAGATCGCGAAGGCCGGAGCAGTCTCCCAGGACCTTTACGCGTCTTCTTCAGACACTATACCAACAACATTGGACGCCTCATGCAGGAAGATTGGCGAGATGAAGCTTAATCTCATTTCAGCGGCCCAGACGAGGCGCAAGGAGCTGAAGGAGCAGAATGGCGGACGGGCCCCCAAGGTGATCGATCTCCCGGTCAAGATCGAATTCGCTCCTGGCGACGACAAGGGTGTTTTGGTGGTAAAGGCGATTGCGAACAGAGCTACAAAAGTCGGTCAGGTCTCAATCGAGTATACGGCTGATCCGAGGGCTGGCATCGTGCCGTTAGGTCCTGTGAAGGTGAAGAGAGACCGCGATGATTGAGCAGCCTGGTTGCAAAGGGGTGCGCGTGTGGGAGCTACGGATGGACCTGAACGCAGTGGGAATCCAGTTCTCGAAATAAGAAATGCCGGGGAAGGCTCCATAGGCTTGGCACGCGGCGTCCGGATACCCGAGAGACGAGACGACCGGGTCCGCGGCATTTGAACAGGGCTCTGAGCATCTACGCTCTGTGCTACTAGATACACGTTGAGCTTAGAGCTACAAACCCCCAGATCACCCATACAGCAACCCGAGCGCAATGATACCGCTTTGCTCAGACTTCCTCCTACGATGACATGTCTGATGGCCTGCGGATTAGGTCCGGCAAGCAGCATATCGAATCGCTCCTCCAGGCCTTCGACCTGATCATCTTTGTCGAACTAGCCATAAGCCAATACCTTGATAACCTCACACTTCTCCTCGTACGCGCGTTCGTCCAATTCGCCTATGTACAACGCCACAAGCTTCCTGGGGGTCATGAGACGACAACACAGATCGTACCGGTGATCATAGTAAATGCGATCTGCATTATAACGCATATCCTTCATGCTGCACCAGAGGCGGCTAATAAGGCGTCGCATGGGTACATGCATGGAGGAGCTATCTTGGACCTGATTGGAGAGAGGCCGTGCTCGAAATGGCGGCTTATTGGGCAAGATCTGTTGATATTTGGGCTACAATTGCTGATGCTGGCTGTTGGGCACGAGCAGACCGCGGAACAGGACCGCAAGCGAGGCACGACTACGACACAGGACTTGGACGCTGAGGAGGCAGGCATGCGACGATCTCAGGAAGGCGCAACAGCCGCCCCAGTCGAGGAGCCCACGGAACCGCGTGGGAGTGAGGGAGGCATCGAGATGCAAAGCTTTTTGCCAGCCACGGAAGGCGCGGTCACTACGGCCGTTGACTCGGACGACGACCTCATCCTCACACTGAACGTCCGGCGCAGCCTAAAGGGTCTGATCACGCGGAATAGCCAGAGGCCGCCTGCCGAGGACGGTGAAGGCAGCAGTGCCATAGATAGCGCTGCTGAGAGGGTCGACGCATTGCGATTGCTGCTGCAGCGTGTTGCAGGAAGTCGTGGCTGAGGATTGATAAGCTAGGTAAATGATCGAGCTCTCCTAGAGCGCATGTTTCAAGAAGCCATTCCCATGATGTGCTGGTACGTACTTTTCACCACAAGAAGCCCCTGTGAAACTACAAAGAAACAATCACGGTATTCGGCCATTTGCGACACGCGTGAAGACTGGCCGGTCGACACTGTGGGATATGACAGGCTGATTTGCTTGAAGAGGACTGCAAGTACCTGAACGTCTATCTGGATATACATAACAATTCGGGTGGAACCCTTTACCAAGGAATCGGCGCGCCATTCAAGTCGATGAATTTTCCGGAATCCGCTTCCCTTGTGGACTTCTCAATCTGCTCAAATACACCAGCTGCGCTTTGCTCTTCGGTAATCGCTGCCTCCTTCATGCCGATGACTTTTGCAATATCGTTACCGAGAGGGGTCTGGACCCAACCAGGGTGTATGGGGAAAGCCGTGACAGCAGACTCTTCATGGTGTAGCTTGCTAACGAAGAAATTCACGGCAGCCTTGGACATGCCATAGCCTGCATCGGGAATGGGACGCTCAGCTTGCAGACCGATGCTACCGAGCACGGTCGAGATGACGACGAACCGAGGCTTCGCGGACTCCAGAAGCAAAGACCTCATGGCCAAATACAGGACGACCGGGCCAAGAGCATTGGTCTTCATCTGATCAACGTACGCGCTGATGGGAGTTTGGTCGATTCTGGCAAACTTGCCGATTCCTGCGTTGGCTATGATGGTGTCGAGCTTGGTGACGCCATACTGCGACCTGAGCTCCTCGGCCGCGGCCTCAGCATCGGTGAGCGAATCACTGTCGATCTTTACAATGATGTGACGCGAACCAGATGCAACGGGTAATGCGCGAATGCTGTTCGTGGTTTCGTGCTGGATGTCGCGGACACCTGAGATGACAATTTTGTTGGGCAAGTCCAGGTACTTTCTCAGAAGTTCTTTTCCGATGCCCCGGTTGGAGCCAGTGATCAAGATTGAGGTGGCCATCTGAAGAGAGTGCGATGTCAATGGCTAGGTCGATTACAGCAGGCTGCTTTGTATGTACTATGGGTGAGTAGCCATTAGGGAAGGAAGCGAACCGCCTTTATATGCTAGAGCTACCCACGATGTCGTAAAGCACAGTATGGCATATCTGCAGCACATTTCCAATGGAGTCTGCCCACAACATCATGAATAGTAATGATTGCCAATGAAGCAGAACGTGGACGTGTCAAAGAACATGTATTCAACGATCGGGGTAGCGGGCGGAGCGGAGGAAGTCGCAGATAGACGGGCTTGGTCGCTCTGTCCGACAAGCAAGCGGGGCGGACGCTTTCCCCGACGACGTCTTCAAGTTGGTGCACGGTCCCCTCCTGATTTCACTCGTCTAGCCAGACCTATGCGCGCAATGAGCAACGACGTTGCCCAACCGTACCCGCGCTCTCACCTCTCGTGCGATCAGTGTCGGCATCTCAGGAAAAAATGCGACAAACAGCGGCCAACATGTGCGCTTTGCTTGCGTCGCGGCCGAAGATGTTCGTTCATGGCGCTGACCAACTCTGGAAATAACTCAGAGTCACCTTCACGCGACGATCCGTCTCCGCTGTCGACGACAGATTACAAGACAAGTATCACGGCGACATACTACCTTGACTACGCACTACTCAGTCGCTCAGTCGGTCAGCTACCTGAGGTGCAATTCGGTTTGGACCCGGCGCTAGTGAGCTATCTGGGCGACTATCGTAGTGATCACTCATTTGTCTCTCATTATTTCGCTGTAACGCACCCATGGATGCCATTTCTATTCCGAAAAGCCTTCATGGAAAGGATACTGAACCCACTGGGCTCGGCATGGCCATGGAATATCATTCTCCTGGCCGCAATGAAACTGCTAACAACAGCGCCATCTGGTCCAACTCCACGGTCTACCTTCTATACCACTCTCAAGGCAAATGTGGCCGCAGCTGTAGACTCTGGTCTGCTCGAGCTTCGAATTTTCCAGGCAATGCTCCTGATTGCCGCGTATGAGATGGGCCATGGAATATATCCAGCCGCGTACATGACTGTTGGGACAGGTATTCGCTATGGAAATGCACTGGGTCTCGGACGATCCATCGAAAAGGGCGCAGGTTGTCCACGAAGCAATATCGAACTCGAGGAACAGCGAAGGAGCTGGTGGACGGTATTGCTGCTGGATAAATACTTGAGTCTGAGTCTCACAGACAGGAGACCAGCGGCGACTTGTCCCGGCCAAGATGCGACACTGCCTGCAGACGACGCATTGTGGGACATGGCGGAACAGACTGAAGTCTCCCCACATCGCTTATCAGAGCCACTCTCGGCAGCAATGGGCCGCTTCTGTCTAACTGCGCAGGCAGTGATTCTCCTTGAGCGGATACTGCAGAACATCAACGATAGATCAAGCCCTGAAGAGTTTCACGAACAAGAGGCCAAAACCCTAGACGACACCGCCGCCGCCCTAACAAGTGTGGCCTTACAAGAAGCCCGCATGCGCGGCATGACTGTCTGTAGTCCTATTACTGCTTGTTACAGTGCACGACTGCTCCTGCATGATCCCGAACGCGCAGCGAGCTGCCCACAGAGGCAGTCTCATGACCACGCCTTGAACAGCTCGCCAGTTGAATCGGAAATAGCGGCTGTAATGTTAAAGATTGCGCGGACAGCATGCACATCATCACGTTGCGGCGAAGTGGAGTATACACCATTCTGCTTTGACGCGCTTTATCGGTCGGGGATATTCTTTGCGCGCCGATATCGAAGTGCAAAAACTCATGCCGATCTAGAGGCATTTGAGAGCATCAAGGAAATGCTCGGCATTGTCCATAGTCGATGGATGGTGGCCGGTTTGTATCGTCAGATGCTGGAAGCAAGAAGCATTTCTGGTATCTTATAGCTGGAACATTTTCATGTAGTGACGAAGAAAATGAAGTCATGATAAAGCTGGACGATTGACCATTCGCGGTGCCATACTTACCAAGTTACGAGCATTCGAGCTGGTTTAATTATCCTCATTTCACCGCCAAGCAATTACGGATACTGCAAGTTGTCCGCCGGCGCGACCTCAACCATCGCAGCCTAGCATTTTGCCAACAACCTGTTCTCTGCAATCGACGTGAGCTAGCCAACAGCAGCTACCATGAAAAGCCTACTTACGCTCCCACCGGAGCTTCTCGCCATGATCTTGCGACCAACAACGGCAGTCCCAACCCTGGCGCGACTCAATCCATCGCTCGCCCGCCGAAACTATTTCACTTCGAGCAATCGCAGCCCGGAGCCCGCTCACACCCCGATCAGATCGTGGCTTCCAGTACCTTTCGTAACAGAAAGCATAGGCGGTCAACACCACACCACCGACCTCTTCTCCCGTCTACTTAAAGAGCGCATCGTCGCCATCTACGGCGAAGTCGACGAGCGCATGGCCGCCACAGTCACTGCCTCCCTCCTCTTCCTCGAGGCCGACAACCCCCAGAAACCCATAAACCTGTACATCAATAGCCCTGGTGGGTCTGTGACTTCAGGTCTTGCCATCTATGATACACTGCAATACATAACGCCATCAATCACGACGATTTGTCTTGGCCAGGCGGCCTCCATGGGCTCATTGTTACTAGCAGGCGGAAGTCCTGGTCGGAGATTCTGTCTGCCGCACTCCAGTGTCATGCTGCATCAGCCCAGTGGTGGCTATTTTGGGACAGCGGCGGACATCGCGATTCATGCGAAGGAGATTCTGCGGGTCAGGGGCAAGTTGAATCAGATTTACGAAAAGCATTTGACGCCGAGGGGGGACAAGGGACAGGCAAGGGAAGGCGGAGAGGGGAGGAAGTTCAGTGTAGAGGAGATTGAGAAGTTCATGGAGCGGGATTACTTCTTGAGTGCGGAGGAGGCGTTGGAATTGGGCGTCGTGGACGAGATACTGAAGAGCAGGAAGGAGGTGGAGGAGAAGACGGCAGATACCGCATAATTGCTCAGCAGACGATACCTGGACAGTTCGTGGATTGATCAAAGATCGATGCAAGGTTCGGACCCAGCGCTGTTGTTGGATGAATTGGACTGCTTCTACTACGAGCTCCTCCGCATGGGCAGGTTGGTGCGGTCTGTACTCAAAAACAAAAGCAGTTGCATCCGCGCTCGCCTCATCGCTGACAAAGCCGAGACCAGGCATCAGAGTCGTATTCCAGTCAAATCCCCGCGTCGCACTGTAGTCTTCGACCGCACTCATGTCGTCCGATGCTGTCGAATGCAAGTCTCGTAATCCCCCTGACGCCTCGAAATGCTTTCCCATAGAAGCAGATCACCCTGCAATCATAATCTATGCAGTCCTACACACGTCCTCCCGTCGAAATCATGGTTTTCAAGTGTTGTGCCACAAAAACGTCTTCCACGAATCCCACTGATCACAATTCACGTATCTGCCACCTCTATTAGCTTGACCCGTATTCAAGTCCCACAGGAGTTCACTTACATGTATCGCATCGAACTGCGCAATGATGGCTGAATGCTCTCAGGCTGGAATCTGAAGATATACATGACCATAGCCCAGGAGAAACTTGCGAACACTGGCCAGGCGTGTTCTCGTATCCGGTTCTTCGTGCTCTCATCTAACCTCTGCGTCCAGAAAGTTGGTGTAGGTGTTGTGCTGGTGAACTTCGGACTCTCTAGACTTAACCTCGCGAGAGCCAACACCACTCGTGCGAAGACGTATATCACAATCTGTTGGTTCACGCTTGATGCGCCGGAACGTCCGCGGCCAAAAACAATGTACCCTCCAATAGCACCACTATTTTTGTCAGACAGAAGATGTATCGAGAAGAACCTGAAGCGGGAAACGGATGTCTCCCCCATCCCAGGTTCATGGGTATACGTACCTTAGAAACGTATCGTACGGTCCCTCCTTCCCACCCATCGCATCGTTACTCCTGATGCTCCCTTCCGGCCCAATAATCCTCAACAACAGCATACAAGTCTTGTATATCACCGCAAATGTGGCCAGGTTCTTCGCGTGCTGCCGGGTAGCTTTGTACACTAAGCGTATCTTCTCGCGGAACGTGCCCGACCGAAACAGGAACACCATGACCAGTGCATGTGGGAAGCGCACTTTGGCGCCGTACACGGCACCATTGCGGGCAGATTTGAGGATCGCGAGGAGCGGCCGGTAGGCGGGCTCCATGAGGATGTTGTTTACTTGTTGGGCGAGGGCGTCCATTGTGAAGGGCGTGTATGTGGAGGTGGTGGTGATGATGAGGCGTGGCTATCGAAGTATGGAGGATGATCTTAGAGTGGAGGCTCAACTGCTCCGAGCAGCAATGCGCTTCGAGGATGAGGAAGTCAACGTCGACTTGTCTTGGGATTGCCGTAGGAGTCTACGTCTCGGGCCCGCTCTGTTCAAGCACCAGCCATGCGCTGAAAGATGACGTCCGGGGACAAAGCTGAGTGCGGAGGACTTCCGGGCGCAGTCCTCGATCAGCCGTGGACCCAAAAGGATCAGACACAGATCAATTCAAAGTTCGAGTTGCTTTAGAAAGTAGTTTACGAATTGAGGAAGTTGTAAAGCTCATGCGGAAACAGGAAGCACAGCACGTTCCCGCTGGCCCTCATGTGAGCAGTGTTGTTTCCCCGAGAAAAGCGCCCATGTGAAAACCGGGGGAAAATCCAGACCCGCATTCTTGGAACCTCGGCTCTTTGAGCTGCAGATGGTGTCGCGCAGTCGTCGCTAACGTTATCGCTGCTGCCGTGGGATTTGCACATGGAAAACAGCAGCAATAGCAGTCGTGGCCGGGGGAATGAAATAGCAAGGACTCCTACGAGTAGGAGAGTCCGAATGTGATATGTGTTAACCTTACTACGTTCCGGTGCATCATGATACTGTTCAGATTCCCTCAACGCCATCGCAAGCTATAAAGCAAATCCGACGAGCAGTATATAGCACAGCCCAATCTCACTGACAACCGATGCCATGCTTACCACCCGACCATCCAAGCAGTATCTGCCCGCCCATTGATGCTCTGTGTCACTGCTGACTCCTTGGCCCCGTCGGGCTCTTAAGTATACCATTCATGACTATAGCGAACCGCCGCTTTCTGTCTCCGAGTCCTCCTACAGCACTGCCAGAACGTACAGCCTAAGATCGAGCTCGCTACACCCACAGCACCAATGATCCCAAAAATCAGTCCGTACTGATTGCTCGTCTTCTGCAGCCCCGTCGCCTCACCAGCAGCACACATGCCATCCGGGTCGCCCAACTGAACAACCGCCTGTACCGTGGCCAATGGCGCTCGCGGATCAACCATCCCACAATTATTCGCTACGGCCGTGGCAAATGATGAGAAGTCGCCGCATCCGCATGTTCGCAGGACCACTGCGGTCGATACCTGCATGAAAGTGTTGTTGTTGCAGACACAGGTGTACCATGCATTCGTGTCCGAGATGGAGACGTCGGCGCAGTGGGTTGGGTCTGAGGCGCTAATAGAGCTGGGATTGATGTTTTTGACGCAGGCTGGATAACCCTGGTAGTGCTGCAGCTGTGCTGTGACTGAATGTGCGAAGGAAAGCAAGAGGAGCAGCAGGAGGGGCGGAGAGCCGCGAGTGTTTTTTCGCATTGCTGTTGCTTTCACGCACTTGGTGTTGAGGACTGTTTCGAGGACGCTGAACGGGAGTGAGGGAAAGTAGAAGAGATAGAAGACAAGCCCGGGGGCAGGTGTTGAGCAACAAATGCTTTCTTACTTGCCGTCATTCCTCCTAGTGTTGAGAGACGCCTTGATCAGTACTCCTAGCGGCATCGTTGTAGGAGAACCGACTGAGCCAGTACGGATCACATCGGTTGACCACGGAAAAGCGCTTGCCGTTCGCCGTCACGCGATCATGCTGTTTTAGGGAACTTTCGTCAGTCATGTCAATCTCGGAAAAGGGCAGGAAGCTGGGAACTTTCGCAAGGCAAACATGCGGACCGACTAATGCCTCGAAAGTTGCGGCTCAAAATTGCTTAGCGATGAATCCGCGGATTCTGCTCATCGACTCGAAGCCAAGGTATACAGATCACTGTAAGATCAATGTGCGTGTGCTGAAAGATTCACATAGGAACCGGGAGGAGTGCTGTGACTTATTCAGTGTTACTCTCTTCTCAAAGTCGTCATCGTAAGCTTCCGTGTTCCGTCTTGCCGACATAATAAAGCTCGAAATGATGGTACTAGCCGGAGTCCTCCAGCGCATATTAAAAGCGGCCACAACGAAGCCCACACGTCCCAAGACAAACGCCCAAGGCTCAAAATTATACACATTCATTGACGAGCGCAGCAAATGATCAATCCGTCCGTCGATCGGGAACTTTCCTCACTTCTTCCCTCCCTGCACCTCCGGTGATTGATAAGTCTGCGCCGGAGGCTGCATCTCGTACACGCCCTGAGTGGTGTTCGTACTTCCAGTGTTGTCCTGCCCGAAATAACCCCTGTTCTCAGGGGCATACGCTGGAGGCGCATAACTCTGACCGTAGTATCCTCCAGTCTGGCCTTGTCCAGGCACGTAATTGTTTTCCTGCTGTGGGTACTGCTGGCGACCATACTGAGGGTTGTACTGAGCCTGTCCATGACCGAACGGGGTTCTTCCCGCCCATCCGGTTCCGTACATTGGCTGAAGACCGCGACGACGGCGACGACGAGCGGAGATGCAGCTGCAGAGGAAGAAGAGGATGATGAAGCCCAAAATGACTACCGCCAACGCAACCCAACGTCCCCAATCGTACCATGCTGAATTACAGCTACCGACGTTGCCGAAGGAGTCATAGCAGCTGACCATTTTGTTAGCTTGTTTCTCGAGTGAACGATGAGATATTGATCTGGGCAGGTTGCTGCCAAGAAGCGTGATGGGCAACATTTGCAATACCGCCAGGGTTGCAGGGCACTAGCTCTATACTGGCGGCTGTCTGCGGCGCCCTGAAGCGAGAATAGCAAAGACGCGGAGAGGAGGACTTACTAGCCTGTGCCATACTGTCTGGGTTCCAGTACGGCCGGCATCTTGCTTCGGAAGCGTAGCACGATCAGGTGTCACAATGGCGGGCTCGGCGGGCTCGTCCTAGTCGTTCCTGCAGTCGGCTGCAAGTCGTCGCCTTCGGCTTCTGAAGAACTTTACAGTCGTCTAGTATCGAATAGCTACGCGATCGATGGATAAATGATTGTGCAGGTAGAATAGAGGTAGAACCAGAAATCGATGATGACTGCCTGGAAGTCGTGAATGAGGGGAGGCAGCCGCTAGCCAGATCGGCGGCGAGGCGCAGCAGGACGCCACCACAAGGAAGCCACGTATCTGCCCTCCCAAATCCAACTCGAAGCCTGCAAGGCTGAATCCGCTGAATTCATTGGGGGGGTTGCAGCCGTGCCTGAGCTTTCGCTTCCGACAGCCTTCTTCTTCATTATCGAACACACTGTTGCATCATTCTCAAAGTTTGCTTTTTGCTGGCCGTGCAATCGTGGGCGTCATTGTCTCATAATTAGGTACGCGTCTCTTCGACGACATATTTTCGTCAGTAGGTGCGGACACGACTCGATTCGACGACGACTCGACCATGCTGAAGGATTCCGGGCAGAAGATTCAACAGGCTTGTGTTCGGGACCGTGGCCAATATGTCTGCAAGTCTGCCTTGGAGGTATAATCTCTGAACCGAGACAGCCTGTCCAGGAAGCTGGAAGCTTTCGATTACTACCCCTCGCGTGAGGCAAAAGTCGCCATGAGCTACAAGCTTCACTGTCTACTTTCGACACACTATCCGAAGAGCTATTTGCATCTGTCACTTGCCGTCTCTCGCCCAATAACTTGGCACAACGCCCACTAACGCAACAAGACTCAACAGCCACCACGCTTTGCCCACGACTCCCTCCTCCAGTCCTTGTGAGTACCAATGGCCGACCACAATAGGTCCCACCGTCCGGAACATACTGCTCGTCGCAGCTCCCATACCATGTACTGTTCCAAGCACTTGCGGACTCGGGCTGGCATTGTTCGTCAACAGTACCACTCCAGGTGCTGCAAATGTCCGAGCGCCGACCTGTAATGATGCGACTAGAACAATCCCTAGCCACAGCAAGATCCTGTGGTTGACCAATAGGGAAAGGTAAGGCGCGATCGCATACGCCAGAGGGTAGACGAAGAGCGCCCATCTTAGTGACCGCACCAGCCCAAACCTGGCGATAGCTCGTGGGTATACGGTGAGTTGAAAGAGGATTCCTGCAAAGCCGAGCGAGGACATAGCGACTCCGATCGTTGCTGGTGACATCGCAAGGCCGCCAGCGAAGTGAAACGGGAGACTGATCGATTTGTCATCGGCCGGCGTGCGTCGCGAAGAGGAGAGTGTAACAGTCCATAAGCTCGTGAAGCCGCCCATTTGAAAATCGAGGAAAGCAATGGTGAGAAGGACACAGAAGACATTGCGGGTGAGTGTATCGTAGAACGAAGCTCGGGGCGGTATCTCGTGCTCTTGGCCAAGAAGTCCGGTGTCTCGAACATCTGTCTCCTCTTTCGCGGACAGAGCTGCCAGTGATCTGCTCGCAGACTCTTCGTTGTCGTCGAATCCGGATGTGCTATGCGGCAATTCTGCGTCCATATCATCCTGTCCGACTTGGCGATATCCCGTCCGTGTGAAGAACACCATTCGCATCCCACTGCTGATCCTCTCACCGATCTCCAGGCCCAGGTCACTTCTGTCTTTTCTTCCAGCCAGAGTTTCCCTTAACCACAGAAACAAAAACAGCGCATCTGCCCAGCACACCAACGCACAAAACAAATTCGGCACCGCATATGGGAACTCCCTCATCCACTTCACCTCCCCAAACCATCCCGGATACCGTGCCCCGAGATCAGCCAGCGACCCACCAACAACCGGCCCAGAGATATTCGCGAGATTCCAGGCTAACGGCAAAATCAAGAATGTCCTCGAATGATACCTCTTTGGCGTTGCCTCAGACAGACTTGTCCTGGCCCCGCTACTGTCGCATTAATACTTCCTCCAAGCCCCCTCCAGATTACAGCCGCTCTGAAACTCCGCGAGAACGCCACACCACAACACGCGACCCCCTGGCCCAACAACCCCAACATCATAACGCGTTTCCTCCCACCACACCACATCGTGCTGGAGTCCGCGATACGTCCCCATGCGATACCAGTAAAAATCTGCGCGGCGGTAAAGACGCCGAGGAGGACACCGGCCTGAAACGAGATCTCGCTGTCCGGGGCCGAGGGGTCGAAGGATTTGAGCTGGTAGTACATGTAAGCTTGAAGCGCGGCTTGTTGGAAGAAGTCGGCTATGCGGACGGACATTATCAGGAGGAGTTGGGCTTTGTTTGGGATGCTGGACCAGGAGGGTGGTGGCGGTGGGCGAGTTGGCGCCATCCTGGCTTGTGCGGGTCGGCTGAGATGCACCCGAGGGTCGTTTGCGGCGTGGCGATGGTTGTGTTCACGGGGATCCCAGCTGCTGCTGGGTATAGATTCTGAGTTTGGGAGAGCTTAGAAGGCCCAGAAAGCGCTCCGGTGAAGGCGTTATAGTAATTGTAGTGACAACTGCTGGTCTTGCGCGTTATAGTCCAAGAGTCTGGTGTCGACCCAGCAATACTGTATCATCCCCACCGCGATGTGATCGGGATATACTTAGGTGAGTCGCTTTGGCGCCGCCTTTGCATTTATGACTGGTTCTGGTATTCCAATTGGCGTTACGCTCGAAACATCGGAGTGCCGTGAGTGGGCATTCTGTGGCGCCGTCAAGTCCCGAGAAATTGTCGCGCACGATAGCTGACTGCTACAGGGTGTATACTGCGCCGACAACAATGAGATACTGAGGGTTGATCTGGCATTGTCGAAATGCTCCGAAGAATTGGAAAGGTAGGGACATCGGCCTTATGTGCCGGTAACGAGGATACAGTACAGCGATCGTGATACCTTTGTTGATACACTTTCTTTACACGCACGAAAACACGTGCACACCACCCAGCTACCAGGATCCTCGGTGGGGGATAAGGTTTGAAGGCACTACAGTGCAATCAGGTACAAGGTAGCGTAGCGAGCTGTCATGACTCAAAGATCCAAGAGCCGCCATGCTCGTGTTCCTTGCCGCCGGCTGTGACCCACGCTCGCATTGCAGTCTCCAAGCACGCTTCGTGGGCTACCAGGACCATGATTAGCGCGGAACCGCTATCTTGTGCACACACGCAGCTACGAAAGATCGTCGATACACGATGCCGTGATCACGCAGGCCCATACTATCAATTCACACAACTCCTCATACGATGCGACTCCCGAGCATCTTGAAGAAGCGCTTTTAGGTATGGGAGGTCCGGTGCGCACTTGAGGTCTCGGGTCAGAGCAGAAATGTAGTGGAATGAGAGACGAATAAGACAATCAGGAGCACTCCATGTCTGCCAATATCGTCGTCGTCACCACCTTCCACATTTGTGACCTATAAGAAGACGCAGCCAAGCGACCAAGGAACTCCCAAGATCTGCCATTGCAGCCACGGGCGGAGGCACTGATCTAATCCTTGAGTCCTTGACGTTCATTGCAAACTCGCTTGTTCAACTACATGAAAATGCTCCGGAGTTTGATGAAGGAAAATAGCATCTTGGGCGCACTTCTGGTCTACTGGACCTCTCAACCCGGATTTCGGCTTCAACCAACATTGCCATTAACGTCGACGCGTTTGAATCGTCAACCAGCTTGAGAATCCATCAGGATGGCTCCTCGTCGTTGTTCAAGAACAACGTTTCGATATAGCATCTCGAGCCCTTCTAATCTTTGACCAGTCCGCTTGGCTTGAGCATAGCTGTCTACTCAACCCTCGTGAGCGTCGGCTGAGAAGACGCCTGCCCGTGATCATTGAGACAGCTCTTCATGCTCTACTGCGGGTTGACCTGTCGACGTCGGGCTTTGAGTTCATCAAGCTCCTTCAATATGTCTTCTCCCACTACCTCTGGCCAGTCCAACTTCTCCTGCTTTGCCCACATCTTCCGAAGCGACTCGCCAGGAATTTGAAGGACCTCTTCACCCTCGCCATTCCTCCGCAAGGTCTCTTCGTGCAGCCTCGTAGACAACATTGACCACTTGTCTTCGTCCTCCTGGTAAATGCCAATTGATAGCATTAGTGCATGCTGACGCTTGATATCAATTCTGAGTTGGCGGACCAGTTTCCACTACATCAGATTAGTCTATGACACGTCAATTGATCGAACGATTCTGCTACTACCTGGCTTGCCTTCAGCGCCCGCTGTTTGAAAGTGATGTGCAAGCTATGCGCACGAGCCATGCCTGTTGTGTAGTCGAGCGACTCGCCACCCTCCATGCTTTGGATCAAGGCGGTGATATCTTCCTTTGACATGTCATCCGCCATGGCTTTGATCTTTGGATCTTCATGGTAGTATCGAAGGAGCCATTTGTCCGCTTCGATCATGTCTTTGATGTGTTGCCTGATAGGAGTGTGCCAGGGTTGACTTTCAAGAAAGTGTCGAAGGAGCTGTTCGTCTACTTCGTCCATGTCTTCAATGCTGGCAGGCATTGGCCTAGGGTTGACTGGTCAGGCCAGGATTCCGAGCCATAAACTGAACAGACAAACATACCATCTGTCGTCTGAGCCATCACTTTCTGACTCGTCAACCTCAAAGTCAGATTGCGACGTCTCGGACGATGTGTCTTCCCCTCGCTCGTCCTCGTCATGACGAGACTGCGACATCTTGGATGGGTGATAGGATAGGTGTTAGAAGTGTCAAACGAAGAGCAGATCGCGAAAGAAGGAAGTCCCCATAGAGATCGAAGTCGAAGAGTGCGACTCGAATGAATATGTTCTCATGGGAAGCTTTGCGACTAAATCTTGTCTTCACTGATCTGTTATTGCGCGAAGTGAATGGACTGCATTCAAGCTACTCGCAATACTCCTCTAGAACAGATTTGGTCTCCTCTCAACTACCGCTCTCTTCAGCAGCCTCAATCCTTCATTATGACATGGGAAACGGACTCACCTGATGCTCGAGAACGGGCGCACCTGATCTCCTGGTATATGGGCATCCGCGCCTCAATGGTGTACTTACCTGGGCTTCGAGGACGGACTCATCTGAGCTTCGACGATCGAGTTTTTTGAGCTTGGAGCATGCAACTCGTGCAAAATCGAGAATGGCCGGTCAAGCTATGACGGTCTCTGGAGAAGACGTCGCAGTGCTGTTGTGACGAGTAGCTATACTGTCGCAGGCTATCATGACAACGAAGTCACATGGCGTGAGGCACAGCAAAGTAACAATTAGTTGAAAAATCTTGTTCTCGTCTGACCGCTCAGATGGCCTCCATATCACTGACGTTCAGGTCCTTCTGTTCCCTGAATCCCACCTCGGAGTGTCTTTGGTCGCGTTGACTGGTCCACGAAATGGATCTGCGATTCAGAGACGAAATCCTTGCTAGCTGCATAAGTAGCATGCGCCACACGGCTTTGCATATCCACGAAAAGTTCATCCGGCTATCGGCATGGAGCTTGGTAATGATAGGGAGATCGCAATTATATTATCTCGAGGTTTTACAAGTGATTGAATGATCTTACCAGTCTTCCCTCGCTGCTGCTTGCTGAACCTCAACATGCTGCGCAGTTGATGATGCAGTCGCAAAGCAGGTACGATCTTGCCTTTGGGTTCTGAAATGCCGGCATCCGTGCGGTTAGGCAAGCGAGCTTTAAAAACGCCACGCCGCGCCAAAATCAACGCCAGACGAGCAAACACTGGATCAAGGAAAGCACACGAACACGGCATGCGCTTCGAAGCCACGAATTTTCCTTGGACGACATGGACAGTACCGGACATTTTGAGATTGCTATAGAAGTCCGATTTCGATGATACCTCGACTTGGTGATGCCTGCGAAAAAAGCACAATTCCCCACGCCTTTTGCATTGTAGAAGGACGCCGCTACAAGCAGATTTGCTGCCTTAGACATGACTCCCGACTCCGTGCTGTGAACAGAAGGTCCGCAATCTCATGCAGTTGCTGCATTGAATATCGAAAGGGGCGGCAGAACGATCTTGGGCAAGTAATGATTGTATGCCAGTCCGGCTGAGAGCGCAGCCGTCATGATGGGAACACCGACCTGCGACAACATTAGCATTTGATTCGTTTATCATAGCACTCGTTGTGACTCACCACGACCAACCTGAAGATGACGTTCAAAGCTTGTTTCCGATTCTGTGCTCGACATCTTTGTACAAAGCCATCTGCATCGTTCGACCGTGGAAACGGAACGTCTGGTATAGGGTGTCCGAGGTATTCGCACAGCGGCCTCCAGCCCGAGCTGACTCTGTACTCAAGAAGCTGACCAGGTGGAACCATCTCACGTATGCTCTGGTAGTAGTCATTGAATATCTGCTTTCCCTGACCTTCGAAATCGTCCTTGAAGAAGTGGTGAAAGAACTTAGCCAGCATTGGCTGGTACAGCCCCGCTCCCCAGTCCATATTGGCCAAGAGCTTTAATTCTGGATCATTGTTGCGCCAGTTGACCGTTTTCAGCACCGAGTCATGCCATGTATCGACATCTCTGGTTGTGATGATCACCTTCGCTTCTGGGTACGCCTCAATCAATTCTTTTGAGAATGCGATTGCTGGCCAATCGCAGACTGCCTGGCAATGTCCGAGGATTGCGTCGAATTCTTCGCGACCGAATTTTCCCTTTCCCTCGTATATTGCAGCGAAAGCATCCTGCCAGCAAAGGCTATCCGGCGGGTTCTCCATTGAGGCAGAGAGCATGTGATATGTGTCTGTGTAGCCCAGTTCTTTCAGCGCTGTTCGTAACGATGCTGTACCTGTGCGTCCCAAGCCCAGAGCAAGTACCTTCATCGGCACTGTGCGTTTGCATTGCCGTCGGTCGATGTCCGTCTGATATGGTGTGAAGATGTCGGTCGCAGGTTTTGGCGTATATGGTATACCAGACGCCATGGCGAGGAGAAGACTTGTGCGATCCGCGACGTCGACGGTAGGTTCAGGTGGGCGCAACGATCGACAGACAGATGAAAAGGAAGGTCAGAGACCTTGGGCTCAATGCTGGAAATCGCGCCGAAATTCCAATGCAGGAGATAGATGTGGGGAATACACCAGAGCTTCCTGTCTAGGAAGAGCTCGAGCTCACCTGTTTCGCGACGGACATTCGACAGAAGGGTAGCCATGCGAGCTCAAAGGCTTGATCGTCGCTTGGATGTCTGCGATGAGACGTCAACAGTCTGTGGAAGCGACCTGGCGTGCCTGGCAATGGCCCATGACTCCATGATAGCGTGGATGTGGAGCAAATGCCCAGCAGCGAACCATGTGCCGTGCGCTCGTCAAGAGCATGCGCTCGTGCCAGCCGGGTATGATCGTTGCTAGTTCGTTAATCAATTCTGCCGAGTTGGAGATCGTCGAATAGGAATGGGAAACCGGAAACGAGCTGCTGTAGCCAAGTAAGACGATCATTGCTAGAGGGTGGGGAATCCAAGGCCATATCGTGCATGGCATGCTTGGGGGTGTGCACTGCCACACAATTCCTTGCTGCTTCATGCCGCCAATAGACAAGTCGGTTCTGTCAGTGATTGCCATGCCCTGAGCATATGGGCCTCGAACATCGGGAACAGAGACCGAGTGTCTGATGCAGAAAGAACAGTCTCAGTGACGGCGACAGACACTCGGAGCCCACCTTACCAGATGCCTTTCGGAGCAAGTTTTGGGAGAGCCATCGAGCAGATGATTTGTTGGAAGGGCTTCGGAGGTGGATTTGTTATCCCGAGGATGCATCTCACCTGCATCCTGAGGAGTCAATACGAGTCGCGTTTCGTGTCATTTCGGAACGTGCTATACATGTTCTGGTAACACCTCGTCCAGACTGTGTCCTGCAGGCGCCCAGTGCTCGCCGCAACGACACGACTGAGCTGGAGATTGTAATCGTCGGCTAGTATTTGCTGTCCATGGCCATTTAGGATTTGCATTGTCGTACGAGTTGTCGCGTTCGCAGAGCATGCCAGATGTGTTCGGGCTCACTGCGATTGACATGGAGACCGGCACATTGCACCGTGGGTTTGCAAGATCCGATCGCTCTGATCAGGTCCACAAGCTGACGATCGCCGTCAGTACCTGTGTAGAAGCCCACGACGCGCCAACTGATGGGAGTAGTATTGAGCACCTCAAAGTGTCTGCATCTCCACGAAGGCAAGAACAAACAAATGCAAACAGACTGAGCGAGCGAAGTCCGTTCATATATGCCTCTCATGGCGCAATAATGGTAAGCTCTTACGAACAAACGAGCCTAAGATTAGTCAAATCCTGAAGGAGCCGGAATGCACGGAAAGTTGGGCGATCTTCTAGGCTAGGACGCGAAGCCTGCGAATTAAATTCTCCGAAGAACGCGACTACTCTTCTCAAACTTGTCGTCCTATGGACCTGTCAACTGGCAACCTCTGCCTATTCAGACGACAGCTTTCGGTGAACGCTCTTGACTGGTCATCGATCTTGATCGTCCTTCGAGAAAGACTACAGTATCGCCATCGCACTTGGCGTCCCATTGACCTGTCAATCCGTATAACGTCCAAAGCCTCAAGCTGTTCACTACTTCGAACTTGTCGTCCTTGGGACCAGTCAACTGCAACCTCGACTTCACCACAGGAAGCCGTCCTTGTCCTCGCCTTGGATATGCAGATGTCCCTCAGCGTCCTCCCAGAAGCGTGCCCATGGAACCTTTGCGAACCACTTCTCCAAGTAGCCCTTCGTGCTTTCCTCTCTGACCGGTCCAACCCTGATTTCAGGATACTCGATAGTCATGATTTGGCGATCAATCAGCAACGCTGACCAGCCACGCGCTTTCTGCTTTGTATACATCCTCTCAAGCGTTTGAGCAGGAATGAGAAGAACGCCTTCGAACTTGTTTTCGCCGGTGGCATTGCGCAAGGTCTCTTCGTACAGCGCCTCAGACACCTTCCGCCACATTTCCCCTTTGGGCTCGTTTTCGAAGTAAGTCTTCAGAGCGAGGACCATTGCCCACTGCAGCAGGTCAGTCATTGGGTTATCTTTCAGGGGTCAAGCTCTACGTACCTGGCCTGCTTTCAGATCTTCCTCGTTGACAGCGACATGCAGACTTTGGGCACGTTCCATGCCAGCGGTATATGTAAGCCCTCTGCCTCCCTTCATCGATTGCATGTGGTGAGTCAGCTTTTGGTTTGACATGCCCTCTGCGAAAGCCACAACCCTGGGATCGTCATAGTACCTCCGTAGAAGCCATTCGTCCACTTAATCCATGTCTCCGAACCTGGGGGGCAAGGCCTTCTTCTCTGCCATGACTTGGTCGCTTTGATCGATGATATACCTGGGATTGACAGGTCAGGTGATCATCCTAGATCACGGGTTGACAGGACAAACTTACGCTTCATCGTCGCTGTCAGTTTCGACCTCACCAGCATCGATATCAGCCAGCGAGAACTCGGATGGTGCATCCCCGGGCTCGACCTCGCCCGCACTAGGCTGCGACATCTGGGAGGGAAAGGGTGTGGTGTCTGAAGAGTCAGCAGGGAGAAGAAGGAAAGTGGGGAGCAATTTATAACGGTCGATCATCCCTGGAATTCGATGTTCTGATTTCATTCACTTCGCCCATCAATAGATCAGTGAAGATTGGATCGAGCACAATGAAAACGACCTCACTTCAGTCGCATTCGAGCCACGCTTCGAGGCATCAGCTAGCATGGCGGCCCAATAAACAATTCATGACTGGGAGGGACATCGCTGTGTGTTGGTGACCCAGTACCTACGGTACACTGCCGCAGACGTCTAATCAGACCGGTCAACATCGGGCTGTCAATCTCATCCTCTCGAAGCACCGCCAATGTCGTCGCTTTGAGACCCAGAGTAGCTTCACGAGTATCACAGAGCAGGTGCGTATGGCTCAAAAATAGGGTCAGAGTCGCAGAACCCGGAAGCCGTCTCCAACATCGATGCAAGTGTGACTTTTGTATCCCGCGAAATGGACGTAAGCAAAACTGTTTCGACAGTGATGAAGTGATGCCGGCGGGTAGAGCAATGGTGATCAATACAAGTAGGTTCCGCCCTGAGCCTCCAACTTTTTCTCCGCATTCGTCAGACTTCGAAAAAAGTTCGAGGCCAGAATGCTGCGCAATCAGGTGCCCTCAGGCTTCAGCAACCTGTCGCGGTCAACATTCGTCGTCTACACGCAGCGTTGCGCCTCAAATCGCTTGTCATCGCGCTGACAAGACCTAAGATCCCACAAAATGTCTCTGCTCAGAGAAGTGAAGCCTCGAAATGCTCGCACGGCTAGGATCGTGAAAGCACGCGAGCCTCAACAGATAGAAGCGCGAAAACGAGTCCTGCTCCTTCATGGCACCAAATGCCCACAATCACTAGCCACATGCCTCACAACGATCGCAAAACTGACACAACCATATTCGACCAAACTCAACAAGAAGAACGACAACATACATCCCTTCGAGAATGCGGAATCTCTGGAGTTTCTGGCTGGGAAAAACGAGTGTGGTATCGTCGTCTTCGGCACACACACCAAGAAAAGACCTAACAATGTCACGTTACTGAGAGCGTTCGACAATCGAGTACTGGACATGGTCGAATTGCTGCTCATAACCCCACCGGAGTTGATCCAGGTCCAGCGACGGATAGACATTGGTGTAGAGATGAAGCCAATGATCCTCTTCGCAGGCTCACAATGGGAGGACGAGTCATCATCAGAGCGAGCTGCAGTGTTCAGGACTCTTCGATCACAATTGCTTGACCTGTTCCAGGGCGAGGAGATTCCGAGTGTCGACGTTGCAGGCCTACAGCACGTTCTCATGATCGCCGCCGGCGAGGGAGCAAACAACAACTCGAGAATATTGGATGACCCAGCAGACAAACCGGTGATTCATCTACGATGGTACAAAGTCAACACGAAGAAGTCGACGTCACCAAAAGTGCCACGAGTCGAGCTCGAATCAGTTGGGCCTATATTTGACTTCAGAGTTGGTCGTTTCCGCGAAGCTGATGAGTCAGTCATGAAAGAGGCCATGAAGCACGGTAGACGACCGAACGAGGCGCGCACGAAGAAGAACATCGAGACAGACCTGGTCGGAGACAAGATCGGCCGTGTTCACTTGGGCAAGCAGGATCTATCTCAACTACAGACACGGAAAATGAAGGGGCTGAAGAGAAGTCACGCTGATTTGGACGACGAGGAGACTGTCACGAATGGGGTTGAGAATGACGAGGACGAACTGCTTGTGCCTGATGAGGATCTGGACGAGGATGGTGGCATGGATCTGGATGGAGAAGACGAGTCTGGCGCTAGCAGTCTGGGCGAAAGTGGTGACGAGATTGATATTGGCGACGACAGTGACGAGGAGATGGCTGATGAGTTGGTGCCTGATTCACTGCCTAAGCGGCAGAAGCTGTCACGATAGTATGCGGGCTTTTGCCGACGGTGCTCGGACCGTATCAGGGACCACGACGTCCGCTGTGTACGAGGTAGTGTATCAAAGCGATGCGCTTCAGGAGCTCGAGCGACATCCCAGTGTTCTCATGAACGTGGTCAGATCGGGTCAATTGGCATCACGGAACGGAGACATGGTGTTGGAAATGGCATTACTTCTGGTCAGATACACATGATGAGCACGGATCTCAACGAAAGCATTCAGCGGCTCAACGACTATGGCAGGCACGTGCTTTGCTGGAAGAGTCTCGGCCAGTTACCCATTCGAGAATACGAAGACCATTTGGGTCCACGACTTGGACAAGTCTTCAGTGCAGAGTCTTCCCTGGCGTGTCAAATTTATTGTACCGAGTGCTATTGGCTATCACAGAATCGACTGTCAATATTGATGAACGATTGCTGCCCGTCCTTCTCGCAAAAGCAAAAAGCAAAAAGGTATGCCAGAGCAGCACCCAGACTCGAACTGGGATCTTCGCGCGAAGCTGACTCGTTATCCTGGTCGAACCCAGATCTCAACTTGGCTTGACGTAATGGCCGTTGACACTATGCTGCTGAAATAACCTGCTCCAGCTTGACCTTTGTGTCGATTGTTACGCAAGTCTCGAGAGCTACACATATACATACCTTACAAGTTGAAGAAAGTCCTTGGACAGGATTCGTGGAGTGCTGTGCTGGGCTGGATTAGGCAACTATCGAAGGGCTGACTTGCTTGATGGTATAAGAGAGTGAGCCACAGAGTACCGAGAAACTTGACCGGTCAAGCTACGAGGCACCTGGTATGTCAGACGGCATCCCGAGTACCCTTGTACACCATCGTTTGAAAGTCGTTGCGCGGTTCGTGCTACGCAAGCCGTCAGGCCGCTGCGCCAGCCGGCCCTTCAAAGCGTGGATGAAGTGCGACTGAAGTGAGGTCGTTTTCATGGAGCTCGGTTCAGTGTCTTCACTGATCAATCGATGGGCGACGTGAATGAATCGCACGCTCTGAGTCACAACGATGATCAAGAGCAATAAATATCTCCTTCTCCCCCTCCACTCTCACTTGACACTTCAAACCACACCCCTACCCATCCCTCCAAGATGTCGCCGTCTCGTACTAACGACGCCATGTCAAACGACACCCGGTCCGAGATGTCGCAAGTTAGATATGACAACACAGAGTTTGATAGCGAAGGCAACGCCTTAGTGTAAGTCTGTCCTTTAGCTGATGACCTCTGGATCCCATTCTGACCAGTCAATCTCAGGACATTTCCCGATGACTTCATGGCCGACCTCAATGCCGGGATGGATGCGAAGAAGTGGAAGACATGGTTGAAGAAGCTGCAGCCAGATCAAGTAGGAGCAAAATGAACCCGTCAAAGACTCAAACATTAACCTATGGTAGTTGGCAGGGGTCTACTACCTCATGATCAAAGTCGACGCCGAGGCGGACGCGAAGTTTTGGGTGGACATGTCTGAGAAGATCTATCTTGCGGAATCCGGCGACGGCAAAGAGGCAATTCCTATTCCTGCTGCTTCGCTCAAGGAACAGTGTATCGAGAAGTACGGAAAGGAGCCGGAGACGGAGGCCTCGAAGATCCTCAAGAAGGCTGGAATCAAGACTCGACGTGTCGTACCACAAGACAATGAGAATATGAAGAAGGTCTTTTGGGAGAAGTGGTTTGGAAAGAAGCTCGAAGAGATCTCGTCAAAGGAGGCTCAGGATGCTTGACAAGTCAAGAACGACGACTCAGACGTCGTTGTGTGGTGAGGACGAGCCACTCAATGACAAACCCATGGGACGACAAGTTTGAAGAGCACAGTTGTACTCGCAGAACGCTGAGGATGGTTGATTTGTCAAGGCTGTCGAGCCTAAAGGCGTCGTCTGATAGATCAGAGGTCCTCGATTGAAAGGGCGCATAGTACCACACGTCTGACGGTGGACGTCTGGACACTTCGAAGAATTAAATTGAGAAGGCAACCATTGATCTCCCAAGGCAATTGCCCAAAACCCACAAACAAACCCCACTTTTGGTCACGTGTTTGCGATGGCGCAAACCGCCGGTGCGGGCAGTGACGAAGTTAGTAGCAATTGCCACGAACAAACCTCGGACGGTCCTCATTTCTCAGCAACATCTTCACCTCCTAGTCCTACGCAGCATCCATGTTCGCAACAGCTGTTCACTACCATAATACTCCACGATCAAGATCGTGTTTATAGCCACACATAGGACGCACGCCATAAGCGGCGCGTCTGTCCGAAAGACAGTCCGCTTTACGAATTTCCCCTCAGCTCAAAGCTGAGGGCTTTAAACAACGTACTACGGCCTGGTTGGCGGTCGGAACAGAACACAGACAAGATGGGTCTCACAAAGGAGCAGCGGATAGGCATATTGCTCGGCATCGACGGCGTATTCTTCTTGATCGAACTTTCAGTTGGTACGTCGTCATTCCTCTCGTCCGCGATGGCTCAGACTGACATGTCACAGGCTATGCTGTACACTCCCTGGCCCTGGTGGCCGATGCCTTTCATATGCTGAACGACGTTCTTTCCCTGTGCGTCGGTCTCTGGGCCGTCCGAGTCGCCAACACTGGAAGTTCGAAAATGTACACATACGGTTGGCAGAGAGCGGAGACGCTGGGCGCTTTGGTGAATGGCGTCTTCCTCGTCGCATTGTGTTTGTCTATCTTTCTGGAGGCCATCCAGCGATTCGTCGAGCCACAAGTGGTTAGCAACCCCAAACTCGTCCTCATAGTCGGATGCTTCGGTTTGGCATCCAACATAATGGGCCTTTTCCTGTTCCACGATCACAGCCACGGACACGGCGGCGAAGAAGAGCATAGCGAGGCCGAGCGAGGACATAGCCACAGCCATGAGCAAACCGACAGGATCAAGGATCAGAATGGCAGTATCGCTGATGTGCTACCTTCAGTCGTCGTCGCAAATGCTTCCCAGTCACCACAACGCTACACAGCATCAGATGAAGACACCACAACTCTGTCTGCACAATCATCACAGACACCCCAGACGCCAAATCGAAAATCAGTCAGTGGGAGCGAAGGCCACCGTCGGAGACGTGCTTCTGGATCATTTGGTCGTGGTTTCGGTTCCGTAGACCACATATCTGTCCACCCGGCATCTTTCAGAAACGAGATCATAGCAGCTTCACGGCTAGAAGAACGTGACGAAGAATCTGCAGATGAGGAAACGGCACTCCTGCAGGAACCTGGCTCCCCCAATATTGGTCGAAATGGCTCGACATCGAAACATTCCCACGACCACGCCAATTATGGCAGTACGAAGCGCGCGAGTAGGACGTATGATCACGGTGGGCACAATCATAACCAACCCAAGGACGCTGGACACGATGGTCACAGTCACGGCGGCCATGGTCACTCTCACGGCGACTTGAACATGCGAGGCGTCTTCCTTCACGTCTTGGGAGATGCACTGGGCAACATTGGCGTCATAATCACAGCTCTCATCATCTGGCTTACCAAATTTCCCGGACGATACTATTTCGACCCGGCTGTTTCCCTGGTCATCACAGTCATCATCCTCGCCTCCGCCATACCGCTCTGCAAGGCTGCAAGTCGCATCCTTCTGCAAGCAGTCCCAATGGGCATGAGCATCGACGAGATTCGAGCCGACATCGAGAGCCTGGATAGAGTCCTCGAAGCCCACCATGTGCATGTTTGGCAGCTTAGTGACACCAAATTGGTCGCCAGTCTGCATGTCAAGGTGGACTGCCCGATCGAAGGAGTCGGCAGCGATAGCTACATGCATCTCGCTCGAGAGATCCGCCGCTGCCTACACGGCTACGGTATCCACAGCAGCACGATACAGCCCGAGTTCACGACAGCAGCAGATAATGCTGCACTGAACGCATTTGTCGAGGAGCAACAAGCAGGCTCGGGCGCGGTCAGTCCAAATACTGCCACCGCTAGTAAGGCTGGTAGTCTGAGGTCGGATGCGGGCAATCGGACGTGTTTGCTGGACTGCTCAGACGCGTGTGCAGATTCAAAGCAATGTTGTCCGCCTGGTGATGCGAAGAAGTAGAACTTCCACTATGTCACAGAAATGTTTGAAATGGTGCATCAGTCACCGCCGAGGAGGGATGACGAAGCAGAGTAGGAGGACTGGCAGAAGTCTTGTGCTTCTCCGACATATTGTTTGTCGTGTACACTGGTTGCCAGGACTTACGATGTAGAAATAGGATAATGCATATTTGACCACCCTCACATTTTCGTCTCGGCAGTCGCTTGCCCTCGCAATGTACGCCCGTCAATCCCCTCCCCGAACTCGTAATGCCTCTGACTAACTGCAACCCCCAATATCACTCCCCAATAACATACTCACACCCCTCCTTCCCAACCCACACCTCATGCCTCCTCCCCGCCGCGACATCAAGCCGTGCACCAACACCAAACGTCTCCTTCGTTGGCTTCTCGTCGTCTGGGTACGTGATTGTGAGTGAGCCTCGACGAATCAAGTGCGTGGTGAGGCCTAAATGGGAGTGTGGTGGGTAGTGTGCGTTGGGTCGATCAGTCCAGGTGAAGACGTGGTTGAAGCCCCACGACGAGACTTTGGCTTCCGAGGCGGAGCGAGATTCGTTGATGGAGGCGGATGACATTGTGTGTATGGCAGGATGAGTCTTTGGGGGTCTGCGGTCGACTGATGGGAGTGGAGAGTGGTGTTTGAGTGGGTGCTAGTGGTATTGAGACAGAGGGGTGGCGACTTACGTACTTGTCATCCGGCTGCATCGAAGCTCCTGCCAGACCGGTTGACTCGGCCCAAGGATCCGACCTTTCGGCAGACCGGATGACTGCTTGCTCAGGTTTGTCCCTGGCGTGTTGACTTTGATAGCTGGTTGTGCATGTAGCATCGTCTCGTACAAGCGACTCCGAAGCATGAATCAACGGACAGCAGACCTTGTGACTGGAAGTGGCCCGTTGTCGCCAAGGCCGTCCTGCTGTGCACAGCCTGATAGGATACGTTCTGTTCTGCACTTATATTTCCACAACTCGACTATGCCAATTCCAGCTCTTCCAAATGCAGATCCTGCGTGAGAGTGTCCACGCTATCCCGACTTGCAAGCCTGACATCACTACTACTCGTCCCAAACCGCTTCAGCTTCCCCTGCTCCTTCTCTGCAGTCTTCTTCTCCTGCCTCAAGAACTTGACAATCTCGAAATGCGCACTCTTCTCCGCCCAATGCATCGCCGTAAAGCCATGTCGATCTCGACTGAACGGATCGGCTTTGTACTCTCTTACCAGAGCACGAACAGTGTTGACGTCGTTCTGGTGGGATGCGACAAGGAGAGGTGTCATGCCGCGGTCGTTGCGGGCTTCGACGTTGGCGCCTGCCTCGAGGAGCCGGCGAACGGCTGGAAGGGATCTGGAAGAAGCGGCTTTGTGTATTGCCTGCTGTCCCGTCGAGGTTTTGGCGTGGACATCTGCGTTCTGCTGCAGGCACCAGTCTACCAGGTCAGCGTCACCGAGGCTGGCCGCGATATGTAATGCTCGCCAGCCATGGTAGCCTTTCTGCTCGATTGAAGCGCCTGCTGTCATCAGAAGTTCAGCAATCTCCTCCTGTTTTTCCTGGATCGCCACATGCAGTGGTGGCTGTCCGTCTTCGTCGGTGGCATTGACGTTGAGCATCCCTTGCTGCAAGAGGCTGTGCAGGAGATCCTTGTCGCCGCGCTCGATGGCCAGGGTGACATTGTTCTCCGCGCCCGGCGCCCCAAGCAGCTGCCATTCAAGCGAACGGAGATACTTGTGGACATCGTAGTGGGCGCAAAAGAAGGCGACCTCCCGAGGTCGTGCTTCAGCATGGTCGACCTGGAGCAATTGCTGTTCTGTGTAGTAGGGCTCGTAGCCGATGAGCTGCTCGACCGTCTCGAGATGTCCAGCTCGGGCGGCGTGATGTAGCGCAATGTTGCCCTTGATGTCGGTCGTCAGAAGGTCTGCTCTGTATTCGAGCAAGCTGACGACTGTATCCACGTGTCCTCCGCGGGCTGCTCGGTGCAAGGCCGTCCATTGATCATGAGCTCTATGCGACACATCAGCTCCGTGTTCGAGGAGTACTTGGGCGACCGCAGCATGTCCAGCTGTTGCTGCCAGGTCCAACGGTGTGAGCCCAAGCCTGTTCTGCGCCGAGATGAATGCTCCCGCGTTTATCAACATCTTGCTAATCGCCAAAGAGCCCCTCAACGCCGCGACATGTAAAGGCGTGTTGTTGCGGTCGTCATTGGCTCCGATCAAAGCATTCGAATCAAGCAGGAATTGGACCATCGTCTCCGAGTCCAAATCGACTGCCTTGTGCAATGCTGTCTGGCCACCTCCGCATTGTACATCGAGCTGCTGGTGGCCATACTTAAGCAGTACTTTGGCCATACTTATTCTCCCATATGAGACAGCCAGGTACATCGGTGTACTCTTTGCTAGATTCTTGTCGAAGATATTGGCACCTTCCACAATAAGCAACTCCGCCGTCTCCTCATGCCCATGGAAACTTGCTTCATGCAGAGCTGAAGACCCGTGGACGTTTCTTGCGGTCAGGTTCGGCTCTTCCTGTTGACCGATGAGATAACGCACAAGCTCTGTCAGCCCAAAGCTGACTGCAAGGCTAATTCCTCCACCTCCGTTTGGAGCGTGGCTCCATTGCCACACGCGGTCGTTATATTTCCGCTGGTCAGCTGTGTTCGCGTCACGCACCTTGACTACGGCCATGAGTGCTTGACTGGACGAAAGAATAGGTAAGACGAGGTCTGCGTACTTTCCAAGCTCGATCTCTCGGGCGTGGAAGCCCCAGTAGCTGGCGGCATAGTTGCCAAATGGGCGCCTCGCCATTACTGTCTGTGCGTGAACTCGACTGCCTTGCGACACGTCTTGCAAGGATCTAAGAGACAAATACTTCAAGCACGTCCTTAGGATAGCGAGCTCGGCATCTTTGAACAGATTGTGTTCGTGGCTAACGAGATACTCCTCAAGGGTATAATGGACCAGATGTACAACGCCAGAGTCGTGCTCGTGTTCAACGAGCCCGTTGCAGTATTCGAGGATCTTCCTCGGTGATATCAGGGCGTCTTCGTCGAGGTCCTCGTCTTCGTCTTGCACAGCTAGAGCGTGCCGCAATTCTGTCATGGTCAATGGCCTCCGGGCATGAGAGAGCCACATCAAAGTCTGGAAAGCAATATCACACCAGCGCGGTGGCAGCCTCTGTATGCGCTCGATTGTTGACGTAAAGACACCGGTCAAGTCGCTCGACAGAGACTTCAGAGAGCGTCTGACGTCGGCCCTCGAGGAGGACTCCAGGATATTGGAGATTTGTAGAGATGGCAACAGAAACATTCCGTTGGCTGTTTGACATAGCTCCTCAACCACCTCATGTTTCAGCTTGTCGTCAAATATAGCTTCCCAGTCTGGGTACTTCTCGATCTTATGGAGGAGGAAACGTCGTAGATCTTCTTCAGTAGCGGTTACGGCAACACTCGCGGAGTTTTGGAGGTACTGAGGGACAACTTCCAGCAAGTGTGGACGGGTCGTGACCAGAATCTTCAGGCCAGCGTACTCCTCACGGATGCTTTGAATGGCCTGAAAGAATCCAGGTCGTTGCGTCACGGCGTTCGTTTCGTCCAAAGCATCAATCACCAGGAAAATGCTGGAATGGGTTGAGATGACGCGTTGAAACACTCGTTGCAGCTTTCGAAACCAGGTCCGATCCTTCTCGACGTCTCTTGTCTTCTGGTAAAACTCCGAGACGGCTGGTGGAATGGTCGCACATGGTACACAGCATTGTCGTAGAATGCTGCGGATCATGTGAACATCGTTCCTCAGATCAACCTCAGAGTAGTCAAAATAGTAGTGAGCGACGCGGATGTCCTCGTTACCACCATATCTTTCGACAAGATTGTCCAAGATTTTGGTGCACAAGACAGACTTACCCACACCCGGACCGCCGACACAGACCAAGTCTTGCACATCGTTACTAAGCCACGACTGAAACTCTGGTGTCTCGAGCAACCATTGACCAGTGCCTGGAGTGCGATGGTTCTGTAAATCTTTGTTCTTTCGGAGGTCTTCGATGGGACACAGCCAGTCTAGGATATCAGACTTGCGTCGCTCCTGCTCTCGCATCTCTTGCAGGCGCGCGGCGTTCGTAACTTCCCGCATATCATTGGATGTACTCTTCAGCAATGGCAGGAGGTCCAGGACTGCTTTGAGTTGTGCTTGCCGTTTCTCATTAGCTTCCACGCCTGTCAACTCCGCCATTTGCTCCTCCAGCTTTTGAATACCTATGACAGTCTTCTCCGTGTCTGTCGTGTTTTTGAGGAGTATCTTGTACCCCTGGATATCCGCCGCGAATGCAAAAGTAGACCGGTACCTCCTCAGTGAGTCCATCAATGAAAGAACTTCTTCCTCCTTGAATGGCCATATCAGCCGCTCGACTGCTCTCTTGAACTTGCCATCTGGAGTCCTGAGCTTGTCGCCAATACGCTCGATGCGCTGGCGACAGGCTCGTAGGGCATTCTGCAAGACACTGTCTCCATCAAACTCATGTGTCTTGGCTGGTCCGCTATTGATGAAGTCATTGAGCTCTGTGAGCACGCCTCCCAGAAGCAGAAGTTCGTCACGTAGCTCGCTGACATTCTTGGTGCGTTCCTTGACGGCGCTGACATAGCCATAGACAGCACCAGCGACCTGAATAGCAAGTGTGGCAAGACCCGCGATCCCAGATGCGACCGATACAGGATCTCCCATCTTCAGTGTATCCGATGGTCAAGATTGATTCCATACAGCACATTCACACTCAGGTTTGTTTGCCGTCGGGTGGCCATCCTCGTCCCTGGACACATCCGTTCAGAAGAGTTTCAACTTCCGTTAAATGCTGCCGGGGGCGAATGAGCACGCCAGAGCTCTCGATCAAGTACCAAGTCGTGTCTGTCCGGACGGAATCCAGAACAACATCTGCACGTTACACGGGCAATAAAGATGGCTTAGCAAGCCTAATGCCATCGGTGAGACCGGATGACACTCAACGGCGCTCTTCGCTTCGGGATCCCCAGGCACATTCGCCGATTGGCCGCCCGTCACACGGGTGCACGCGTCGCCTAAAAGTCCTGAATAAAGCTTAAACAGTCCGGGGTTCTTGAAGGGGATGACTTTTCGAAATTCCATGCGCTTGTGTGCTCGGACGACACATGTTGATGTACTGACGAAGTGCCTGGTGATCTGGCTAAGGACAGGAAGAATATCCTGCACCATGGTAGACGCCTTCTCGCGTCAGCACACCTTCTTATAATCAGGCGATGAAACATCACAAACTACCAGATCGAGGCATCGATGTTCTGTCACTCCTCCGCCGGAGAATACTGCGCCTGACGACGGGCCTCATACTGGTGTGGTGGATAGCAATATGGTGGGGCGAGAGCGGCATCTACAGCAGCACCGTGTCGCAGTGCTCGTGGGAGAATTGGGAGACATGGGTCCGCCCTCCACCCCTCGACAACAACATCGAGCTGATCTGACCGCGAGACTATAGACCACCCAAGCACAGCCACATCACGTTCTCCTCATAGCAGACCCCCAGCTCGTCGATCCGCACACCTACCCAGGCCGGCCATGGCCTTTGAGCACGCTAACCATACTCTACACCGACCTGTACCTCCGCCGCGCATACCGCACGCTTCAACAGACTCTCCGTCCAGACTCAACACTCTTCCTCGGTGACCTCTTCGACGGCGGCAGAGAGTGGGGAACAGCAGACTACAAGTCGCCGGAAGACCGGTACAAAGGCTACGGCGACAAGTTCTGGCGCAAAGAGTACAGGCGCTTCTCGAACCTATTCCTGCAAAACTGGTTTCATGGCTCCATCTCAAGCCATGCCGCACCCTACGGTCGCAGACTTATCGCCTCAGTGCCGGGCAATCATGACCAGGGCTTTGCAAGTGGGATCGACCCCGCGGTCAAGAGCAGATTCGACGCTTTCTTCGGACCCTTGAACCGCGTGGATGTGTTGGGAAATCACTCATTCGTATCCCTCGACACGGTCTCCCTCAGCGCAATGGACCAAGTCGATCCCAACACAGGCGCACACGGCGGCGGGGATGCCAGCGCCTCAGCTACCGCCAGTAGCCACCTCTGGCGACCAGTCGAAGAATTTCTAGCGCCGCCAAATCCCTCCGACACCATGCAGTCCAGCGAGAGTACGATCTCCTCCAACCCAACATGAAATTCCCACCAGACCTCATCGATCTCGCAGACCCCTACGCCCCCTCCAATCCCCGCCACCAACCACCAACACCCGACATCCCCACCTCACAATTCCCAACCATCATCCTCTCCCACGTCCCCCTCTTCCGCCCAGACAACACCCCCTGCGGCCCCCACCGTGAAGGCCGCCCCCACATCCCTCTCTCCGCCGGTTACCAGTATCAAAACGTGCTAACCCCGCTCATCTCTTCCGACATCATCAAGCACCTCAATTCAGAAGAGATCGTGCAGATCTACTCCGGCGACGACCACGATTACTGCGAGATCACGCATTCGGAGTATACGGGCGCCATCAAGGAGATTACTGTGAAATCTATGTCTTGGGCTATGGGCGTGAGAATTCCGGGAGTGCAACTGGTTAGTTTGTGGAATCCGGTCGATTTGAAGAAAGCTGTAAATGAGGCGTTCGCTGATCCCGATGTTGACGGATCGAATCCTACGCGCCTCCCGGCGCCGAAGGACACACTCCAGAACCACCTCTGCCTTCTGCCTGTTCAGCTGGACGTCTTCATTCGCTACGCCCAGCTTCTCGGCTTGACGCTGGTGATCCTGGCGATTGATACGGTCCGCACAACGCGGCGGAGGAGGCAATTGAGGAAGACGACGCCGTATGATCGGTCTGAACCGTTGTTGCCTCTTGTTAGTACGACCACAACTACGAACCCTTCCAAAGATGCTATTGCGCGCAAGCGCTCAAACTCAAACTCCGCCAACCAGCTTCTAGCTGCTACTGCAAATGGTGCAGCGACGGAGCGATTGTCTGCACGGAGCAGCTACGGCAACCTGCCAGCCTCTTCGCGATCGGCGTCACCTGCGAAGGCGTCGTCGTATAGTCCGCCGAGGGAGTACAGTGACAGCAGCAATCCATTCACTTTCCAATCGACTGAAACAGCAGCTTCGCCAAACAATGACGAAGACGACGATGACGACTGGGGAATGCCCAGCAAGAAAAACCGAGCACTTATGCTCCCACCAAAGGGAGGCGCCCTCACGATATTCGGGCGGAAGATATACCAGGTAGCCTGGCCGGTCTTGCTGGTTTATGGTTGGTTCTTGTGGCGGGATCGTGAACCGGGGATCTAGTAAATGCTGTGAAGAGACGGGAATTAGGTCACTAGGGTCATAGAACCATGAGATTTGTTAGCATATAAATGAGTATTGTCATTGAATAGTAGTGTTGTCGACTTGCAGACACCTACTTGATCATTTAAATAATGGACTCAAGCAAGTGTCGCCCATCTCATCCGCTCTTGGGATATACCTCCGATATGATATGCTGATTCTGATCTACGCAGCCAGGAGGCATTGTAGATGGAATGGCAGTCGCCAACTTCTGCCAATGTCTTCCATCTAGTGGAATGATCATCCCGGAGTCGTCCAACAAGCTCGCCCCACCAGATAGCAGCACGTGCTATCGAAGTATGGCATCGCTGGTGGGGATGTTCTGTTGTAAAGAAAAGAAAAGAGGAGGGAATCATGGGCAAGACGAGGATTTATACTTGTTCAAGACGTGCAGATCCGAGGCAAGCCGAAGCGATTCACTCTACTGACTCGATGATGAGTATTCACTGTTGGTTGCAGGAAGCCAGAGTTCGACTGCTGCCTGTGATCACCCGTTCAAGCAGCTGGAAAGGGGGGTGAAGAGTACTCTGCTTTGACTTGAGGAAGGAGTGCTGCTCTGCTTCTGTTAATGGTAGGGCTACTCAAGCCCCGAAGGGGCAGCTTGTGTTCCAGTGAACACATGCTTGCATGTGTGCCTAAAAGTCACCACCCAACATGTACTCAAGCGCGTCCCAAGAGCTTCTCCGCGAAGCCTTCCGAAACTAGTTCTTCCTCGGCCATTTCCTCCATCTGCTCTGCGACCCACGCGCGACTCTGTCCGCCGAGATCAATCTTGCCTCCCAGATCAGCTCCCAAGTCCGCGGGTTTGCCCTGCAGGACCTGCGCGACTGTGCAGCGGAAGGCTGCGCGTTGGGCGAGGAGAGCTGCTTCGGGGTCGGGTGCGCTGGAAGTGAGGCCTATTGAGAGACCCGCCTGGGAGTTCTGCGCGGTGGACGGAGGTGGGGAAAGGTATAGGCGTGTAGCATTTCGGTAGAAGGTCTCGGCGTTAGCCAGCAACTGCGCTGCGTGTTTCACCGCAGTGGAGTATGGGTTTGGAGGGAATGACAGGGCGTGTTGCAACAGGGACGCGTCGCCACGTAGGGAGTGCGTGAGAGCTTGTTGTGCAGGCGTCGATTGTGGAATGTTGCCAGCGGTGCCGAGCGTACTTATTGCGGTGGACAGGGCGGTCCACTGGTCGGCGTGGTATCCCGGAGGGTCTGTCAAGGACAGGGCGGATGAAACCGACAGCAGTGCTTCAGCTTGGGCTATCAGGAGCGGGTGAGATATTGGTGGTGGGGTGAAGAGTTCGGAGAGGCGGGTTTTGTAGGTCGCGAGGTCGATGAGAGAGTGACGAAAGGAGGCATCGAGGAGTTCGGTTGTAAGGTTCGTCTTCGTGAGGGTGATCTCTTCGGCACGGCTGTCGTCGGCTGTGGTCGTGCTGTCTTGGGTATTGGTCAGCACGTCGACTTTCTGCACGAGAGGTGTTGAGTATTCTGAGATCCACGGCAACGTCGGCGATGACGGAGGTGGTATTATATCTCCTAGTACTGATGTGAGTGTTGTGAGCGTTGCAAGCTGCGCCAGAACGGTGTCGATCAGGGTGTCAGCCGTGATGGGCTCGACGACGCTGAACCACTGATCCTCTGCTGCAGATGCTGACACGGAGGGAGATGATTCTCGTGTGGAGGACGACTCTGGTTCCTGCGGCGTCTCGTTCATTGCTTGCCGCTGCTGCTCGCTTTCCTCAAATCGAAACTCTTGGACACTGTAGCATCTGGCAAGAAGCTCGAGCGCCTCTTCAAGCATTTTCAGCGCCACATCAGTACGCGCCTCATCCTTGGCGAGCTCTTCAGCGACGGTAGTCAAGACTTGGGCTGTATTGAACAAGGTCTCAGGATTCTCCGGGTCTAATTGCAGAGCATAGCGATGTGATTCGAGAGCCTGCTCGAGCACCGCACGCACTGGGACATCTAGTGCTCTGATCATTGCGGGATGTGTTGCAATCTCGAGCTCGACTCGAGCCTTGTTGTAGGAGAGATCAAGACTTTTAGGATACCTAGCGAGACCTTGAGTGTAGACTTCGATGGCACGATTGAAGAATCGTAACGACTTTGATGCGTCCCCGGCTCGCCACTTGCCTGCTGCATCTTCGTGGTCGACGCCTACGGCGAGGTAGTCGTCTGCGTCTTCAAGAACCTGAATGGGTCAATGTTGTGTAGCGAACGCCCATACGAAAGACATACTTGCTCCTTGCTTTTCTTCTTGCTCTGCTTGATCATTGTCTTCGGTTTGGCCATGGCTGCAATACTGTACGTGCCGTGAAGAGTAGTCGTCTTGCTCAGATGGAATCTTGAATTGAATTCTCGGCTAAAGCACCGTCCAAACAGTTCATTAGCGCTCGAAGGAATTTGCGGCGTATTGTCTGCGTGATAGGATGAAGAGTTAGGGTATATGTACGGGGAGTGGTTGTGTTCACTTTTGAATGAGGCAAATTTGCCTCGTTCAGGCGTCACTCTGGCTCCAGAATTTCTGGAGAGGGCATTTTCACTCTGGTTGATGGAATTAGGTCCTCGAGATTTGCCATTGTTACGAACTATGCTAGCGGACTGTCGTTTCGCCTTTCACATTTCTTAGAATTGCCCTCAGGCGCCATTCGATAGCAGTTCGAAAGTGTTTCTTCAAATTTGTAAGGGCCACCATACGCAGATGGGGAGGAATACATGGCCACAAGATCTTCCTTGATCGCCTCGACTGGTTCTGCTTCCCGTTCCTGCCGCTCACTGGCCTCGTCTGGATCAGCTGGGAGCCTCGGCCACACCTGCCATAGTCTGCTGCGCGCACTAGAGTCGTAGCCACAGCCATAGCCGTCGCAACTCTCATCACAGATGTGAGTCTCAGGTGCTCTCAGGATCTCGATCTCACCCGCAGCAGAACACTTCGAGAGAGGCCGTCCAGCACCTCGAATGGCTCGAATGGCGGCAACAATCTGCTCTATTCGGCTGATCTTGGCCTGGAAGTTCCAAACGCGTCAGCTGCATATGCACACCCATCATGCTTTGGAAATGGACTAATTGCTGCACACTTACTCGTTCTGTTTCCGCGATAGCAAGGTGCCGATGCATGTTGTTCGCCGGGTCGATCAATGCCTTGCGCCACTCGACCACTAGCTGAACGTGTTCGTCTGGACACGAACACGTGTCTTTGTGGTGAGGCTGCATGGCTTCGAGGATGATGGTTACTGCAGCGGAGCGGATTGGGTGGCGGATGGTGTTGAAGGTACGAATGATCCAGAGACACGTTTTGATGGCGTCTGACACGGTAGGAGACTGCTCTGCGACCTCTCTGGCGCAGTTCAGGACCTCGATTTCTGCGGGAGAGACACCGGCGCCTTCCAGATCTGTTTGGCTGTGGTGTAGGACATCTTGCTCGGTAGCTGGAAGTGGAGAATAACTCTTGTGAGAAAGGCAGATGATGGAATACAGAGAAGAATGCGAGTAACATCCAAGAGCAAGCAGACTGATATGAGAGGGGAGATTGGCTGATGTAAGAGAGGAAGATAAAGATGATGCAAGATAGGTGCGTTTAGGACATGATGCAAGAGCTGTGTTTCCATGAAGATGATGCAAGAGCTGCGTTCAAGAAATGATGCAAGAAGCCGGCGTATAGGAACATGGTGCAAGAGAGGTAAGTTCAGGAAGACGGATCTGCTGTGCATTCTAGGCACCGTCCTCCATGTCTTTGCAGCGTTGCATTATAGACAACGGCACAGTAGTTGTGAAGGCTTGGGGAACTTACATTTCCTGCAATTCTCTATTTCCAAGCATTGATCACATCCCCCACAACACCCATATCCCCCTTCTTAGCCTCATTCTCAACAAAACTCTTCACAATCGGACTAATACTATGCCACACACCATTGGCCATGACCGCAAACTTCCACGTTCCATCAATATCAGGTACCAAGCCCACTTTCGGCTTTCCCCCTTCTATCTCAGCTGGCGATGTCTCTGATCTCTTAAGCTGACCTGGCTGAGGCTCGGTGCTTGAAGACCATCCCGTGGTCGAAGGGTCGGTATTAGCACGTTTCTGGCCGACCATATCGAGTCGTTCTTGAACAGCCTTGACAGCGTTCTCTTGGACAAGTCCAGGCTGGTCGAAGTGAGCTGCAGCTAAGCCTTTGGCAGAGAGTTGTGCTTTGACGAGTTCGGTTTCCGCTGGATGGGTGAAGGCGTAGGCACCGATGGCAAGGGCAATGACGGCAATGACGTAGATGAGCTTGACGGCGATGAGGAGATAGAGTGGTGCGAGGGGAACGCGGGCAACGATGACACCGGCTTCGCGGTGTTGCTCTATCACGTTCGTCAGCGGAGCGAAGGCGCCGACGGAGCGGGCGAGGGTGTTCTTGGAGAACTGTGTTGCCCAGACTGTACTGAGTTCGATCATGCCAGAGGAGTCGGACACGGACACAGCGGCGAGATTGGCGATGGTAGCGAGCGTAAGGTCGACGCTTGGCTTGAAGTCTGGTGTGAGCCCGTACACGGAGTATTGACCGAGGAAGAGGGCTGCCATCTCTGGTGAGGCGATGACTGGATCGAAGTGAAGTAGCGAGCCATTCGACCAAGCGTACGTGATGTTGGCGACGGTAGAACTGCAGTTGAGGAACCACATGTTCCCGGCGCCGGTGAAGGCAAACTCGGGATCGCTGTAAAGAATGTCAGGAGTGTTGTCGTAGGCAGGGTAGTTGATGGCCCAAGTGCCGAAGTGCATGGGATTGCGAGGTAAGATTTCAGGCCACTGTGGTCCTCCGGAGCCGCCCGGGACTGTAGTTTTGACAAGTCCTGGGATCTCGTTGAGCGCAGCATCACCGGCGAATGCGATGCCTGTGGTGTTGAGAGGTGAGACACCCAGATCATGCGGAGCCGTCTCATTACCAAGCACAGTTGGCCAATTTCGTTGTATATTGCCACGAAAGCCTTTCGAGCACGCGAATCCGCCATCGTATGCGCCATCGGTAGGGCGATCAGAGAGACATTTCGCCGTCATAGGTGTGCACTGCGTGGAAATCCCAGGGCTAGACGCCGTGAAGTCCAGTGCGGAGTTGGCTCTAGGATCAGTGAAGAAGAACCAGTTTGTCGAGTTGACCGTGAAATTGCTGACAGAATTGTCGGTCTGGACACCATATTGCAGTTTTGTTGCATTCAGCGAACTTGCCAATGTCAGGTGAACTGATGCCAAGTCAGCGGCAGCCAATTTCAGGCTGCATGGCCAAAAAGTATTGGTGCTCCAGAAGAGAGAAAGATTGGTATTGGGACCATCTGCACAGAGTCCGAGCGCGCCGGTAGTATCATCGGCTGTCCTATCAAGCTGTCTGCCGTATTTCTGGCTGTTCGTAGTGTTCGACAAAATTGTGATTGCGGTGGCATGAGTAGCAATACCGAACCATGTGTCCACAAGGGGTATCAGCAGACCAAGAAATGTTATAAACGCAAGGATCCAGGCGACAGCGGGAACAGGCGAGATAAGCCGTTCTTTCTTGAGCCACCTGTAGATCAACGTATCTTTCAAAGGACTGATGCCGTTGCCGCCAAGTAAGCTAATCAATATCGTGAGCTGCTCTGGATCTGGTAGGACGGCATCCTCGCCTCGTTTCGATTGCTGGACGATGTATCTTGCAGCGAAGAATGCTACTAATGCCATGATCGAGCTCGTCAAATATGGTATGATTCTGCTTGTCCAGCTGGCGATGGTCGTCAAGGTAGTCGCATTGTACCTGACCAGGTAGGCATTGGAACCACCATTGTGTCTGACGTCGCGAATAATGGCCAGCCAGTCCTGCTTAGCAGCAACAGTGGTGTTGAGGGCCAGTTCGGCGTAACCCTCCCATGGCTTGACCTGGTGCTCGAATATGAAGGCGAGTAGGACTGCGAGGATGACCAGTATAGGAAGACATGGTAGAGCGACGCCTGTCACGATAGCCCAGACAGCGCTGCGGACATCCTTGTCCGGACGTTGATTGCGATCTGGCTCGATAGCTGTTGGTGAGTCGACCTGCTGTATGTCAGTAATTGGAGCTATCTTTTCAGCCATAGTCTCAACTGAAAAGCTCGTATCCTGGGAGCCTCAGCATGAAGAGGAAGTTAGAACAGACTTCATGGCTTGGGAATCAGTGGTAGACATAGCCCGCGCTGGAAGGCATCAGAGCAGACCTGCCTCGGAGGCGCAAAGCCGCTCAGCTAGCCACAAAGCCTTGCAGGCATACTGAGTGTGTTCTGGTCTACCAAATCATGCAGGAATTTGGCAGGCATGTTGCCTTTCTGGAGTCCTCATGGAAGCGACCCCCATAACAGGCTCTCATATCAGGACGACATGCCGATCTAGGGTTTGCACAAGTCTTAACATCCCTTTTTGTGACACAAGCTGAAAGCTTCTGCATTTCAGGCTTCGAATTGCTGTTCTCTCGAGTCTCTGTGAGCCTGTCAGGAGATACATTATGCAGCTAATAAATAAGGCAACGTTCCAGACTCGTGGCGACCGCCAAAAGGGTCTCGGTTAACGGAAGCGAAGAAAAATTGAACGAGCTGCAATACTTGTGCTCACAGTGTTCGACTGAGAAGGAGGGCGCCAGCGAGTCATTCGATGCGCAGTCGCCACGTCGCATGTTGCCGTCATCGTCACTGAGATTTGATTGTCACGGCACAGTAGTAGTTCCAAGGGTAGAGGTAGGTGAGGAAGAGGAAGTCTTAGCTAGGTACGATTTTCTTAGCGCGTCAGAAAGCCGCCGGGCTGGACCGTAAACGCGCCACCTGCCGGACCGTCTTTTCGGTAGGTAGGGTTTGGGTTGGAAATTTGTAGGAAGAGCCTTCAGAATGTCCGAATGATCGACCTGGCGTAGTGACCACAAATAACTCTCCTCAATGATACTAGATTCTAGATGCTCAAGCTCAATCTCTAACGCCTTCATAGATGCCGCTACCATAGATGCATGCCTTCGCAAGTGACTGTCATTAACCCGAAGATGTAGATCTCGCAGCGACAACAGCTATGCTGCGAGTCCTCCAAAAAACATGTCGTTCGCTCATCCGAAACGCTTTCTCAACGCCTCCATCACACTGAAAATGATGGCCGAGCTCGGGGCTGCCCGAAAGACCGTGATACCGCACCCCCTGTAAAACCCTCTGAGACCGGACTGCTTCCATAACTCCCTTCCAGTGCCTAAAAATGTACCCTGCGATCGGGACAGCACGACTTCTTCAGTCTGCATACGGCTCTTGATGGTGTCAGCCGGGTAGAACGTGAAGTTGTACAGCATTCCTGCAACGGCACCTGCGGTCAGTTGCTGCCAGAGCTTGACTTTTTCGATATCGTTGTTCAATGACTGATCGTATCTGACGTACAGCTTCTTGACGCCTTCGTAGGATCCGAACCAGGCCGCAGAACCGCCCGTTTCTCTGATCAAGGTGCCCAATTGTCCATGCCAGAAACCCAATAAACCATGTGTACGGAACACTGACATGATGATGCGAGGAATGCTGGGAGGTCGTCTTGGAGTCGTATTGCTGGCGGGCACCTGCATCTTACACTTGACGAGCTCGATGGGCGTCAGTGCGAGAGATGTGAAGGCACCAGATATCGCACCACATGCGACAAGGTAGCTGAATGGCAGCTCTTTGGAGGCTGACTGCTCTTTTTGTCTCCTGAGCGAGGGATTCCATGCAACGAGAGCATCTTGCGCAACTCGATAGCTGAAGAACAGACAGGAGGTCTCAACAGCGGCACCCAAGAGCGGTGCAGTGATACCGCGGTAAAGACTGACCAGTGGTCCCTCTGGCGAACGAAAGGCTGTGACAAAGGCATCGATGGGGCCATGTAGCCGAGCGTGGCCATCCAGAACATGCTGTGACTGTAGTCGTACCTTGACTGTGTCGAAAGGGTACTCTACGAACTTCCCAAGGACACCTGCGGTCGAGCCAAAGACGACATCCTTGAAGGCCTCTACGCCTTGGGCTTGAACCTCTTTCGCAGGTCGGATAGGCTCCAGTTCGGACAGGCTGTGCGCCCGAGATCCATCCTTTTGTACGGCTGCCATGCGGCAAGGTCTTTCACAGTAGATTCCACTGATCTAGATATATGGCGGGGATATGGGTTATCGAGGCAGCATGTCGGAGGTGTGAGGGTTGCAGCACAACGCAGTGCTAGATTGTAAGTGAAGACTATTAAGACTGCATTTTAGGGGCATCGACCTTGGCCTCAAATCAGGTACGTCGAGAATACCTCGAGCTGCACGCGACGTTGTACTGCATGTGCGAAAGAAAATCTGCGCCCGTCCGAGTCTCTTCCACTGACCGCTTCGAAAAGATTTGAAAATCGCGCGGGCACATCCATGGATCTTATCTTATCTCGAGAGGCCCACATAATTTTCCGCCGATTCAGTGACTTCAACGACCGCTACGATTTGTATGCTGTGCTTTCTATGACCAAAATGTCGAACACAATCTCAGAGGCCGCGCCAGCGCCAGCACCACCGTCAGATACTGCCTCCAAACAGGCTGGACTACGAAAGAATGGTAAGTCGAACCGCACGTACGGTGAACATCTGTTTGACAATGACCAAGGCAAGCAATGGCACACAACCAAGAAGCCCTTTCGGCCGACTGCCGGAATGACGGCATATGCACAACGTAAGACTAGAGACCAGGAGAAGGCAGCAACAAAAGCACTCGAGCAAGAAATGCGTGACGAGAAGGAGGCGGAGCGGAATCGACGTATTCAAGTCATCAAAGATCGACGGAAAGCCAAGGAGGAGAAGGAACGGTACGAGAAGATGGCAGAGAAGATGCATCAGAAGCGGGTGGAGCGGAGGAAGCGGAGGGAGAAGAGGAACAAATTGCTCAACAGTTGAGATGCGTGCCACGTTTGCGATCAATGTCAATGAATCAGATGGCCATGGTGCTTGGTTGCAAGTCAAGGACGCGGATAGCTCTGTGACGGCATCTATCGGGACCCGCTGGATCGATGAAAGAGTCAGGACTGGTCATCTCAGATGCTGCAAACCAACAATGAAGCGACTATGCCTTTCTGCTCAGTCCAGAAGCAGACAATACGCTCTAGAATCTAGAAAGAAGTTGCAGGGAAGGCAGGTGCTGGGAGGTTTCCGGAGGGTGCTGGCTGGGCAACCACTTCTTGTGATAATTGATGACACTTTTGCGGCCACAACTTGACAACTCATAGTACTTCTTGGCAACTGAGGACTTTCCGTTACCCGACACGTTTAGACTCTTTAAGGCAAGGCATTTTTGGACGCCATGCCTCCGAGGAAGAAAAAAGACGTCGAAGCGAATGGGCCTACTGAAGGAGTGAAGACACCTAAGCAAGTGAAGGCGAAGCGGGGACCGTACAAGACAAGAAAGAAGATACAGGCGTCTTCTCAGGGCGACCTGCCCACGATAAGTGAAGATGTCGAGCAGGCGCCTTCACAAGTCGCACCATCCAAGTCACCAGCGCAACTTCCGCAACCCGAGTCCACAGCTCTTTCTCCAGAACTCTTCTTGAATCCAAGCACGCCTATAAAGAAGGCAACGACAACCCACGGTCTTGACAGGAATCAGCGACTTCAGTTCTCACAGACCTTCTCCCCACGACTCAATCCTGATATCGATCCGCGGCTGAGTGGTAATTCATTTCCATACCACTCCGACGACTTCCGCCTTCCGAGTCCTGCTGAGTACACTAGCCCCCCGTCACAAGCCCTGTTCGAGTCACCTCCAGATTACTATCGACCCAGAGGTCAGCCTCAGAGTTCCCCTGAGCACGCGATGTCGTCGCCGCAGGATGGTCTGGATGACGACCTCCATTCCAGCCCCAGCTTCGATATGAATCAGCCTCAAGATACACCCCAGCGCACCATGCCAACCTTCCTGCAGGCACGACAAGAGGCAATTCGGCAACAGCAGTTGGAGCGCATGGAATTCAGCAATCTGTACGATACTGGCACGATGCCGAACCTGCCTCTGCGGCCTGGTCCCGAGAATATCGGAGATTTGCCTCAGCGCGTTGAACAAGCCCAAAAGAACGTGCAGGTCCAGCTTCTGTTGGTAAATAAAATGCACACCTGGCGAGTGCAGCACAACCAGTACACAAACATCCGTTATGCGGCGGAGTGCACTCGATTGGTCGATCGCACTTTCGACTGGCTTGCACTGTACACAGGTCTACGTACGCTCATCGATGCTGTTAGCAACTACGAACGTGTTCCCAGCATGGGCAAGTTTCGCCTTGACTTATTCAAAGCGGCTCATTGGCAGGTGGAAGGATTAGAGAGGTCTTTGGGAGAGTTCCGACAGCGATTCGTGCCATATCGGGAAGCATGCGAGACTTTCAGTTTCGGCCTGCTTTCTACAACAATGTTACAAGCTGTCTCTATGCAACATTCTGCAACATGAAAGCTTCTCTAATGGTTCTGGATCGGATTCGCGACAATCACCCGGGTGTGCTCGATCGTACCAGCACAAAATACGCCGATGTTTTTAACGTTACACGCAAACAGGTCTACGCTGCGTTGGCTCCTGAGGACAACGACGATCTGCTAGGCGAGTACGATCACATCTGGGTTAATCCACTGGTGAATCAATTCAAACCCATGCCTGATCAAAATCTCTACGGCTCCGATGCTGGAGAGCAAGACAACAATTCGAATCGCGCCGCTACATCCACACCCCAGCAAACCAAAGTCGAGATGTCAAGTCGCCCCCACACTCCCTCCCACCCGGTCGATCATAAGGGTGACAATGCCGGCGACATCCCTTACACAATGCCTGAGCGGAATGTCAGCCACGCAGAAGCAGGAAACGATGTCAGCAATCCCGGAAGCCCTTACACGATGCCTCAGCGCAGCAGTCCTCACGTCGGTGCCTCCCCACGACCACAATTGGCGGCATCAACTTGGTAACTGGCGAGAACGTCGCAACTCCCCATAGCGCCTACACTATGCCTCAGGACAGCAGCCCCTACAACGGTGCCCTCCCAAGTGATGCAGCCCGCGGCTTCAACATGGTCACTAGAGCAAATGGCGAAAGTCCAGGTGGTGTACCTCAACCGTTCTCGAATGCCGAGGAAACCTTGCCTGATTGGGAGCCTAATTGAGGCGAAATGGGGTCCAGGCGTAAGAGTCGTTGGAAGGGCATCGTGTTGTACCTGCGTATCTCGCCGAGACTGGGGAGCTGGAGTTGAGATTTTGAAAATGTGTGCAAAATGCATTCAGGATGCTTTCGCGATGCGATTATGCGATTCGGCAAATTGGGGTATCTCAGTCTAGCAGAAACGAATCATAACTCATCAAGTACTCTCAGGGGCGGCGGCTGCTTCTCAGCATGTATATCCCCTCCAACGGTGCCTCTGGAGTCCTCCCCACTGCCATGCTCGTGCTTTTCTTTCCGCTTGCTCCTGTCCCCAATCTCAAGCAAGATGCTTTTGACATCCGCAGGCACCCTTTCCATTGCCGCGTCTCTGAGCTCTTCTAGCTGTTCTCGTTTCCCTGTACCGTTTGCCCTTCCAAGTGTAGGTATAACTGCCAACCCTGGCGCAACCTCATCGAGAATCGCATTAACACCATCCTTGACTAATCCACTCTGATTCCCAATCCCGCCAACGACGGCGTGGCTCTCCACACGATCCCCTTCACTAATACCACCAGACACACTGACCCCACCAGCATTGAGAGGGCGCACCACCTAACCCTCCCCCAAACCTCCCCCAAACAGCCTGCCGTTCACTCTGCTCCCTCTCCCACCTCACCACCCGCGCCTGCGCCCTCTCCAACCTCTCCCCCAGAGCCCTCGCCTTCGCCTGCACTTTCCTCTGCCGCTCCTCCAACGCCACCACCGTCCTCTCCCTATCCTCAAACCCCTCCTGTAACATCCTCGCGCGCTGCCGGATATGATTGTCCGTCTTCTGCGCCTCGCTCTCTAAATTGCTGATCAGTTGTCGGGATTGGGAGGCTAGACTTTGAAACGATTGGATGACGGACGCCAACCCGCCGACTTTTTCGAGGAGGTTGTAGAACCCGTAGTCTAGTCGACGGGTGAGTTCGGTGCCGGTGTGGTGGATCTGCTGCAAAGACTCGCGCAACTCGTCTTCTGCGGCGGTGATAAGGGAGTCGGTGTGCTGGATGGTGGAGGGCGTGATGGTGAAGCGGCGTTGGCGGGCGAGGCGGTCGGCGCGGTCGAGGGCGGCTTCGAGGGAGGTTTGGCGGCGGAGTTGCGGGTTGGATGTCGTGTTAAAGGTGGAGTAGGTCGGTCCAGATGGGGCGCGAGGGTCGGAGGTGGCGCGGCGCCGGAGGTAGTCTGTGGGGCGAGAAGAGACGGAGTGTAGGTCGTGCGCGAGAGGGTCGACTGCAGCGAGACCGCGGTAGGCAGAGCGGTGGGACATGGCGCGGTCGAGGGAGGGGGCGGCTGTGGTGCTAGTTGCGGAATTGGTGTCGGCTGGGGAGGTGCGGTGTTGTACGGCGGCGGCGCGATTGCGTTCGGCGTTGAGGCCGGCGACGAGATTGGGGAGGGAGTCGTGGCCTGTGGGGTCGGCGCTGAGGTCTTTGCGGTGGCGAGCGTACATGGCGGCAGCAGCGGCGTTGTGGTGGGCATGAGAATTTGTATGGTGGTGATGGTCGGCGAGGGATTGGGTGTATCGGTGTAGTTTGCTGCGACGGCGAGTGGTGCTGGTGTTCGTATCGCTGCTTTCAACCCCGTCCAGGGAGCTGCGCTGTGTATTATGTCTGCCGGTGCCTGGCAGGTGTATTCGGTGAATCTTGTCTGCCGCTGCTTTCTCTACTCGTTCTAGGGAGGACGAGGGTTTAGTCGTTGTAGGATCGTCTTGGGGGACAGATCCCGTAGGATGCAGCGCGTGTAGTCCGGCATGGCGATGGGGTGGACGAGGAGTAACATCGCCGGAGGCAGGCGGGACGACTCCATCAGAGTGTGACCGGGCACGCTGTACGACGGGTCGGCTATAGTAATCGCCCTCCATGCCCGTGGCGGCGGCAGCATGCAGGTGCTGCTGAGTGATGAGTCCAGGTCCGCAGTCGTACAGCCGATGAAGTCACTTTTGCGATGCCAAGCTGCCGGGATCGTTGCGCTTAGGCACTGCTTATAGGCGTCAAGCCTTCTAGCTCTGGGTTTTGTCCTTGGCGTATGCAAAAGATCGTGGTCCACGGAGCTTGCCTCGACCTTCTCCTGAAGGACTAGCAGGCACGATGGGAGAGTGCAGCCTGAGCAGCGATCAATACAGCGAGTATGGTGTCTCGATTGAAGGGACTTCGGTTCTGTCTACTTCGACTCATGGCTAAAGCGGCTCTCGTTTGCAGATCTGGGACCAAACCGACGCCTATGATCCATAGTATCTAAGCACCTCCGCCGTGCACCAAGCCGCCCAATCAACAGCAGCAGCAGTCATCAATTGTCTGGCAGCAGCCTTCCATACACTCGCAACAGATAAAGCACGCGCACAAATCGACTTGAAAGACGCTAGATCAGTTCCCTGTGCTTTTCGAGCAAGACAGCAACTTACGAATGATGCCGCCGCCTCTCATACCCCAGAGCTTGCGAGGCTGCTTCTGCTCTTCCCCGGTCTATCATAGATGTCAGTACATGTTCGTTCGCGCACAGAGCAAAAGATGTTGTACCTTCTGTGATTCAACATCAGCGCCGGCGGCTGGCGCGTCCGCGGTCATCTGCTGGCTCGGCTTGTAAGCAGCCATTTCGGCGGTTTGCTCTGACTGGGACATGGCTGTGCTTAAGATGCTCGTGATTCTATGCTTCGTTCAGGTTCGCCGGTAATGATGCTGAGAAGGCGTGCTTCAACAGGGCGAGAAGAGGTAATAAACAGAAGGACCAAACGCCCGTCAAACGATCAGGTCAGCCGCGTCACAGTCTATTTATGTACAGCCTCATCATTCAGGAGTACAGGTCGTTCCAGCCACCAGCAGATCTAGTAAGGAGCAAACTGACGCAAGTACGTTATCATGGTTGCAGAAGCTGACGTGGCTACCCGCCGCCATCCTGTTATATCAAGGCTCCGGAATGAAACCAGGATTTCGAGAAACCTGCTGCAGGGGCGTGCGTCCTCGATCACACGGATTGGCTGTGTCGGTCGTGAGTTCGTAGGATAGAATTACCCATAGTTCTCGCGAGAGATATACTAGTATGCCAGAGATGAATAGGAACTTCACAAGTACTTAGTAGCCAGAGATTACTTGAATCGGTGCCAAGTTTCCTAAATCGGCACCGCGCTTTGCCAAATCGATCCGGCCTGCTTAACTTGAACACCACAGATCCTTCACAACCTCAGAGGTCACCTGCTTCATTACTCGTTATGTTACGACTCAAATAAACGCTTGAGACTGAGGTCCATCCAGTACTTCGCAAGTCGTGTTCAGGTGAATGACACCAGGCGGCGACGATCGTAATGTCATCCTCCAGAACCGAGACCAGGCATGCAAGGATGGCGCCGTCGAGCCAAAGCGCCTAGGTGTAAGTACATTCATGCCTTCCAGGAAAACACTAAGCGACACTTCCACTCACCCGTCTGACGAACAGAAGAAAGAGCTAGGGCCATATGCCTTCGAAGAGCGCATGCCCAGCGCCCTCCTCGCTAGGCTCACCAACGAAGACGACTCCAACAAGCTCAACGGCGTGATCCATCAGCTTGCTAAGCTGCTGCAAGCCGACGAGACCATCGCAAGCGCCTATATCTGCACCGTCATCGCCATCCAGGTCTCCAAAATCCCTGGTGAGGGCAATGTCTTCTGTGGCTACCGCAATGTCCAGATGCTCGTCTCGTGCCTACCATCGATCTCCTTCCAGGGCACAATCGACAGCAGCACTATCCCAGCGATCCAACGCCAGATCGAATCCGCATGGATGAAGGGTTTCAATCCCCACGGCAGAGTCCAAACAGGCGGCATCCTCAACACCCGAAAGTACATCGGCACACCCGAAGTCGAAGCCCTCCTTCTCAGCTCCGGGATTGAACATCGCGCTCAAGGCTTCTACGGTCCAGACGCGCACGAGCAGCTTCTGGACTATGTGGAGGAGTACTTCTCCTCCTCCGCTTCCGAGGAGACAGGCCCTCATGACGATGGCGCCGCAAGCGTGCGCGTCAAACGCACTTCCCGTCCACCGATCTACCTCCAACGACCTCGCCACTCCCTCACCATTATCGGCGTGATAAGACACCATTCCGGCAAAAGGCATCTACTGGTGTTTGATCCCGCGTGGAACCCTCCATCCGCTATGCGCAAGACAGTGACTGCGAGCGCTGGAGCGACTCCAGCAATAGAGTACTCGTCGTGCTCGATATGGCCAGCCTCATGGCGCCGTGAGTATGTGCTCCGCCGCTATCGGAAGTCCGAGCGGTATCTGAGGCGTTACGATGCTTTCGAGGTGGTCCATGTCTGTTCCCCTACGAATGGCGGTGCGATGGCGTCTTCTGAGGGATGAGCCACGGGTGAGGCGCACGTACTGGAACAAGAGGGAATAAAATGAGGGGTGTGACCGTTAGAAGGGCTTGCGAATATCTGTCAACCAATCTCAGCTGTGATCTCTGTCGAACGGTCGCAGACGTTCGTTCCAATACTCAGTCATCCGGTCTCCTGCAAGACATGCATGGGAACTCCGTCATCCGGTATGGGCTTCTGCAGCCTGGGTCAATAGTTCTGACAGGCATCAGCACGGCCTCGACAACCTGTCTTTACTAATAGCAAGCCTATCAAGTGATTCGTCTCACCTAGCCGATTCACTTTACTACTTCAAGCCTCTCTCGCGAGGTCCTTGACCTCACTATCACCTCTACTCGTCGACTCCCCCTAGACCTCGAGCATACCTCCATTCCTTTCCACAGGCATACTACGCCTTCTTCTTGTATTCGACCTTCCTCGCAATGCTACATCCCACCGTCGCGCCCGTGACCGCCTCGCCGCCATCTCCAGCAAATTCTACAGTCCAGAAACCTGGACTAGGCGCATCCAAACTCCTGAAGCACGACATCAACCACACATGCGCCCCAAGGTATCGCATAGTGTGCACAGGGCCTTTGCCAAGATACCCGTCGAAAGCAGCGTACAGCACACTGCCACTTCCGGTAATGTGCATCGTTGAGTCAATGTCTGCGCTGTAGTACTCGCCCACATAATCGGCTCTGATGTGATAAGGGTTTGTTGGCGTGTGGATCAACTGCGCTGCGAACTCCCGATTCTCTTTGGGACGGTGAATTGCCAGGGGACCGTCTGGAGCCGTGTCGATTGTCATGTATTTGGAAGTGGCTGTTCCGCGGCCCGTGAGGTCGAGGCCCTCGTCATGGCCGCCGTAGTTGACCTGGATGTGGTGGGGTTTATCCTGGCGGACGACGACCGCAAGGCGTGCGTCTAGGTCGAAATAGTTGCCCGTCCAACTGATCCAGCCATCCCAGTCTGGATCTTTCTTTCTCTGTGGGAGCGTCTGCTCAATGGAAGCACCGAGGATGAGGCGCTTCGCTGCGTATTCCGTGACTGCCATTGTATCAATCTCGCTATTGAAAAGGGTAACGATTCTAGATCTCATGGTCAGCGTCGTTGCGCATGATTCAATCTGCCCGAAAGCGTCTACAACTCATGCCACGTTGGTGGGAGCGAACTTACGAAAGGTTGTGCTTTGGGAAGAATGTGCGTCGAAGCCTGAATCCTGCAAGACCACCACTGTGGCCGACCCATTCCATATCAGGATTGCCATCTTTGCCAGCAAGCTTACCGCGCATCAAACCAGACCCATAATGTGCAACGTTTCCATCGATATAAGTCGGCTCTCGAGACATTTTGTAGTAAATACTGTTTGCATCTGCAGCCGATCTATGCACGTACTTCTCATATCTGGAATGTCTTTAGTAATCTGATGCAGGGCGAGTCATGAGAGGAGACGATCAACACCATCAACATGGCCGTGTCAGAAGCGGTACGTTGGTCCAGGAGCTTCAAGCTCTGGCCTGATGCGAGCTCCTCAACCGGGCAGAAGGGAGCGGCAGAGGTCGGCATGACTTACGCGATCATATCTTCCAAGCTCGCCATTACGCCAGCGTCGCCGGCCCATTCGATACGGTTGGCGTATCGAATATACCCAGCAGTTTCACCTCCCTCGTAGCCAACCATGGGTGCCGGAATGCGAGACGTGTCGGGGCGAAGAGCGGCGGTCTTCATGCCCGCGGGCATGAACACTTTCTCTTGCAGTAGATCACGAAGCGTGCGGCCAGTCACCTTCTCGATCGCCAAGCTGATAGCCACGTAGTTGGAATTGCAGTATGACAATTCCGAGCCTGGGCTGAAGTGATAGCCTCCAAGCCGCTTCATTGCTTGAGGTGCGTCCTGATACAGGGAGAATCGGGACTGAGGTGCAGCGCCCCATAGGACAGAAAGAGCCCAGTAGTCCCGGAGCCCAGATTGCATACCAACGAGACGCGAGATGGTCAAGTCATGATTGGACATCGTCTCGGCGGGCAGGATCTCACGGAGGGTGTCGAAGATCTTAGCTTCAATGTCCGTGCCATTTGGTCCATCGAGCAAGTCCCAGAGAACGAGACATACCATTCTACCGAATGTCAGTAAGGTGCGGCAACTGAAATACGACCTCGTCCACTTTGCTTACTGTTTTGAGATAGAGCATATAGGGAAGATCGTTTCCGTTGTCAATGGTGCCCTCGTCTCCAAGTTGGCGTAGCCCCAGGCATGCTTTGCAAGTAGTTGTCCATCCTTCACGATGGCAGCAGCGCAGCCTGGAGCTTGCCATCTGCTGGCTAGGTCATGTTCGAGGAAGGCTTGTGGGTTGTCCATGTCGTTCCTGATGGTGACGTTGCCAAATCGAGGCAAAAGGCGTCCAGGAGCTCGAGACTGGATACTGAAGACTGAATTCGATCAAGGACTCAGGGTATGGGACGTGTGGTCCCAAGGCCTTGAATGAGCGTCAGAGAGCTCGTGGTGGTGAATTTCGTCCAGGTTTGATTCTATCAACAATATGTCCGCAACTCCAACGCTTCGTGACAGATTCGGACTGCAGATCAATTCATGCAGACTGAGCAAGAGCACGCAGTACGATGCATGGGTTCAAAGAACTCGCATTGCAGGGCGCACGTCCGTCGGGCAAGTGCGAACGAAGTAGATAAGATTGGGAAAGGACACCACGCCGGGAAGGCGTCGCCGACAACGTAAGGCGAACAAGGCAACTACGACCTACGACTGCGATTGCGATTGCGGCGTAACCACATACGACCTCGGGAACCTCGAGCAGTCACGCCTGACGACGCAGCGCACTCGCATTCGGGCAATTCATAGTAGATTCTGTCATAGTCAACAACGTAGATGGTCGGTCTGCACAAAGCATGAAAATGCATCGATCCGTGTCCAAAGGTTATCTCAGACGACCGTGACGAACTGACAGATCGATGCACACCATAGTGTCTTTCCTTTCTCTCCATTCTACATGGGTATCATTGAACTCATCCGCTCTTTACCTAGACCATGAGCCAGAACCTGCTGCTTATCTTGACAAGGCGATATCGTCTATCCGCAGAATCAACTTCACAGTTTCAGCAGCCAACTCGATAGCACTCGTGCTGACTAGCAGCGGTTGCAGCACATTCTCCTCCGCAATATTCGTCTTCACACCACCATTCCTTATGCTCACACCTGCATTTTTGTCGCCCAAATCATGTCGGTGTCGCAGCTCGGTCACAACCTTGATGCTGTTGAGGCCAGCGTTCTCGGCCAACGTTGTCGGAATGACCTCCATGGCATCTGCGAAAGCTTTCCAGCAAATGGCTTCCGTGCCTGTGAGCTCTCTCGCCTGCTTAGCGAGTTGATTAGCGATTTCGATTTCCGGAGCACCTCCTCCAGCGATGAGAGCCTTCTTCTTCACCAGACATCGTACCACGCATAGTGCATCGTGAAGAGACCGCTCTGCTTCATCCAGCACGAGGTTGTTGGCGCCTCTGACCACGATTGAGACTGTCTGGTGTTGCTGAGGTGCAGACTTGATGCCAGTGACCTTGACGTACCGGGCACCGTTCGACTGTACTTCTTCGATCAGATCTGCACTGCCGAGCTTGTCTTCTGTAAACGAGTCGATGTTGGCGATTGGCTTGCAGCCAGTGCTTTTGCACAAGAAGTCAATCTCATCCCGCTCGATGTCCTTGATCGCCATAATCTTCAATCTCGACAGGAAGTGTAGGGACAAGTCGTTGACAGCATCTCGGAGAATCGACTTCTGAATAAAGAGGACGTTACACTTGGCCTTTTGGATCTTTTTGACCATGTTCAGGAGATACGTTCTCTCTTCTTTTAAGATCTTGTCCATTTGTCGATAGTCGTTGACCACGATCTGGTTCTCCATGTCGGGTTTCGGTGGGCTGAGCTGGAACTGGATGAGACCTATTCTGGCCTTTTCCACGCGCACTGGCCCTCCGCTGCTCTTGATGACAGTCTGATTCAGAACGACTCCGTCGATCATCTCTGAATCATCTATTGTGCCTCCCACCTTTTTCACCATTCGAATGTTCCGTAAGTCGACATTATCGGCCGTCTTGGGTTCGATAGTCTTGATTACGGCGTCAACAGCCATAGGTCCGAGCAGACCGGAATGTTGTGATACGATTTTGGAGCCGAGGGAAGTTGAGGCGATTTGCAGCATGGTCGTCCGGTCTGTGAGAGCGATTGGTTGTGACATGTTGGTAAGGACCTTGACGGCGGCAGCGGCTGCTCTCTGGAAGGCTTCAGAGATGACTGTTGGGTGGATGCCTTTGCCGAGTAGTCGATCCGCGGCACCCAGTAGACTGCCTGCAATAACCACAACTGAGGTTGTTCCGTCTCCAGCCTCCACGTCTTGGGCAGCGGACAGATCGACAAGCATCTTTGCCGCTGGGTGCATAACGCTCATGCTCTTCAACATTGTGCTTCCATCGTTGGTAATCAGAGGGGCGCCTTTCGGATTGACGACCATTTTGTCCATACCCCGCGGTCCTAACGATGTTCGAATGGCGTCGGCGACAGCTCGAGCGGCCATGATGTTGGCGGTCCGGACAGCCATAGGCTTCTCCTTGTCCTATGCATTGTCAGCTGTGCCCTCGGCGGCATGTTTGGCGCCCTACCTTGAACGCTGCATTGCCCGCATTGCCCTGAATGCCCAGTGCTGCCGCCATGATTGTGATGCTTTCTGTTGTTCTTATCGGCAGCAGGTGTCTTTGCTAGGCCAGCCAAAAGTTTCCGCGTCGGGAGCGAGGCCTGTGAAGAGTGTTGTTGGGAGCCTGCTGTTTCGTGTTCGACGTGTGTGCCTGTGAATAATTTCTCGATGGGTGCCGCGGAGCACAAAATCGCGGAACCAACTAAATCCGGCAATCTCCGCTTGAGGCGCGAGGCGATTACGCCAGTGTGTATGGTACCTTGCATTGGAAAGCGATCGATCATTGAAGCATTTCTCTGTCCATCTCTCACATTTTCGTCCAGTCCATCGCTATTGCTAGCTGTTTTTCGATTCACACAGCGCTACTGACCCCCCTTCCATCCCATAGGTACGCCCAGTCCTAGCCCGAGCCTTCATCATGCCCAGCGCAACGGGCGCGAACTGGGAGAAGTACCAGAAACAATATGCCGACGATGAGACACCCGAGAAGAAGATCACACCTCTCACAGACGAAGACATCCAAGTCCTAAAAACCTACGGCGCAGCGCCTTATGCCAATGCCCTCAAGAACATCGAGAAACAGATAAAGGACAAACAAACAAGCATCAACGAGAAGATCGGCGTGAAGGAATCAGACACCGGCCTGGCACCACCGCATCTATGGGACACCGCCGCCGACAGGCAACGGATGCAGGAAGAGCAGCCCCTCCAAGTCGCGCGATGTACCAAGATCATCCAAGATGAGAAGGACAGCGACAAGGCAAAGTACGTTATCAACGTCAAGCAGATCGCCAAATTCGTCGTCAACCTCGGCGAGCGCGTCAGTCCAACAGATATCGAGGAGGGCATGCGAGTAGGAGTGGACCGCCAGAAGTATTCCATCATGCTACCGCTACCACCCAAGATCGATCCTTCCGTGACGATGATGACGGTTGAAGAGAAGCCCGATGTGACATATAGTGATGTTGGAGGTTGCAAAGAGCAGATTGAGAAGCTGAGGGAAGTTGTCGAGATGCCTCTGCTCTCGCCTGAGCGATTCGTCAATCTCGGTATTGATCCGCCGAAAGGTGCGCTGCTCTACGGTCCTCCAGGTACTGGCAAGACACTCTGCGCACGTGCTGTCGCCAACCGAACAGATGCTACCTTCATCCGCGTTATTGGATCAGAACTTGTCCAGAAATATGTTGGAGAGGGAGCACGAATGGTCAGAGAGCTGTTCGAGATGGCTCGGACAAAGAAGGCGTGTATCATTTTCTTCGACGAAATTGATGCCGTCGGAGGTGCTCGGTTCGATGATGGGGCGGGTGGCGACAATGAGGTGCAGCGAACTATGCTGGAGCTGATTACACAATTGGATGGCTTCGACTCAAGAGGAAACATCAAGGTCATGTTCGCCACCAACAGACCGTCAACGCTGGATCCTGCGTTGATGAGACCCGGCCGAAGTAAGTCTACCCTACTTACCTCCTTTGCTAAAGCTAATAATCGAGCAGTCGACCGAAAGATCGAGTTCTCGCTGCCGGATCTCGACGGCCGAGCCAACATTCTGCGCATTCACGCCAAGAGCATGTCGGTGGACCGCGACATCAGATGGGAGCTGATCTCGCGTCTGTGCCCCAACGCTACGGGTGCAGAACTGCGAAGCGTAGCCACAGAAGCCGGCATGTTTGCCATTCGTGCGAGGCGGAAGGTCGCAACTGAGAAGGTACGTCTAGTCACGCGCTTATTCCGAGTGATCATACTAACACGTTCGTAGGATATGTTGGCAGCTGTCGAGAAGGTCATCAAGGGCAACAGCAAGTTTTCTAGCGTTGCCGCATATGCGCAATACAACTAGACTCTGAAGTATTCTGTTCGCAACCATAGCCAGGCGTTGGAAGCTTTAACGGATGCCAGAACATCGGAGCGACATGGGTGTATACTACTTCGGCAACGGATCAGAAGGCTAGAGCAGGGATTCAATTCTAGAGCGCAACAAGTCCCTTCTCGTTCTCTGTTATCTGGTGCTGCTTGTAACAGTCGAGTCCTCCTTTCAACGTTCAAGTTGCGAACTTGCGCTGTCGAGTTATATCACCCCCCCCTGTACGATTTTGGGGGCCAGCTCGACGGTCGCGCCGCCGGGACAACTCCACACCGATCTATTCTGCCGAGCCGACTGAATGCTCATGTATTGTTCTCTACGTACCGCATGTGCCAGCAGCAGGACGTTTTCTCCAGCACAGCAATGCTATATAAAACATCTAGGTAAAGTATATCATGATGCTGCTCACCACTTCCTATCATCGCAAGACCATCCTGCCCAAATTGCTCGCGCTCACTTCACAACCAAGACTTTCCGACAAGCTCTAACATTGACTCCCCTTCCGCGAACCCCCAACCATGCCCATACCTATAATCCACTGGTTCTACGCCTCAAACCTGCCCAAATACCTCCAGCCTTCCTCTAGCGGCAAGACATCATGGGCTCTGATCACGGGCGCAAGCGACGGTATCGGCCTCGCCCTCTCAGACCAACTAGCAACGGCAGGCTTCAACGTCCTCCTCCACGGTCGTAACGAGGCTAAACTGACCCGCATACAATCAGAACTCGCCAGAGCCCATCCAAAGCGCGAGTTCCGCACCATCGCAGTCGACGCGAGTGCGTTCACAACCGCAGACATCAACCGCATCGCCGCGGCTGTCGCAGAGCTTCCACTCACGGTCCTCATCAACAACGTCGGTGGTACCGCACCCTTGTCGAGCAACTTCAAGCACTTTGAATGCATGACGCCGACGGAAATCCAAGCACTGTATTCTCTTAACGTGCAATTCCCTTTACAGCTCACATGCGCCCTCCTCCCCCAACTGACTGCCAACAAGCAGCAGCCTACACTCATCCTCACCTGCGGTTCCGGCAGCCAAATAGGCCAGCCGTTCATAGCAGCCTACTCAGGCTGCAAAGCCGCCCTCCACGCCTGGAACCGCGCGTTGCACGCGGAGCAAGCTACCGCAGGTTCCGCCGTAGAGGTACTCGAGGTCGTGGTGGGCCCGACGTACACGCAGCAGTTGCAAAAGGAGGCCTCGATTAAGCCCGGTTTGACGATGCCGACGGCGGAGGTGATGGCGAGGGCGATCCTGGCGAGGGTGGGACATGGGCATCGGAGTGTGACTCCGTACTTTTGGCATGCGCTGCAGGGGGCGCTGCTTTATGGGCTGTTGCCGGCGGGGGTGGTGGATTGGGTTGTTGCAAGGGTGTTGTTGCCGAGTGTGGAGGTGAAGAAGGAATAGGACCGGAGGGAGTCCGGGGTGGCTACACTCTGGTGACCTAGAACATAACATGAATCAGGGGTGAGTGCCAAGGAGCAGGCTGTTCGCTGACGGCTAGTGCAAAGGTGTTTAGAGCGCAACAAGGCGCTTCCTGTCTTCTTTCTGGACTGGTACGTAATTTTGTCCACAGCGCCCTCATACTGATCCAGCAACGACAAATAGCCTGTCTGTTGTGCAGCACACCTTCCCTGCACTACGCCCGCCTGATTCTGTGCTGCAGACGGACCCCATCATGCCATGTACTTGGCGAACCACTCCAAAACCATCTCTGGCTGCTTCTGGAAGAAAGTATACCCTTCAAACCGAACCTGCGTCCCTGTGATCCAATGCAGCTTCTTCTCCTCGATCGGAATAGCATCGAAGATCTCCTGCGCATCATCGTTCGTAGCAACGGGATCGTCCCACACTTGATACATCAGCGTTGGCACACGAACTGATTTGGGCCAGGGCATGACTCCCATGTCGTCGAGATCGATACTTGTCTTGACTTGGAAGTATTGTCTCATGTCTTCCATGTACTTGTCTGGGAGCCCCATTCGCTTAAGTGTCTGCGCGAAGAAGACGTTGTGAGAGAACGGCTGAGGCGCCACCATACAACGAATACCCTCGAATACCTCTGGGTGCTCCTGCATGGCATACATTGTGGCGGCGGCGCCATTGCAGCGACTGAACAGACCGATGGTCATGGCCTTGGTGTCCTCACGTAGGCGGACATAGTTGAGAGCGCCGATGACGTCCCTGGCGCATAGCTCCGGTGAGGTGATGCCGCCGTTGGCTGCGCCAGAGTATCCAAAGTTTCGATTGTCGAAGCAGACGACGTTGTAGCCAGCGTCGTGGAGGAGTTTGTAGTCCTTGACAAAGTCCACGTCGTAGTCGTTGCCTGGGAGGAGGGTATTCCAGGGCTCCAGATGCGCTGGGAAGCCAGCGCGGTTGAACCAACGTGGGGTGACGCAGACGATGAGTTGGTTGGAGTCTTGACGAGGCATGAACCAGCCCTCGATGGGTATGCCATCTGTGGCAGGGAAGAAGATGGTCTCGTACTTGAGACCGACCTCTTCTGGTTGGTGCCAGATCGGTGCTCGAGGCCACTCATCCCCTCCGAAGACGAAAGCCTTCAGCTGGGCCTTGATCTCGGCGTCTGAGGCCATAGTCGTGTGTTGGGGAATGTGATCGAGGACGACGGTAACACAGCAGGTGAGCTTATCCAATCTTGCAGCTGTGAGGACTGTTCTTGTCTCGTGAGTCAAGGTCCTTGTTGCCGGAGTACCTCGTTCCTCATTTATGTATTTGCAGACGCCATGCATGGCCTTCGGACTTCACATCCTGCATCGGGCCAGGCGAGAATCATCGCTCGGAGTGCGCACGAGGCTGTCGCAAAGTGTCAGCCTATTCGTGAACCCAAGGACATGCTGTGCAGCACGACCATATGCTAGCATAGAATTGTCCGGGAGTTGTGATGCGGATACACCGAAGTCTTTCGGAGACCCGACATTGGTATCAGCTTCTTGGCCTTGGGTGAATCAGCAGTGCCAAGCAGCAGACTGTTCGCTGACCAACAGACTGCCAGTGCCGAGGTCTTCAAAGGGCAACGAGCTGCTCTCCATCCTCCGTCTCGACGTCATACGCGACTCTGTCCACAGCGCCCTTGTGACAGTGCTGATAGGGGGCCGTCTTCTTCCTTTCTGTTTAGAGATGCTGAGAGTTTGGAGTGGTAGGAAGAGCGCCTCGAGTTAAGCATTGATGCCAGGTTGTGACTAAAAGTACTGGGCGTTGTTCCTGCAGCGGCCTCCCTGGCTAGAAAACTCACCAGATCTCAAACTTTCGCACCGACGCTCGTGTGAGGCTCATCCCAGTCATATTAACTTGATCGGCATAAAAGATCCAGGGCCTCAGCGCCCTCCCTGGCCGAGAAGACCCACGATGAGCAGCATCCGTGGCTCGTGAATAGAAGAGGATCCTTGGAGAAGACGCCCAGTACTTAGAGTCATAACCTGGCTCTTGCAATTCGAGGAGTTCAGACGTGGAATTATGCCACAGACGCCTCCGAGACGCATGCGGGATCGAACGTCGTCCGTGACCAAAACTGCCTGGATCATGTCCTACCAAGTTCAGAGATCCATGATGGCGTGTGGAATGGCCGCAAGATTCGACAGAATTCTCAGGTTGCGCTTGCGCTGGCCACGTTGGAGGCTAGCCAAGGTGATGACCGGCGTGCAGGTATGCCTGTTGATATCAAGGTCGAGCATTTTCGGGACATTTTGTCTGCGGGCAAGAGGATAGCAGAGCAGCAATGGCGTATACTAGCTCGTTAACCCACTAGACATCCATAGGATGGATTTAGCATCGATGTGAATGAGCAGCATGTCTTCGGACTCAATTGGGGTCGCTCCCGTTCCCCTTTGTGAAGAGGTCGTCGCCTCGACAATTCATAGATTGCCGCTTCCACTGAGCCCATTGCTCAATATCCTCATCCCCACTACCCGCGCCTAGCAGGTCGTTCATATCACCCGGCTCAGCTGTTCCTCTTCCTCACTACTCGGGGCCATAATGTCGTCAATATCAGCGGGCCCTTCCCTCACATACTCCAGGTTCTCCTCCGCCATAGCCAACAACGTCCGATACCGCAACTTCTCCTGCTCTGGCTTATCCTCCATGTTCTCGATCAGGGAATGCATATCCCGGCAGAGCTCGAGTGTCTTTTCCGCATGACGGATGGCGGTGGTATCGTGGAAGGGGGACCAGTAACTGATAAGCTGGTTGCAGCCAATAAGGTAAAGGAGGGGAAGACCCTGCCACGTGCACCTCAGGTCAGCTGTCGAGCACGGTTTGATTATATAGTGGGAGTGGTGGTTGCATTGGCTGTAGACTTACGCGTCTTTTCAAGAGTCGACGACAGATACGCTTTGCCTCGGAGAGGTCGACTAAATTCTCTGAACCGACGAGCTGGTAGGCTGTTTCGAACTTAGTCCTGAAGGAGTGTTCTCTGCCGCTGGGTGCGGGAAAGGGAACGTCTTCGCGGAGGTAGTGCAGGATCGTCCTTGGGAAATCCATGCTAGGCTTGTAAGGAGGCCTTTGGTCGTAGTTGTGCCTGGTGGTCGGTGTTTGAGGGCGGTGAGGCGGGTGGCTCTCGAGGCGATGGGCTTTGACCTGATGCGGTCATCCGTGGTCATCACTGTTCGGGTGAAGATGACCAGTCTTGGAGGAAGTGAATGACTATGAGGGTGTCTCGATCAATGGCAATTATGTGTGCAGTCTGCCTGGGATCACTCTGACTGCCGCCTTCCACATCGGACGCTCGCTGATACTCTGCTCCATCCCTCCCCCAGCTTCCAGCACTGTCAAGCACTCAGACCAAAAGATTCGGGAACAGCGCTGGACCCAGATCAGTGAAGGATGCCGTACACCAGATGGTAGCTACACAATTCACATATCGATCAGTTCCACTTACGGTTCGATCCCAGAACAACATAACCCTAGCCAGCAGATTCCAGAGTGTCTAACAGCGTCTACATTGAGGCTTACTTGCCTACTACACGATTTTGTCAAACAGTGCGCCGGACCTCTCGACAATAAATTCGTGCTCAGAGGTGTCCAGAATAAGTTCCCAGGAACGGGTGTGAGCACCCTACTCTGGACACCTCTGAGCACGAATTTATTGTCGAGAGGTCCGGCGCACCTTCTCAAAATTCATACTTGCTGTCATTGTTGGTAGTCTGTAGGAGTGGCAGGTCCGTTCGGGCAGGAGCCACATATGTGAGCAGTCGCCGTCGATAGGTACTTACAGTCAGGAAGGTACGTTGAAATAAGAGGTCAGGCGCGTCCGCAGAACCATACATGCTTTGAGGTGTTTACAGTGTTTGGCCCGCGGTCCGTCCTTGCCACCATGAAAGGGACCAAGTCGAGAAGCATCGGAAGAGGGCAAGTTTTTGCATGTGAGCGTCGTCGGAAGCAGACCGGCCAATAAGAACCTCGGTAATTCCACCTTCAAAGTGCTCTACGGCGGCTCCTACGGCCATCTTGCAACGATATAGGACTACCTGCGTCTGGAGTATTTGACGTCGACATCTGCTGAACTCTGAACAGCCACACACTCTCCTCTCCCCCTTCTCTCCCACACGCGCACGCAAGATGAGCTCCGGACCACTTCTACGGAGCTTTGCTCCTGCACGGCGCTCCCTCCAGCAGACTCGAGCTTTCTCCCGGACCGCGAGAAGGTCCCTCATTCGTGGGACCACGCCGTTGAGAGCGAAGGTCGCGGATGGCGGCATCTTCGCAGATAAGTACCAGGTCGTGGACCATGAATATGATGCGCTGGTCGTATGTTGTCTTTCCGGAGCTGTTGGGCGTCCAATGTGCTAACAAGCATCCACAGGTTGGTGCTGGCGGTGCCGGCTTGCGCGCAACATTCGGTTTAGCTGAAGCTGGTTTCAAGACCGCATGTGTTTCGAAGCTGTTCCCCACGAGAAGTCACACAGTCGCCGCTCAAGGCGGCATCAATGCGGCACTAGGCAACATGCACGAGGACGACTGGAGATGGCATATGTACGACACAGTCAAGGGCTCCGACTGGCTCGGCGACCAAGACGCTATTCATTACATGACAAGAGAAGCGCCCCAATCTGTGATCGAGCTGGAAGGCTATGGCTGCCCGTTCTCGAGAACAGAAGACGGCAAGATCTACCAAAGAGCCTTTGGTGGTCAGAGCAGAGAATATGGCAAAGGAGGGCAGGGTCAGTCACTCCTCCGGCAGACTCAAGGTCCTCTACTAACCCACAACAGCTTACAGATGTTGCGCTGCTGCCGACAGGACTGGCCACGCTCTTCTTCACACGCTATACGGACAATCACTGCGGTACAATGCTAACTACTTCATCGAATATTTCGCCATGGATCTCATCATGGAGGACGGCCAATGCAAGGGTATCGTCGCCTACAACCAGGAAGACGGTACTCTCCACAGATTCCGAGCTCACCACACTGTTCTTGCCACCGGTGGATATGGCCGTGCGTACTTCTCGTGTACCTCGGCACACACGTGTACTGGTGATGGCATGGCTATGGTAGCACGAGCAGGTCTCCCCAACCAGGATCTCGAATTCGTCCAATTCCACCCGACCGGTATCTACGGCGCCGGCTGCCTCATCACCGAAGGGTCACGAGGAGAGGGTGGCTACCTCCTGAACTCCGAAGGTGAACGATTTATGGAAAGATATGCCCCAACTGCCAAGGATCTGGCTTCTCGAGACGTTGTCTCACGATCAATGACCATGGAGATTCGCGAGGGACGAGGAGTTGGGCCGTAAGTGCAAGGGAACGTATCTTGATTGTCGGACACTAACAATGAGCAGTGACAAGGACCACATCTACCTGCAACTATCACACCTGCCACCTGAGATCCTCCACGAGCGACTACCCGGTATTTCCGAGACAGCTCCATCTTTGCTGGTGTCGACGTTACCAAGCAACCCATCCCTGTCCTGCCGACCGTGCACTACAACATGGGTGGTATTCCTACGCGATACACCGGTGAGGTTCTCAGCGTTGACGCGGACGGCAAGGAAAAGACCGTCCCTGGTCTATACGCCTGTGGCGAAGCCGCATGCGTGTCAGTCCACGGAGCCAACCGCCTGGGTGCCAACTCACTCCTCGATCTGATCGTCTTTGGTCGTGCCGTCGCACACACCATCCGCGACAATGCCTCCCCTGGCCTACCTCACCAAGAAATCTCAGCCGATGCCGGCGCCGACTCGATCGACGTCCTCGACAAAGTCCGCACATCCGACGGCCCCAAGTCGACCAACGACGTTCGCGCCGCCATGCAGAAGGTCATGCAAACAGACGTGTCCGTCTTCCGAACCGAAGAATCCCTCCAAGAGGGTGTCCGAAAGATCAACGAAGTCGACCAGACGTTCGACCAAATCGGTATCAAGGACCGCAGCATGATCTGGAACTCGGATCTCGTCGAAACGCTCGAGCTCCGAAATCTGTTGACTTGTGCAACACAGACTGCTGCATCAGCAGCCAACCGCAAGGAGTCGAGAGGCGCGCATGCCCGAGAGGACTTCCCAGACCGGGATGACGACAATTGGATGAAGCATACCCTGTCGTGGCAGAAGACGCCGCACGGGAAGGTCGAGCTGGGTTACAGGGGTGTTGTGGGACATACTCTCGATGAGGCCGAGTGCAAGGCTGTCCCGCCGTTCAAGCGGACGTATTAAGCGTATTGGCATTTTGAGGGAGGACTAGGCGGGTGGAGCTCCGGCGTGGAGAGGACGTTTGCGTCCAGGAGGGATAAGGCGACGGTGACGGCTACAACATGCCGCGGTCAAATTGTCGCTGCCCCTGGTTCGTCCAGCACACGACAGTCGCTTTCAGCCACAGCCGATCGCGATCAGTAGGAAGACGGAGCGAAGTGTGTTTGGTGTGTAAGTGCTAAGGATTCAGCATTCAGTAGTAGTATGTGTGGGCAGCGTCGGTAGCGCAACGAAGCAATTGTGTATACTTTACATGTCAAACATCTGGTGTCAAACTTCGGCAATATTTCGCAGTCACGCGGTGCATTAGAAGGATATTAACGCAATTGCAAATCGTAAGACGTTTCCGTCGCCGGATGACACAGTCTCTGGGTGAGACCGGATGACTGGTATCTCTGTCAGCCTGGCGAACGAGTATATTTTTGCAGGTTGTAGCGGACATCGCTGACCACGGAAGCCAACGAAGCGTGGCCGTCTGGACATCTACATTCATGTATACATCTACACTTGTCTCTGGACGAAGTAACGTATGCATTTTCCTACAGCTCCCCAACTCGCCGCCGCTCCATGAAGCCCGTTGCCTGCCACGTCGTATCCACGTTCACATTCCCGTCACCACAAGCTGGCAAAGTCAGACTGCGATTCGGATCACTCTCCCACACCACAGTCCCATCCTGCTGCACGTTGACGAACTTATAGCTCACAGTACCGTCGGCTGGGAGTGTTATTGCGGCAGTCCAGACGGGGTTCTCGGCTGTGTATGCGTCTGCAGAGAGCGCAATGCCGTTGGCTGGGTCCCAGCTGCCAAGCTGGGCAGTGTTGCCGACGAGCTTGATGGTGTCGCCGTAGGCGTTGTGGTGCGGATTGTGAACGTTGCTGTGACTTGTGTGGGGCATGCTGTGCCTGTTGGGTTTGGGGCAGCGGTTATGGTGGCTGTAGGCGTGGGTGTGGCTCCCGCTCCGGCGATGAGAACGATCGGCTCGCCGTTGGTGACTTGTAGGCAAATATTCCCGGATCCATCGGCTGCGTGCGCGGTGTTGTCGGGGAGGACGTCAGTCCATTGCCCATCTGGAACTTTGCTGTCGAAGCAGTGTTGCCCGCTCGTGCCTTGGCCGTTGTTAGTGGTGAGCACGATCAGCTTCCCATCTGCACGACTCCATGCGTAAGCGTCGTTCGTTGAGTACAGGTGGACGTGGTCGTCGCCGGCTAGACACCTGCATCGAGTCTAGCTTCCGAGAGTCTGGCGATAGTCTGATACAAATCCGCTTCGGTATTGAAGCCAGACCTCCATAGATCTTCCCGATTGAAGGGATCACTTGCTCCAGAGAAGCCCTGTTCCGTACCGTAGTACACGATCGGTATACCTCTGGCTAGTATGACATATGCTAGCACATTCTTCAACACCGCCACGTCGTCTCGCTGCGCCAACCACCGCATTTGGTCATGATTGTCGACGAACGTCCCTAACGCTGCCGGGTCCGGGAAGATACTCGAGATCCAATCGTGCATCTCCACGATCCTCGATGCACCACTCTTCTGCAGGAAGAAATCCTGGAGGGCATAGTACATCGCGTAGTTCAACAGTCCTGGCATTAATTTTGCGTACTCGGCGAGATAGGGCGGTGCGCCGTTCAGCACCTCTCCGATGGCATAAACGCCGGAAGCTTCGACAAAGCCAGGCCAGAAGTCCTGCTCGACGTGTTTGACTGTATCGATGCGGATGCCGTCGAATGAATACTCGGAGACGAGCCATTTGATCCAGTCTTGGAAGAGTTGGCGGACTTCGCGAGATTGGGTGTTGAGGTCGGGGAGGCCGGCTAAGCGGCATTCCTCGACGGCAGTCTGATTGTTGTCGTAGTCGTCCTGCTCGATGTCGCATGCTGGGTGGTAGGCACTCTGTTGTGTCAGAAGAGCTAGGCTGTTCTCGGAGATGGGGCCAGCGCCCATGTGGTTCGCTACGACGTCGGCCATGACGAACATGTTCTTGTCGTGAGCAGCGTTGACCAGGTCCTTTAGATCGTCAGCTGTCCCGTAGTTCTCGTTGATGCTGTAGAGGTCTTGGGCCCAGTAGCCGTGATAACCTCGGGGCCTATTCTTGACGACGGGCGTGATCCAGATGGCGTCGAAGCCCATGCCGCTGATGTAGTCCAGCTTGGACTCGAGGCCTTTGAACGTGCCGCCGCAGTAGTTCCCGAGGTCACCACAGGCGTTGCCTCCCTCGTCGGAGGCATTGCGACTGATGCGGTCTGTCAGCGCGAAGTAGATGTTTCTAGACTTCCATGCTGCTGTGTCGGCGGCAATTGTGAACGGCTGAAGGAAGCACGCGGCTGCCAGCAGCCAAAGAATGAAACCCATCTGGAATCGATGGTCAGTCAGCACGGGATACGCAGAGCACTACTCTACTATAGACGACAGTACAGCATTATATGTGGTTGTAATGTTGATCGCGCCGTGCCCAGAGACTAGTCCAACGTTGATATGATCGCCGTTTCGCTAGATATCCGCAGACCAGGTGGAGTTGGGGCTGAACAGCTGCCCTGAATCTCAGCTAGATGTTATACACTGTTCTGACGTCTTTGCAGAGCTGCAAGGAGGTATTCTTATTAGCAGTGACGAACAGTTAGAACGAAAGCCATCCCAGATATCATCTCATGAGGAGAGGGTCAAGGCCGGTTCACAGGGGGTGACGTGCAAAGACCGTTGCTGCACCCCAATCAGCTCATCTCCCAATGTACTTGAGTAGACTGAACATCGAATACGCCTGAGGAGGCCTTTGACTGTTCATTGAACGGTTAGTTAGCAGCTCCATACGTCGCCTTCGAAACGATGGCAATCAATGCGTGAAATTTGAGGAGGAAAGGTTGCATGGATAAGAGGATGAGCGGCAGCGTAGTGGGGAAGCCCTCCCGAAGCTTAATTTGCAAGGCAACCACTGCCTATGCACAGAGTCCTCCCTGGTCGGTTTCTCCTTCCAGTACCATCTCGAGGACCGCTACAGCGGTCTCCCTGGTCTCCTGTCGCATATCTCAACGTCCTTGCTGCTGTTCCCGCTCCACACTGTCCGCCCAGCTCAACGTAGTCGGTCGTCGTTCCAGTTCCGACGCGTTCTGAATCTCTTCATCGTGCTCATCAACCCGAATACACCAGCCAGAAAACGCCGGAAATGCAGCAAATAGCGGTCTCATGGGCGCTATCACTGCGTCTCTCCTATGCCTAAACACTTCGAAAATCGGGCGTGGCGGACGTGCTGGCGCTTCTGCTTCCCTGCTTGGCCACGAAACCATCCTAGCATCGAGAAACGAAGCGTTGTTGTCGTTTGAACGCGTGTGGGGAGCAGGAGCAGTAAGCCATCTCTCGTGCCAGCGTTGTCGCTTCTGTACGAAGTCTGCTTTCTCCTCCTCGGTGAGAGTGATTGGCTTGCCTTCGCGATGTCGACGGTAGGCCCATGGAAACCACCAGATTGAGAGGTATGGCGGGCTGGGATTCTTCCTGCTGGGCTTGGTATAGTAGCTGTGGACCAGGAGCGCGACTAGAAGCACACCGGGAACAATGATCGCGCTGATCCAGGGGTGCTTGTCGATTTCGTCGCGTTTCGTGACGGCGAACATTCTGCGGCGGGCTCTAGCTACAGCTATGAGTATAAGGCGCCATACTGGTAAGATACATACCTGAGAACTGACTGTCACTATCGAAATCGAACAGGAGCGTTGCTGGAACACGGATTGCAGTTCAAGGCTGGGTAGGACGTGGTTTCCGGCTGATAGCTGCAGGCGTGAGTTCTGAAAGTCCTCAGTTGCCACCACATTCATCACTAGCGTGTGAAATGGTTGCTGTGCCTAGCAAAACACGCTAGTATTGCTGGGAACTGAAGGAAAATCAAATGCGCGTCACCTGCCAGAATGGGAAGGTTGTGAGCCACCTATGGTGCTTCTCCTCCTTTGATGACATTCACAGCAGCAGAGCCCTCCCCAGAGGGCTGCAGGAGATGTACTTTGACCATGGTCATCGATCCAGGCGCTCCCGACGAGCACTTCCACAAAGCGTCTTCGCATCTTCATCGACCGTCGTTGTCCAGATAGCGTGTTCGACATCTCTGTTCGCACCGACGACACCTCCTGGGCGCTGGCTGCCCTCAGCAAGTTGACCTTGCCCACTTTCCCAGCCAGTCCACGCTTTCAGCCAGCCACGAAAACCTCGCTGCTTGGCTAGGGTCTCAGTGTTGCCTATTCGAGCTGTGGTAGCATCCGACACTGCTACGACAGGTGTGGTATCGCCCCGACGTTGAGCTCGGCGAAGGCACCAGCACCCTTTCGCCCAGCACGCGACGAAAGCGAGGGACAGGAAGATACACACGATGGCCGTCGGGGCTGCCCAGGTGAGGACTTTCCCTGAGTCCGGGTCAACACCATCGGTGGTATTCCAGCTACCACAAGTGTCAGTAGTGCAGCATGATGAAGTTGAGAGAACACTGGACATGCCTGGCTTCGCTGTAGCCCCCAACAGCTTGTGATACGAATGCTCTGGGCGTCATTGCGGCCTGTATCGATGTATAGCTCAGAGAGATGGACTTGGATCTACGACAACGCTCACGGATGCATCGATAGATATAAATCCACTACTCTCGACGCCCCTCTTCACAGCCTACCCTTGTGGCATGTTGCGGACAGTCACGAGCTGCAGCAGACTCCGTCACTGCAACATCAAGACAAAGACGAGCTCGCAGAGCAACGCCATGGAATGGTCACCGGTGCAGGTATCAGTGACGAAGGTGGTACCGCTCTCGGGCGGAAGCGGCATATAGCAAACAAAGAACAGCAGCACTGTGGGAGGAATTGTGACTTTGCCTGGCTGGTCCGAAACGCGACTTGACTTTGTTGCCTAGCCATGATGGAGAGATTGATCGATCAGATGAGATCCGCCCGGTTGATGGGCTGATGTCTCCTTTGTTGGATCTGGATGGTGAGGTGGTACGGACGGGTCGAGTGACGTGATGACTCCACTGTCTGACTAGACATATCCAGAGTCCTCCTGACGACGCCTTCCTACATTGACTTCGGCCGAAGCGCGACGACTTCCTTTCTTCCATCATTCTAGCGATAATTGCCTTCAGGCGGCCTCTGCACCAGCTGCACCAGCATTATGCCTCCTAATCTCAGCCAACTGCTCCTGAAAAGCCCGCTCGCTGCCTCTCAAAACGCGCCAATACGCCTTGACCCAGAACCACCAACCAGGATTTCCCTCAATGGCCACCGGTGCTGGCTGAGGTATAACGTCGCCTGTCAGAGGAATGGCCGGGACTGCGTGGTGTATGATTCGGTTTGCCATCGGTTGCAGCTGTTCGCCTAGCCAGGCCTCTGTGTGCTCATGCCTCTTGGCTGCGATATTGCGGATGATGGTTTTGACGAGGACTGCAAAGAGGACGGCTGTGGCAGCGCCGAGGATGGCTCCCCCGACGATCTCTTTCGTTCCCCATTCTTCGGCCATTGTGGCTGACGGGATCTGCTTAAGCGGTCAGGACTTAGCTGGTTGCGATTCGGTAGGTTGACTGACCTTGAGAACTGGCAAAGATCGTGTCAGACCAAGTGATTACTTGTCGAAGGCGATATAGTGAATTCTGCCCGGGAGTACTCTGTGCTGAGAGGTTGGTTTTGGTGAAGGTAAAGGATGGTTGCAGAAGTGACATGCAATGCATTTAGGTCTTTAAGCCCTCCTTGCCGTTCACAATCACGTGGAAGGTTCTGAAGTAGGAACAAGAAGCGCAAACGCTCACAACGTTTCATTGTTGGACGGTTTGACATTATTCAAGACCAGCCCAGCTTCTGCCCTGATAGCTGTGGACGTTCTCACCACATCAGCGACCAACCTCCGCACCATGTCCTCCTGCCTCCCTAGTCGCACGTCCGCCTTCCACACCTGCCTGCCTCGTCCATCCTGAGCTCCTCGGCAACCACCTTCGTCCATTTCGCCCAGTAACACTCCCTCCCCTTCGCACAATGCGTCGCCCTCTCGAGGCTCCATCGACAGCCCTCAGCTGAAACGCTCTCGCCTGGCGAGCCCTTGCAGCGCGAATCTCCAGCATGACGTGGATAATGAGTAGCAGGAGGAGGACCAGGGAGATCGTGAGACTGGTGATGAGGAGGGCGTTGACTGTTTGCTGGGAGATCGGCATAATGATGGTCGGCTGTTAAGAAGAGTGAATGTATGCAGGAAGGGCTGGATCAATGGCGGCTGTGGTGTAGCGGAGTCGTGAAAGAGGTGGGATTGACAGCAGCCAGTACGCCAGTTGGTTTAGCTCGAATGGACGTGAGCGGCGACCTCGACATGCAAGCGAGGTGAGTCGTTGAGGAGCGGAAGGTGACCAAGCACTCGTTTGACATGGAGTGACCGTCGAAGTCAGGCATCAAACATTCGGCTCAGCAGGACGATGCGGATGACCCTTTCGTCACATGATTTTCATGAGACATTTACGTCCAAGTGAAGGGATTGCTACTTGCGAATTCGATCTCGTTGAGGGATAGTTCAGACATACCAAATCTTTCCCCTAAGTTACCGAGCACCGCACATCAACGGCCAATCGACATACCCTAAAGGTAGCTAAATCGCGAAGAACCTGAAAGTCGAGCCATTCAGACAACCTTGCCTGCCTTCTCAGCAGCTTTGACTCCATCAGTACCACTGCTTGCATCCTCATCACTGCTCCTGCCATCAACTACGTCCTTCGGCTGCACGGTTCCATCGATAAGATTTCCCTCTCGGCCAAGCATCATATGTTCAATGTTGACCTTCGGTCCAGTAAACCTGTTGTAACAAAGTCAGCATCGCAAATCACTCTCAATGCGACAGGAAGCCCGTGACAGAACATGAGCGCTGTATGACTTACCATTTCCTCGCACTGACAAACCACCAGACCATCACAATCAGCATCGGCCACCCCACACAAGCGCCGTCCAGTTCATCGTCTCCGCATCCAAATCCGCACCCGTCACACTGGGAAAGCACATGATTGGGATCATGAGCACCGTGAAGCAAGTCGCCAGTACACCATTGGGATAGCTCCACTTGCCCAAATGCCACGGTCCCCGACGGAACCTGTCCCCAACGAAGAATGTGCGGATGGTGATCGGAATCGTGAACGCCACGAACGCAGCAATGGCGCCGATGCTGAAGATGGCGTCGATCGCCACGCCGCCGAAGAGGAGTAGGGTCAGTAGGATGCCGACGAAGGCGTTGAACCAGACGGCGTTGACGGGTGTTCGGGTCCGAGAGTTGACAATCTTCAGCCACTTGGAACCAGGGAAGACATCGTCGCGGGCGTACGCGTAGGTGACTCGGGAGGCGGCGACCATGCAACCTTGTCCCATCGAGAAGCCACACACGATGGTCATGCCGAGGATGGCGAGGGCGGTGTTGTGAGGCAGGACTTGTTGAAGGTAGGCGGCCCATGGTTGGCCGACTGGGTCCTCGAGAACCGCGTCGATGTCCTTAGCAAGTTAGTCAGTAAAGAATGCCCACGGGGATCGTCGACTTCAGCGCGGAGAATAAGAGAGACTCACAATAACAGTGTAGGCAGCGACCAACTGCAGGAACCATCCCATAATTCCACCAACGCCACTTGTGAGCACAATCGCCCTGGGTGCCGCAATGTTGGCATTTGAGCATTCCTCTGCTAAATGGAACGGCGCATCATATCCGGACATGGTCCAAATAACAGACAGGAACGACATGAGCACCGCGATTCCATTGGGCCAGTCCGTACCCTCGTAGAAGTTGCCCCAGACAGTCGAGCTTTTGGTGAAGCGCGGCAGGCCCTGATCTGGCCTGGAAGTGCTGGCTGGGATGATAATGATAACAATGATCAGAGCGATGATGTTGAATGTCGAGCCATACGAGTTGAATTGGGCAATGAACTTTGTCGGCATTGATGAGACGAAAGCATGAATGATCATGATCAGCGTCGTCAGCAGCCATACCTGGTAGTTCTCAGGCACATAGTCCGGGTTCGTGATCGAGACTGCGGCGAGAATCATCGACGCCAGCGCGTAGTCCACCGAAGGCGCGCCAGTTACTTGGACGAACCAGTTTGACCAGCCTGTGATCCATGCAGCAAGTGGGCCCCACCCCGGTGGAGCGAGGACGGCGGCAGCGTAGTAGAGACCTCCGGACGTGGGCATCGACGAGCACAACTCGGCCATACCCATGGCGACGCACTGGATGAAGAACATGGCAATCAGCCAGCCCCAGACCATGCCAGGCGTGCCAGAGTAGCCCATGCCATACCACAGTGTACTCGCGAATGACGGGAGCAGGCCCAGCACTGCGAAGGAAACACAGAATGTCGTCCATAGTGAAAACTCGCGTTTGAACTCAGGCCTGTGATTGTTAGCACGACGATGGCCGTGGGCGGAGTAGTGAGGAGTACTTGTAACCAAGCGCGGCGAGCACTTCCTCGTCGGCAGTCAACTCTCGGTCGAACACAGGAACCTCATTGTTGGTCAGGACTGATGTCACTTGATTGTCGCCAACGCTCTTCCTGTGGTGAGCCGAGGTCACGCTCGTCTTCCGCACATCGTCGCTCATGGTTGCTGTGTGTTGCTGTTTGCTGCACGCTGAATTGACGTAGAGACTCAACGCGATAAGTTACAATTTGTGCACTCTAGAAGCTGAGTGTCGTTGTGCAGGTCGTACGACAATCGTGCAAAGTTATCCCCTTAGTCTCGTATAACCCTATGCAGGAGCACAAACCTCGCTATCAGTCACGCTCCGGTTGCGCTACACACAAGAAATCGATGTCGCACTGATACCAGCCAGGAACAGCTCTTATGTTTAGGAAGAATGAAGAAGTCCGAAAGAACATCTTCCTGATCAACACATCGCGAACCCTCAAGAAGCCAACAAGCGAGAATGAGCAGGGGGCCGGCGAATGGCCTAAAGCTAGATTGGGTAGGCACACGCTGATGGGATGGGGTGAGGGCGCCAGTGAGCAGGGAATCGTTTATCTTGCTTGGTCTTACCTGATGAGAAGGGCCAGAGATAAGAGTCGGTTTCTTCGCTGCCGACGGCGAATTTCAATGTCAACATGTTCGTCTGATCGTCTTGGTCGCGGCTTACATTGACTCAGCGTTCCTTCTCGCTCATCTGTGAGCATAGCTGAGAAACGAGGGCATGCTCGACGGCGATGCTGATGTTGCGAATGATGAGTTGACGAATGTCAAAGGCGGGGAAGTCCCAGAGGGCAGCGATAGGGTTGAACGGCTGCTCGTGTTCGCCCACCACCAATCATGGGCGCTTGCCATTAGCTGGCCGAGAACTCGACTTCCCGCTCCAGGGGGTCTGACGGCGGGTACCACTTGCAGTGATGACCGGCGCGGGTCTGGCAACGTACAGTCAAGTCATCTGTGAGCATCAGCATCGCGACTTGCGTGAGTGCAGACCGTCTACCCGTGGTAACGGGGAACATTTCCATCGCGCATCCACGTTCCACGTGTAGCGAAAGCAAGCGCCACCAAAAGCAACACGAGGCTTCGGCAGGCGCCATCCACCCGTGTGATTGGGCACCTCGTGCCTTATCTCTGCCCCTCCTTCCCACCATGCACCTGTGACTTTACTGGTCGTGCCTGCATCGAGGCGTGCGATTTTGTTCCGCGACTTTGCGAGCAGAGGGACTCTGCGCAGTGGTGTTGCTTGTGATGTAGGGGAGTCGCTTGCCCGTGAGAGTCGTGCAGTACCTGCCTATGTACTGTATATGCCACAGATGAAGTACAGTACTGTGAACATTGATAGCCTTTGTTGGCCACCAAGGAACACGTTTGGCGTCATCTGCCGCCGGTTGACGCAGCTGAGGTTCGAGCAGATCGCACACCGGAAGACTAAGAAAATCTGAATGATCAGGACGGCTTCGGCTTCAGCGCTTCAGGTGGGACTGGACGCACGACATCACTCGACCACGACTAATAGCAGAGATCCGAGCCAGTGTATCGAGCCATAGTCGATCTGGCTGGGACTGTCGCTGCCTTTACTTTAGGGGACATTGGAATATAAATGCTGATGGCTGAAAGCGTGTTCATCGGATGCATATCTGTGTCATTTACTTCTGCCTATCCGTGATATTCCAGCTCAATACTTAGCAGGCAATCAAAATCCAAAGACCATCCAATGGAACTCATTTAACAATGGGAGTTCTGCTTTTCCGGTGAACACAATCTAATGGTCTGCGTATCTGTCGTAATTCCTTGCAGGCGATCTGCCATAGGGATGATCATCAACGTATGTGATCCGCGGCTGGTCTTCCTCGCTATGGTCGATATACCTTCGCCTGCCTCTACATGCACTGTTGGTATATTGGTCCAGCTCCACTGGAGTGCCGTAGGCTTCAGGAGCGCTATAGTCACCCGCTGCAGATTCACGGAAGACCCGCATGTCCAGTGCTTCTGAACGGGAATCAAATGTGCCCGAAGTGTATGTCGACCCTCGACCCTGTGAATACTCGGTGTCGTAGTAGGACGCAGTGTATGACATCCTGTCGTCGAAGCCATTCGTTGCTGGTCGATCTGAGCCAGCATGTTGCCAGTCCTCGGAAGCGATTCTATCGTACCTGTCGTCCCGGCGTGACCTGACGCGCTGGATATTTGGTGGATAATTTGACGGCTGAGGTGTTATCAGTTCGGGTTGGACGTCCTCAGTTAGCAGAACTTCCTCTTTTGGCATCGGCGACGAGTGCCGTAATGACCTCACAGACGGCTGACTCGAAAGCGATGCGTGTGGTTCAGATCTCAGTACCCGATCTCTTGTTGGCTCATAGCGCGCGACATCCTGCCACTAGAGGGAGCGCGTACAGAGTCGCTGTCGACTACGCCACGGCGTCGATCGTGGGAGGCTGGCGCCGTGCGAGGGTACTCCTCGAGGGGGCCGAAGGAGTCAAGAAATCTTTCAGCATCTGTCTTGGTGCTCTGCGCCTCGCTTGCGGTATCCATGATACTCTCAGCTCGCAAATGTCTGCTAGTGCGGTGAGGGGTTCGTATCAGCCTGTCCTGTATAGCGCCAGCATCCAGATCTCGCCGATACGGCGAACCGAAAGGCCGGTCGTGGTCATCTACCGAGCGAGGTTGAGCTGGCGCGAAGTCATCTCCAGGCACTGGAGTACGACTGCGTACCTGTGTCACAGCGGGCTGGTATCCTACAGACCGTATGTATGGGTCTGCGATCGTAAAGCGACCGATGTGTGTAGCAGAGGGCAACGTGCCGTCCCTTTCCATAGACAAACGATGCGACGACAGAGGCACGTAGGTCCTGGAGACCTGGCCATCATGCTGGTACCATCGTGCTGGCTCACCATATGCACGACCGTTAAGACTTTCTCCGCCTGCGTGGTATGCTGCTCGTGGAGGACTCGTGGAGATTCTGCCAATTAGGTCTGGAAACAGACTTGCCAGCATACCGAATTGCCGATCGTCAAAAGCGGGAGAAAGCGCAATATTCTTGATGATTTGAGGATGAGGTAGGTCGACCATATCGTACAGCCAATCGATCATTGGGACAGGTCGCATTGTAGTTGCACCAGCCATTTCCTCCCTCGTCGTGAATCGATGGTCAATGTGAACAGTCTGAAAATGATCCAGCAGTTCCGATAGCCAGTACTCGGGTGTAACACCGTGATCCGAGCGGATCCCAAACTTGCAGCTGTGACAATGAAGTCCATGTAGGTCTCTAACTTCTCTGAGAGAAGTTTGATGACTGACACAATCAGCGAAGAGCGACAAGCTTAGCTTATGCCCGAAAGCGTGGAAGAAAGCTCTCGCTGTTTGGTGAATCATAACGTATAATCGAACACTGTCTGGCATAGCTCGAACACCAGCAGTGTCGTTGTAAGCCGCGATCGTCGAGAAAACAACCTCATCCTTGTGCTCCTCATACAAGTTTCGCGGTCGCGCGCGGTTGGCGGCATAAGTCGGACTCACTGCTCGTGATGGAGGTCGAGAGAGAGCTGTAGGCTCCTGAAGACCCCGGTTGGGTGTTGGCGCACGAGACAATGCCACTGGAGTGCCATGACTTGTCGGGGCTTGAGGTCCTGTCGGATCGTGAAATGGTGGAACTTCGGGCCAAGGTGACTTCCAGTAGAGAGCTGCATTGCCACGAGTGAAATCGTTTGTATGCTTTGCGGAGTAGTGCTGGATCAAGCCCTCGAAAGCGAAGTGTTTCATGCTAGACTCACATGCCCGACAGAAGAAGATGCTTGCACCGAATCGCTCGATATGCGGCCGGATCGACCCTTCGTAGAGCCACTTCATATCTTCGAGCTTAAGCTTCCGAATTTCATGAATGTCGGAATTGTGTGGGAGGACCATGTCCCGGGCTGCAAGTTCACGATCTTCATCGACGATGCTTTTGTCGAAGCGGTCTTTTACCTGGATCATGACGTCCGCAGCAAATTTAGTGGCCGTTTCGGCACTCACGGCCAGGCCATCATCCCAGGCCGAGGCGATGTATTCCTTTGCGTAGGTCTCAAGCTTCTGCCGAGCTGGTACACCCAGTTCGGCCCAAGCTTGCGCGTGCTGGCTGTGGAATCCAGACTCTCCTGGGGCGAACTGGTGTCCCGGACTGCCGAATTGCAGGCCTTGCTGTCGTCCTATGTACTCACGCTCTTTCTGCTCAGCCTCCGCTCTTTGCGCCAGTAAGCGTCCTTTCAGGTGGTCCCATGACGAGTCATTGAGGGGCATAGATACTTGCAAAGCTGCTCTGAAAGCCTCCATGAATGGCAGCACAGACGGTCGGATAGGAGGATCAATCGTTTGACATCTCTCTTCGATCGCGGCACGCTTCTCGGCTTGCAAAACACTTAGCTGCTCTTTTGATGGAGCAGGTCTTGGTCGCGAATATTTCGGTCTCGCAGTGCCAGCTGATCCTGCTTCAGAGGCAGTGTATTGTGAAGGCGCTTGGCCTGGCGCTGGCGTCCAGAATGGTAGGGGCATATCCAGACTTGGGCGAAATGACCCAGCTGCAAGAAATGAGTACGATGCGAGGCTCAGGAAATGGCACTGGATGTAGACTTACAGATCACCGATGGAGCATACTGCGAGCTCAGCGCGGAGAATGGTCTCAATGGCGAGCTCAAACTCAGAGTGTGGCTGTGAGCTTGGCTCAAGGTTCGCGAGGTGCCAGAAACCACGGACAGTGCTGTCAGCGGTGGCGACCTAGTCGCTGGAAGAGACATTGATGCCTGCGGTTTGATCTGTAGCTTGGCTCCAAGGCTGGTCTCCCACTGCTCGAGTCGCTCTGTATCGTCGCGCTTCCGCTTGCCTGTCAATTGTAAACCTTTGAACCATTCCTGGGTGGCAGCGCTGCCGAGTGCTTGGACCTCCGCCATTTCATTTTCGAGAGCCTCAATTTCGGGAATATAGTAGTACTTGGTCAGCTTAAGCTCTGTTGGTGGATCATGTTGTCGTAAATTTGTCGTTGTCACGTAATTGAAGGAAGGCGTAAATAGCGCGAATGACAGTCCGGATTGTAGAACTGACGATCCTGAAAGCATAAGTTCTGTTTCCTAGATACAAGTCAGGACTCCATCCACCTCCTGATCTCAGAAGATTTACCTTGCGAAGCCTTAATTCGAGACAGGAACCACAAGCTCGGATCCTGAATGGCCAAATAGTTCGAACGTCGTCGCGACCAGGTCCACCTGTCCAGGGAACCTGGCTGAGAAATGACGGTGTCGGATGAGCGGATTTACCACAGAATTGGCAGCGCCGGACGCGAATGAGTCGCCACATATCCAGCTCGCTCAGGTCAGATAATGGTCTAGGGTATCCACGCAAATGGAAGCGCCGCGAACGTGCCCAAACATCATCCGGCTTGTGGGTTGTTAAGGCACTGTCTCCATGGGCGGGCTGTGGCTTGTCGTTCGACGGATCCAACAACGCATTGAATCTGCGGCAGACGCGAAGAACGTGGCCCAATGTAACAGGGTGAACAAAAGAAAAGATGTGTTGCAGAATCTGAGGAGGCAGATTTGCAACATCGATAGATGGACCAAATTTATTCACAATAGGGGACGCATCCAGGGTCTCACGCCGTGCACGTTTGGCGACGTGGGACTTTGATTCATTGACAGTGGTAGTGTCCTCCCAACACGTAGCATTTGAGACAGGTCCCAAATTATGGTCGCTGAGCTTCCGCTTCTGGGGTGCCACTTCATCCGTATAGCTTTCCATGCCGTCGACTCGCATCGAAAGCAGAGCCGCCCGCGGCGAGAAACACATACCCAAGCAAGAATTTGTCACAATCGCTTATCAATGGGGGAAATTGATAGAGCTACTGTGCCAAAATCCATGCTTGATCTGGATCCTCAAACCAATTTCGACGGAGACCTGTGGATGGCCGTGGCAGTCGAGTGCGTCAGCCCGAGTGCTGAGGAGTTGAAGTCGTCCTGGGCTACATCTGCATGGTTCCAAAAGACAGGTGCCTGGATACGGCAGGAGGGTCGCTGTGTGAGGGACCTGGAAATACACGTCTGACTTGAAGTACAATTTGAGTAGGATGAGAGATCCGAGCCACGCGAACTGAAGCAGCGTAGAAAAACCGAATTTGGTTGCATGCAGCAGACCAAAAAATAATACTAAATGGTAAGAGAAGGGTCGTGGGTGCAGAGAGTACGACGTAAAAAGGAAGAAGAGAGAATTGGAAGTGAGGCATGGGCGGGCATTCAAGTTGAGTTGTCGCGGTGGGTCTTCCGCGGCTAGTGCCGTTCGATATTCTCCACCACTACCAAGTGACGCAGCTGCCAAGCGGTACCGGGTTGCAACTGCACCGCCTGCACCGAAAGGCGGAACCTCGCAGTTCAATGTACACGTCCAGTACACAAATTCTAGGCATCTTTATTGCTGCAGTAGCTGATCACATCGTCCACTCGCTCTCTGTCTACCTGGTCCAAGCACTCCAGGAACAGTCCTCGTAGCCAACCCCAAAGACTCTTGTGAACGCTGTCCGATACCTGTGTGGCAGTAAGCTTGACTGGTGTGTTGCTGAAAGTCCAGCCGGTGCCTTCTGTCATATTCCCATCATGGATTTGAATCTGTCCACGAACGGCCCATCGATCTCGAAAAGTTATCAGTCCATCGTCAACTCCCCTCCTCCGGCCGGCCAGGCAGCCAGCTCTCCCACATATGGCCAGTGGGCCGTATTCTCAGTCTCGGCACCGCTTTCCAACACCTTTCAACAAGATGCCGGCAAAGAAAGTGTGCTGAAGGTGCAGAGCACGGGAGAAGGCGAACTGGTCGACCTCATTGACGAATTCTCGGACGGCAGAATCCAGTTTGCGTATGTCAAAATCAAAGACTCGAATACTGGACTACCTAAGAACGCATTGATCGCGTGGTGCGGCGAGGGCGTGCCTGAAAGAACGAAGGGATACTTCACAAGCCACACAGCAGCTGTAGCAAAACTGCTTCACGGCTACCATGTTCAGATCACTGCTCGATCAGACCGCGATCTTACACCTGACAGTATCGTCCAGAAGGTTGCCGATGCATCCGGATCCAAATACTCCAGCAGTTCCGCTCCACCGCCCGTCGCCGCGTCTACGAAGCCAGCAGTAGCCTCTAAGCCCGCCTTCACAGCTTCGCAATCGAGCGGCATCGGATCGGGCTTCAATCCCCTGGCCCGAAACATCCCACAGCGACCGAAGCAGAATGTCGATGAGGACGGCTGGGGACAAGATGCGCCGCCTGTGACGCGGACGCAGCTAGAGAAGGTCGGCTCTGCTTATCAACCAACGAAGGTCGACATGCGATCACTGTCTCAACAACCCACAGCCACTACGTCGGGCTCAGCAAACGCTTCGGAGGACCGACCTGATGTGGTACGAGGTGCTTACCAGCCAGTCGGCAAGGTCGATATAGCAGAAATTCGGCGGAGAGCCCAAGAATCTGGAACAGCGAAGGACGACCGTCCAGAGCTGGTTAAGGGAGCATACGAGCCTGTCGGCAAGGTTGACATTGCCGCAATCCGCGCTCGAGCGAAGCAGTCCGATCAAGCGCCTGCGCCTCGCGCCGCTCCGGAATCTCCAGCAGCTCCCACGTCAGATGCCAGTGATCGACAGCCGTCTCTGTCCGAACGGTCCGCCGCTTTCTCCCAGGGTCCGGAGCGTCTCACAAGTCTGCCGAAGCCGAAGGTGGCCAACAAATTTGGCGGTGCCTCGAACTTCACTGGAACTAAGGCACCGACTCCTGGCGGGTTCGGGGCCAAACCACTCGCACCGGCAGCTCCTGTTGGTACAGCTAGTAAAACTTTTGCGGACCAAGGCGGAAAGACGCCGGCTCAGATATGGGCCGAGAAGAAGGCTCGCCAACGAGGCGAGAGCGGCTCAAACGACGCCCTCCCTCCGTCCGGCTACACCGGTGCTTCGCCGGTTCAGCCTCAAACTAGCGGCAACGCTGGATGGCAGAGCGGGTACTCGGGCAAGAAATGGAACTCGGTCCAGACAACCCACACCGGTGGATCTCGAGCCAGCATTGGTGCTCAAGTCACCGGCGAGCAGGAGAACGAAGCTCCCGCGTCTCCATCCGGGGGCATTGGTTCCATTCGAGACCGCTTCAGCGGTGCGCCTCCGATGGGTGCGCCATCCAGCAGCTTCGATCGAGCGCCTCCACCAGCGCCGGAGCCAGACACAACGACAAAGCCGAACCGTGGCGTACCCATTCCAGGCATGCTTGGCAGTCAGTCCACGGAGACAGACAGGCTTCCCACTCCGCCGCCACAGCCACCACGCAGTCCAACACCACCAACCCCCGAGCCAGTACAAGGATCACCGATCCAGGTTGCGATTCCGGTAAGCCGGACTGCAGTCCAAGACGCACGTGAGGAACAGCTGTCGCCACCTCCTGTCTTACCTGCAGCTTCATTGGCTCGAGCAGTTCCCGAGCCTGAGGAAGAAGAGGAGCCTGAGCGTGGGCCGGATCCGGGCCGGGCCGCTGCTCAAGCTGCAGCAGAGAGCTCTTTCGGCCACGAAGCAGCTCAGGCTGCACCTGCCGCTACCGAGGCAGCTGGAGGAGCGGGTTCACGAGCCAAAGCGGAGTATGACTATGAAGCTGCCGAGGACAACGAGGTGTCTCTTCGTGAAGGCGAAGTTGTGACCGATATCCAGAAGATAGATCCCGATTGGTGGTTGGTGAAGAACGAAGCGGGCCAGGTAAGCTATCCATGCCGCGATCTTAACGTATCACTAATGCAATCAGACCGGACTGGTGCCCAGCAACTATTTGGTGGAGGTTGACGAAGAGCCCGCCGCAGCTGCTGCTCCTCCCGCAGCTCCTGCCGCTCCTGCTACATCTTCAGCTGCACCGGCCAAGGCTGCTGGGGCAACTGCTACCGCGCTCTATGACTATGAAGCCGGTGAAGACAATGAGTTGTCCTTCCCCGAAGACGCTACGATCGAGAACGTGGTAAGTATTTCATCTGAGCAGGGACGTAGCATCTCTAATGACTCGCAGACATTCCCAGACGAAGACTGGTGGCACGGAGAATACCAGGGGCGGACCGGACTGTTCCCTGCCAATTACACCAAGCTGAATGCTTGAAAGAACATGCAGAGTCCGTCTGTTGTTCGCAGACGTACATGCATCTCACTGTGAGATACAGAAGGAGAAATTTCAGAGTAGAGGAAACATGCTGGACTGGCGAGCAGCAGATGGCGGCCTTCGATCGGTCACTCGTCAGAAAAAATTTCTGCCTTTGGATGGCAGATCGGCTGGATCATGCATAGCGGAATTGCACCATCCACAAAAAAGCGAATGTTGACTTGTACAGAGGTCTACGAAGACAGATGTGTGTTACGATATGCCTGAATATCTCCCATTGATCGCTCCTTCTTGGGGTGTATTTGTAGAGGTCATCGTCTCAGGCAGTGAATTCTGGTAGTGAAGGTGCACGCCGTTATCCCGCAATCGGAAGCTGTCCTATCTGTGCTCCACTTTTTTTTCTGCAGCGCGATTCACTCACCGTGCTCATGCAGAGAAAAAAATATTTGAGTCACGCGAAGTTATATACTACTGGAAAGCCCGCTGCACACTGGTGAAAACCTCGTGTAGAACTGCCAGAGTGCACTGGCTGACCAAAATGCCACCAACAACTCAGGCCCTTCGGCATGCTTCAGCACTTCTGGTGCGACAGCCTCGTCTAGGTCTGCGTGTCCCGGGCAGGCACTTCACTACCCAGTTGCGGCCTGCTGCTGCTCAGTCGCATATCCTGAGGTCCAAGGTACCATCCTGGCAACAGAATAGACCTGTGAGGCCGGTCAGACACTATGCTGCTGTGGCTCAAGAGGCCCCGAGGCCGGAGGCTTATCTTGAGAGCGGTGTCATCGAGCCAGGCAAGAACCTCGTGGATGTGAAGAAGGTGCTGGTCATTGGTTCAGGTGGTCTCAGTATTGGTCAGGCTGGCGAGTTTGACTACTCCGGTAAGTCATAGCAGCAGGTTGCGACTGCTAGAGCAATCAGATGCGGTCCACTCCCTAGGCATGTGCTAATTTGGAATGCAGGATCACAAGCACTCAAAGCACTGAAAGAGGCCGGCGTCACCTCAGTCCTAATCAATCCCAACATTGCGACTATCCAGACCGACCACAAGCTCGCCGACGAAGTCTACTACCTACCGTCACCCCAGAATACGTCACATACGTGATCGAGCGAGAAAAGCCGGATGGCATCCTCCTCACATTCGGCGGTCAGACCGCCCTCAATCTGGGAGTCAAGATGCAGCGTATGGGTATCTTCGAGCGCTATGGTGTAAAGGTTCTGGGCACACCCATCAAGACCTTGGAGACGAGTGAGGACCGAGACCTGTTCGCGAAAGCCCTCAATGAGATCAACATTCCTATTGCTGAGTCCATAGCTGTTGAGACTGTGGATGAGGCGCTCGACGCTGCGGAGAAAGTCGGATACCCCATCATTGTTCGGTCAGCATATGCGCTTGGTGGTCTGGGATCAGGTTTCGCCAACAATGCGGAGGAGCTGCGGGACCTGTCCTCGCGGTCGCTCTCCCTCTCACCACAGATCCTAGTCGAGAAGTCGCTCAAGGGCTGGAAAGAGCTGGAGTACGAGGTCGTTCGAGACGCCGACAACAACTGCATAACGGTCTGTAACATGGAGAACTTCGATCCGCTGGGCATTCACACAGGCGACAGTATCGTGGTGGCTCCTAGTCAGACGTTGAGTGACGAGGAGTACCATATGCTGCGGACAGCTGCCATCAAGATTGTACGGCATCTGGGTGTTGTGGGCGAGTGCAATGTGCAGTACGCCTTGCAGCCAGATGGACTTGACTACCGAGTCATCGAGGTCAATGCTCGTCTGTCCCGGTCATCTGCGCTGGCTTCGAAAGCGACCGGCTATCCCCTTGCTTACACGGCTGCGAAGATCGGTCTGGGCCACACTCTGCCCGAACTACCAAATGCAGTGACGAAGACGACTACAGCAAACTTCGAACCCAGTCTGGACTACATCGTCACAAAGATACCTCGATGGGATCTGTCGAAATTCCAGCATGTCAAGCGTGACATTGGCAGCGCTATGAAGTCGGTCGGAGAAGTCATGGCCATCGGCCGTACATTCGAGGAGTCCTTCCAAAAGGCCATTCGCCAGGTCGACCCTCGTTACGTTGGCTTCCAAGGCGACAAGTTTGATGACCTCGACGAGACCCTCAAAAATCCCACTGACCGACGATGGCTGGCTGTTGGTCAAGCTATGATCCACGAAGGATACTCGGTCGAGAAACTACATGAGCTTACCAAGATCGACAAGTGGTTCCTGCATAAGCTCCAAAACCTGAAGAACACTATGGATGAGCTCACAGAAATCGGCTCGCTCTATGGCATCAAGGAGGAGCTGATGATGAAAGCAAAGAAGCAAGGTTTTTCCGACAAGCAGATTGCTTCGTATGTCGGTGCACACGAGAACGACGTCCGAGCCCGACGAAAGCGTTTCGGTATTCGCCCATGGGTCAAGAAGATCGATACTCTGGCTGCAGAGTTCCCTGCTGACACAAATTACCTGTACACAACATATAACGCGAGCTCACACGACGTAACATTCGATGACCATGGAACTGTGATCCTCGGTTCAGGAGTCTACCGTATTGGCTCGTCGGTCGAGTTCGACTGGTGTGCTGTCAACGCCACACTCAGCTTGAGAAATATGGGAAAGAAGACTGTCATGATCAACTATAACCCTGAGACATACAGCACCGACTTCGACACTGCAGACAAGCTGTACTTCGAAGAGTTGAGCTACGAACGTGTGATGGATATTGTGAGTCACTTCCTAATGCAGGTATCGGACAAGGCTAACGAGATTCGCAGTATGAGCTTGAAAACGCCAATGGCGTGGTCGTCAGTGTCGGTGGCCAGCTGCCTCAGAATATCGCTCTCCGCCTGCAACAGGATGGCAAAGCTAAAGTTCTTGGGACGAACCCCGAGGACATCGACAAGGCCGAAGATCGCCACAAGTTCTCACAAATTCTGGACTCTATCGGCGTCGACCAACCCGCGTGGAAGGAGCTCACATCAGTCTCAGAGGCATACAAGTTCGCCGACGAGGTCAGCTACCCAGTTCTGATTAGACCATCATACGTCCTCTCCGGAGCAGCAATGAGCGTCGTCCACTCCAAGGACGAGCTCAAGAACAAGCTCGAAAATGCCGCTGCCGTTAACCCAGAACATCCCGTTGTGATCACCAAATTCATCGAAGGGGCCCAAGAAATCGACGTCGACGGCGTCTCCCACGACGGCAACCTCATCCTCCACGCCGTCTCCGAACACGTTGAGCCCGCCGGCGTGCACTCCGGCGATGCCACCCTAGTCCTCCCACCGGCCAACCTCTCGAGCGAAACCCAAACCCGCGTCAAGGAAATCGCCGAGAAAGTCGCAAAAGCCTGGTCCATTACTGGCCCCTTCAACATGCAAATCATCAAAACCGACGCCGACGAACTCAAAGTCATCGAATGCAACCTCCGTGCCTCCCGCTCCTTCCCCTTTGTCAGCAAAGTCCTTGGGACCAATTTCATCGACGCCGCTACCAAAGCCCTAGTCAATACCGACGTCCCCGCTGCTCGCGACCTGATGTCCGAGAAGCGCGACTTCCTCGCTACCAAGGTGCCCCAATTCTCCTGGACACGTCTAGCTGGCGCCGACCCCTTCCTGGGAGTCGAGATGAGCAGCACAGGTGAGATCGCCTGCTTCGGCAAGAACCTCGTCGAGGCATACTGGGCGTCAATGCAATCAACCATGAACTTCCGCCTTCCCGAACCTGGCGAGGGCATCCTCCTCGGTGGCTCCACCGAGCTTCCCGAGCTGCCAAAGATAGTAGACTACCTCGAGCCATTAGGGTACAAATTCTACGCCGCCAACCAAACCGTGGCTTCGCATCTCGAGCAGAGCACGAGCAAGAATGTCAAAGTTGAGGTGTTGGATTTCCCAAAGACGGACAAGAACGCACTACGAAAAGTGTTTGAGAAGGCTAATATTAAGGGCGTGTTCAATATTGCCAAGCAGCGAGGTCAGACGCTCTTGGACGAGGATTATGTGATGAGGAGGAATGCTGTTGATTTCGGAACACCGTGAGTTCTTTCCCTACCTCACAAACACACTTGATTGGGTCCATGCTAATGTCTGAACAGTCTGTTCATGGAAGCGAAAACCTCCCTCCTCTTCGCGCAATGCATGAATGAGAAGCTGCCGCGCAAGGAAGGCGTCATCCCGCCGGAGGTGCGCAGCTGGGCGGATTTTGTAGGTGGGAAGATGATGTGAGCGTTGACTGGAGCGGGAGTTTGGAATCAGCGGATCTTAAATGATACCACAGGCGGCGTTTACGGTGTCTAAAAGTCCACCGGGCGGGCGGCCTTCACGGCTGCGGAGCTAGATATGGTACATGTGCCTAGAGCTGGAAATGAATGTCGAGATTATCTGAACAGACCAGAGCAGGAATTTTCGTGCTGATATCAGAATTTCGAAAACCTTCCAACGATCGTGTCGTGCTAGTTGAACCAGAACTGGCAGGCACCCTTTCCCGACTGGAACTTCTATCTGTCAAAGCTCAAAGCATTTCCCCATCCTGGATCGAGCCCACAACTTTCGCGGCAGCATGTGGGATGAAAACAGTGGCACGAAACATGGTAAGCTGAATTCAGCTCGTCCGCACTGATGAGCCTGGCGCCAAGCTTGGTGGAAAATACATTCATACATATCAGCTGGCTCTGAAAGGCCAACTCGCACCCTTCTCTTTCTCCCTCTTCTACTTCACCGGCTAGATTCAGATCGTAACAAGGCGTGATCACAGAATGATGATGGATCAGAACCTTCTCAATTTTTCAGGAAAAGTGCTCCGAGGGTTGATCTGATCGACAGTTCGTTGTACTTTCTTTCGAAGAGAGGTTGGCAATCTGACTGTGCATGAGCTTGCGATTGCGGATCGGGTCGAAGCAGATGGGAGAAGATCTTTCGTGGCAGCGACGGGACGGGAGGGTTGCGTCTACCGTGTGGCTTGAGCACCTTTCGCGAGGCCGAATTCGCATCGGGATTTTCCCTCTATGCTGGTGGTCATGCTGGTATGGCTCTTCATCTTCGAATGCAGGGAAGCAAGGCAACAGAAAACTCACTTCATAGTCACATGGGCCGGGTATCCCATCGATTCTGCCCCGTCATGCAGGCCAGTCTACCACAACAGCAGATACCAGCTCACAGGCGCAAATGCTACAGTAGGTCCCAGGTGCGTCTTCCACGCCCCTGCCCAATCTCCCTTTCCCTCATTGCCGTACTTCCCCTGCAGTACCCCTGTTGTGCGGCGTTGCGATCAGCTTCGTTCTTGGGATTTGCGATGTACAGTGGAGAATTGAAGGATGGGAGATGAGCTTCCACCATCTGCACTCTCGTCAAGTCCGTGCGCATGGTCATCGCTCAGCGCTGAAGGAAACCCTCGCCTCTGGGCTTCTCGCAGATATGTTCAACCTTACCGTCAGTCGCGCCACACAGCGCCGCTATGACTCCGACCACACCCACACTTTTCCAGTCCTTTCGTGCGGCAAATGCACAGAGCGTCAGGCCCAAGGTGACTTCTCGGGCTGCGAAGGCGTAGACCCAGGGATTGATGGGTGGCTGTTGGGGAAGACCGAATTGAGCCGTGAAGGTTGTGGGCGTGACGAAGGCGGAAACGCCGGCGTGCGTGATGACGGCACCGAGGGCGATGGCGAGAAATCTGGGGGCATTGGGAAGTGGGCGCTGTAGGATGTCCATAATGAAGATGGGTGGCAGTGAAAGGGCTTGGATGTCTGCGATAGTGGTCGATGTGAGCTTTGTGCTTCACACTCTTAGCTTGCAGTCTTTATCCATGTAATCAGATAATTGGTCTAACTCCTCGAGCAATTGATCCAGCACCTTAACTCCTCAAGCACAATATGCAATGTTGCATATCGATGACTAAGGTCAGCGCGTGCGACCAAACACGATACTTAGTATCGAGGGGGCCATTTACTTCAGACCACAGCTCGCTCTTGCCGAGCGCGTCGACTCGAAGAATGAGAAGACTCGAGAGATGGACATACCCCAGGGCAAAGATTTATTGTGTACATACAACTCGAAGAGAATGAAAAGAAAAAGATGGTTGCGAATAATGTATCTCACCTCTCACTTGGCGCCCTCCAACACTTGCTTCCTGCACTCCTGCGCTCCCTCATCTTATAGGGAGCGCCTGAGGCGCTCTCTTTGGAGTGCTCGCTGCGCTCGCCTGAGGTGGTGGTGAGTCGGTGTCCGCTTCGCGGCCACCTCCTCCACCTCCTCCCCACCACCTCCCCCACCCACCGTCCCCTAAAGACGTTTCGAAGAGGCTCAGACTGAAGCCTCCTAGTCGAAGATGCTGGCTCCAATTCATGTAATCAAATAGCAAGCCATCTGTTATCTCCTCGAGCGCTGAACCATCCCCTTAACTCCTCAAGTACTGTGCAATGGTGCAGATCGATGACTAAGGTCAGCGCGTGCGGCCAAACACCATCTCGCGGGATCAACAGATCATTTGTGGGATAGGATACAATGCAGTCCCGCAGGGGCGACCAGGCACCGGATCGTGGTCATGTGTGAAGACGAACCTTGGAAGCCGGGGCCTGCTTTCACAGTCGCGACTCGAAAAGACCTTCATTCGAAAACACGTTCTGAGAATCGCTCTGACAGATAGAAGTCCCAATTAGGAAGGCTGCCTACCAGATTGGTTTCTACAGAAAATGGTCGCTATTGTCCTCTCGCGGAACTGTCTAGATGCTCTCTTCGCTGGAGAACTTTTCATTCATATTCGTACACAACGTGCTCCTAGGTCCTCGGCGATGTCAAAGTGCTAGTAGATCGCTGTCTCCACAACCACACTTGAGCACGCCTCGAGCACGCCTTGAGCAAGTTCTTGAGCTTTCGCGGCCTGGTTGTACTCAAGTCTTATCACGAAGTCCCGCGGCACAACTGGATTAACGTTGCGGGAGGCGTCCTGTCGTTGACTGCGACAGATGTGGCGCCCTTTCTCCGAAACATTAGCGACTAACGGCCTGTGGCCAGCTACGGATTGAAGATGTGATCCCATCGGAGCGGTGCTGGCCAGTTCCAGTAAACACCAGTGCCGCAAGTGATTCGAGCGTGTACACTTGCATGAGATCTGGATCGTCGATCGCATTGTTCGTGGAATGCAGTTAAGGTCTACTCTTCCCTTAACACCACGCGTGACTTTCTCAAACCCTTCTTGCTCTTCTTTTTGTGGCCCTTCTCGAAGGCAACTGCGCCGCTATGATCTCGGCCAACATTGTCGGGCTTCTTGACTTTGTACAATCGAACGATCCAATTCTCGGACCTGTAGAATTTGTTAGCATTGTGCCTCCTCACACGAGATGAACACTGGGTAGACTTACGTGAAAGCCTCCTCCAGAGTGTTCAGCTCTGGGTTCTGACTCGGCGCTTTCGAGCCTCTGACGCGATCCTGGGCTTGTCCGGGCGGGAAAAGGTTCGCAAAGTTGTGGTAGCTCATCTTGTACATGAGGGAATTCTTCATTGTGGGCGTCGCTTCATCATCCTGTTGCCTCTGTTAGAGTGAACATGTATCGGGGAAGAACTGAAATCAGGCGAGTGATGCTTCGCCCGACTCAGGTTCTCAAGAACACGTACTACGCGATATTCGCCTCTGGCGGTGAAGAAGTCACGCTCCTTTACTTCTTCTGGCCAGATGCCCTCGGCAATTCTGACCATCCAAAGAAATTTGTTGATGTCGTCGCCGCTGTAGCCGAGCAGACCGCCGAAGATTATGAGAACATAATCGACGTCGTGTTGGCGGAGAATGGGGTATGAAACCTCTTCGCGGCTGCTCATTGCTTTGCCGACCGTGGCAATATGAGTGTTATTCCAGGTGTTGTTGTCGACGAGCGTCGGACGATCAGCCATGCCACCGATCTGGTAGCCGTAGTCCCACCACGACATGATCTTAGCATCTGGCGGTGTGTTTTGACGGAGCCAGTAGTATGCTTCTCGGTAGTCGTCGATGATATGCTGCGAGCCGTCTGGCATTCTCGACGCTAGGACGACTGAAGGAGATGAGTAGGCGTTGGAGGTGACCCATGTGCAATGGGCCACGAACACGAGGAGGAAGCCTGTTATGAGTGAGGCGATGGTCGACTTGGAAATCAGACTATAGATGCCGACGACCGGCTGACGAATGGATTTGCTGATGCCGAACGAAGAATTCGACGACGGCGGTTTAGCCGAACCATTGGTCTCTGCTGCGGGGGCTGCTGGTGACTTGGCAAGCAAGAAGCTGTCCAGCACATGCGACAGAGCCAAGGCAGACGCGCAGCAGACAATGGGTGACAAAGTGAGCATGAGACGGACCATGACTCCCGCAAAGTAAGATGCGAGGACCGCATAGATGACGACAAAGACATGCTCATCCCGAAGATTCCTGAAGCACATGTACACACCAGCTGGGAATAGCCAGATGAGGAAGTTGAGGTCGAAGAAGAACGCTGGCCAAGCTGTAGGCTGATGTTCGGAAACGGAGGCGATAATAGGGATGTGGATTTTGGCATAGCCGGTATCCCAAAGTGAATAGAATCGACCGGACCACGGAGCAATTGTGCCGGTAACTGTCAGAAGGATCAGACCTCCGAAAGCGATGACGAAAATGCTGCCACCGAGTGCCACTAGTAGAGTCTGGAATTGCTTTCCAGGAAGCTGGTTCCGCAGGAAGTCAAAGAATCCAACGAGTTGCAGAAGTCCGAAAATGCCCAGAGCGGCCATGTGGTCCGAGCTGCGAATGGGCAGAAAGCCGACGAAGGGGACCTGCATACTGGCCAAGGTTCCCAACGCGTACCAGGTATTGTATGCAATGTAGACTCTGGAGCTGAAGCGGCCCATGAGGATGAGAACGAACACGTGCAGTGGGATGAGATTCGTGATGAAAACATAGCCTCCCCAAGCTGACACCATGTAGCCGTAGAAGAGTGCAGCCAGAGCACCCCACATGATGGAGCCGACCTTGACAGCCTTGATCCAGAGGAAGAAAGTGAATACCAGCAGGAAGATAGCGATAGCCTCATTGTCGTAGCTGCCTGCCACCGATCTCGAAATGTAGCCCGGAGTGATGGCCATGAAGGCAGCCGCCAGTAAGCCGGCAGACGGCGAGCTGGACATCTCAGAGGTGAGGAGGTACATGGCGTATGCGGTCAGTCCTGAAAAGCCCGGAGCGAGGAGGACACAGATGTTCCGGATGTCGACAGGCAATGACAGCAACCTCAGGATGTGGTAGATGACCCCAGATGTGACCATCAGGCCGGGGTACAATGTCCCTCCCGTTACTCTTCCCAGTGGATGCCATGTCTTGTCGTCAAACCAGTCCCAGAACGAGTAGAAGCCATGGGCTACTAAGTGTTTCGTTGCCCTAAAATTGAACCACGGATCGACTGCGGTACTCGTTAGATCGGGTAGTCACGTCGAGGGTGCGGACTGACACTCGTGTATTATACTCTCGAATCCTAGCCATGTTAGAGCGATAATTGACTCCCAAGACGTAAGAACTTACGAATCACACTGAAAAGGCGTGCTGATACCGCTGCAGCTGCTATTGTACAAAGAATGATGATGCGGAGGACTCCCCTGGTGTTCTTGCTAGTAGGGCCGCGCAGGTAGGGCTCCAGCGGCGTTTCTGAGGCAGTTGTGGCCATGACGGCCGGTCAAAGGCGTGTCACAACAGTCCAACAAACGAAAGGCAGGAGTGATGAACGAAGGAAGCTGCGGAGCGCTCGATCGATGAGAAGGAATGGCTCGATATGAGAGTCGTTCCTGAACAGTTGTCTCAATGTACTGCGCAGTTCCCCCAAATTTATGCCAAGCCATGATCCTTGCTCCAAAAGTTCTTCACGCCGCCGCGATCTTGTTGCCTACATCTTGTCTGAACATAACTTACTTGCTACGAATAGATCATGGCATGACATCCTCTCAGGTGCGCGGGTCAAGAACTGCTCTCAGACACGTCGCCCATCGATCGCCATCATGGCTGCTGTCTTGTCATCTGCAGTGCGGCTGCCGACGCCGCCGCCTGGTGAAACATACTCACCTGGACCCTCGACCGCCCGGAAACGGTCGCCGCCATCGAGATCGCCATCACCTAGACGTCGAAGATCGCCGCCTAGGCAGGACCGAGATGCGCGCAACGGTCATGGAGAGGATCGTGAGCCAGATGAGCGGGAACGCATGTTGCAGGCCCGTTTCAAGTCACGCGAAGAGGAGCCAACCATACGGAAGCCGATGACAGACGAGGAGAAGCAGGCATCCGCGAAGGCCGAATATGAGAAGCTATTGACCATGCGATCTGGCGGCACATACATTCCTCCAGCGAGACTGCGAGCGCTGCAATCACAAATCACCGACAAGACGAGCAAAGAGTACCAGCGGATGGCATGGGAGGCTCTCAAGAAGTCCATCAACGGTCTGATCAACAAGATCAACGTCTCCAACATCAAATATATCGTCCCGGAACTCTTCAGCGAGAACTTGGTCAGAGGTCGTGGTCTATTCTGCCGAAGCATCATGAAAGCGCAAGCGGCATCCTTGCCATTTACACCGATCTATGCTGCGATGGCGGCCATCGTCAACACTAAACTGCCACAAGTCGGCGAGCTACTGCTTCAGAGACTGGTGGTTCAATTCCGAAAAGGCTTCAAGAGAAACGACAAGGCCGTCTGTGTTTCCTCTACTACGTTTATCGCACACCTCTGCAATCAGCAAGTCGCACACGAGACGGTCGTCGCACAGATCCTGCTATTGCTGCTTCATAAGCCTACAGACGACTCGGTCGAGATTGCGGTGGGTTTAACGCGAGAAGTCGGTCAGCATCTAGAAGAAATGAGCCAGCCAATCGCTTTAGCAGTGTTTGACCAATTCCGGAATATTTTACACGAAGCAGACATTGATAAGCGAGTCCAGTATATGATTGAGGTGCTATTTCAGGTGCGAAAGGACAAGTACAAGGACAATCCGGCCATCAAGGACGAGCTTGATCTGGTCGAAGAGGAGGACCAGATCACCCATCAGATCGATTTGGATGACGAGATCAATACTCAAGACTCGTTGAACATTTTCAAATTCGACGCCGGATACGAAGCGCATGAGGAAGCATACAGAAACCTGAGAGCCGAGATCCTGGGAGAAGGAAGCGATGACGACGAGGAGGATGGCGACAGCGGATCAGACGACTCTTCTGAGGCTTCAGATGACGAACAGACAAAACAAATGGAGATCAAAGATCAGACCAATACAGACCTGGTCAACCTACGAAGGACGATCTACTTGACCATCATGTCGAGTTTGAACTTCGAGGAAGCAGTGCACAAGCTCATGAAAGTCAACCTTCCGCAAGGTCAGGAGCACGAACTGCCATCGATGCTGGTCGAATGCTGCTCACAGGAAAAGACATACTCAAAGTTCTTTGGCTTGATCGGCGAAAGGTTCGCGAAGCTCAACCGCCTGTGGACAGATCTCTTCGAGCAGTCGTTCGCCAAATACTACGACACGATTCATCGGTATGAGACGAATCGCCTCCGAAACATCGCACGTTTCTTTGGTCATATGTTTTCGAATGATGGCATTGGCTGGCACTGCCTGTCAGTAATTCATCTCAATGAAGAAGAAACGACATCGTCAAGCCGCATCTTCATCAAAATCCTCGTTCAAGATCTCGCAGAGGCAATGGGCGTGCCGAAGCTCAAAGAACGCTTCCAGGACGAAATGATCAAGCCAAGCTTTACGGGTCTGTTCCCAATGGACGAGCCACGCAACACTCGCTTCTCAATCAATTACTTCACAAGTATTGGCATGGGCGCTTTGACAGAGGAAATGCGCGAGCATCTCAAGAATCTGCCAAACCAGCACCACCTCCTCTGCCAGCTCCAAGGGACTCCCCATCCGATTCAGAGAGCGTGAGCTCTTATTCGAGCTACTCCAGCTACTCCAGCCGCTCAGACTCACGTTCGAGAAGCCGCTCGCGTACGCCACCCCGCAACGATCGAGGCAGAGATCGTTCTCGCGATCGTCCTACTCGGACTCGAGATCGCAGCCTCAGTGTCTCCGTATCTCGCTCCCGGTCACGTGCCCCACCCCGCCGCAGACGAGCACGCAGCTACTCCAGCTCTCCCGACAGAGCTCCTTCACGTCCTCAAGAAGGTCGAGGCCGCCCACCTGTACACTCCACGAGCCGGAGAAGACGCAGTCCGAGCAGGTCGATGTCTGATTCGCGCTCGCGAAGCCGCTCGAGAAGTCCTCCGCGACGAAGAGCACGAAGTTACTCAGACTCCCCATCACCTGTACGGAATGGACGGGGTCGCGGTCGGAGAGAGACGCGCTCGCCGTCGCATTCCGCGTCACCACCGCCGAGACGAGCGAGATAGCGATGATTGAGTTGAGGCGTCCTATCTCGAGGATTCGAGAAAACAGCGAAGATATGCCAATGTGAAGCTGGCTAGTGTCATATTCATATTCATAGAAATACGATTCCGAGACAATGCCAAGAGCAATTGCAAAATACTAAGTACCTCCGCTTTCCCCCTTTTCCGTGGTTTCTCTTCAGCAGCCCTCCTCCTGGGGAAGGCGCATGTAGACTCCTGTCGAATCCCTGCCCGGCGGTCTTCGTACTCAGTCAGACACATTCCGTCATCATTGCCGGACTCCCCAAAGCGCAACCCGTGCTCGATGTTCGTCATAGTGCTCGGCTACTGAAGCGCGCTTGGCAGCGGACGGATTTACTCTTTCGAACGTACAACGTTGGGCGTTGTTAGTGTCAACATGCGTAGGCGACGAGACGGTGCCATGCTGCACGACATCAGATACGGAAACTCCTGGACGCGGTACAGTGTCCAGAAAGGTGGTGAATCAGCAGGTGGACGGTTTGGATATTAGCGGAAGGATAGAGTCTGCTTTCTTGGTTCGTGGTATGGGGTATAAGATGTGCAGCGGTCCAGCGATCTCCCGGGATAGTGTGCAGCACCTTGCTATAAATCATCATCTAGCCATCGACAAGTCATTCATTGGGTGACTTGAAAGCGCTCCCGTATATGGCCACACCGCTACCGGGCTGGCTCGACGTCAGTCCATTTCCTTCTCACGTAATGACCGCAGTCCCCGACGTCAACGCGGCCGACAAGGCACCACCCTCCACCATTCTTGCCACAACACAGCCCGTGCCGTCAGCCTTCCCCACTTCCTCAACCCCAGGCAAAAGAGATCAGCACCAGAGAGAAGACAATGCCTCTGATGGGGCGGGCTTCAAGCCCACCCGGGCCCTCGTCCTCGCGTTCACCGCGCTCGCCGTCCTCGTGCTCATGGTCGCCCTCGACGGCACGTCCATCAGCGTTGCGCTGCCCACCATTGCGCAAAAGCTCCACGGCTCTGCTTTGGAAGCGTTTTGGGCGGAGACATCGTTTCTCCTGGCTAGCACGGTCTTCCAGCCCCTGTTCGCGTCTTTCAGTCATATCTTCGGGCGCATGCCTTTGATCCTGGTCGCGATGACGCTGTTCCTCGTGGGCGTTTTGATGGCGGCGTTGGCCCAAGATTTTGAGCTTTTGCTCGCGGGTAGGACGATTCAGGGGATTGGAGGTGGGGGCATCATTGCTCTCAGCGAGATCGTCGTTACTGACTTGGTGCCGTTGAGGGTCAGGGGCCAGTGGATGGGTGTGCTGGCGGGGACGTGGGCGTTGGGGAGTGTTAGTGGGCCTGTCATCGGGGGTGCGTTTGCACAGGTCGATGCGTGGAGGTGGATATTTTGGTTGAATTTGCCGTTTATTGGAGTTGGGTATCCCATGGTGCTGTTGTTTTTGAAGTTGAATATTGTGCCGGAGTCAATCGCGGAGAAGTTGAGGAGGGTGGACTGGGTGGGCTCTGTGGTGTTTGTGGCGAGTACGACGTCCTTCCTGATTCCGCTGACCAAGGGTGGCGTCATGTACCCGTGGACGCATTGGAGGACTTTGTTGCCGCTTGTCGTTGGTGTGGCGGGCCTAGTTGGGTTTGTCCTCTACGAGAAGTACGTCGCTGAGGAGCCGCTGTTTCGACTGTCGGTATTCGGAACCCGGACCGCAGCGCTTGGGTACCTAGAGTCCGCCCTGCACGGCATCCTCGTGTGGACGATACTATATTATCAGCCACTATACTTCCTGGCGGTCAAGGAATACTCGCCAGTCATTGCTGGGGTCGCGCTCTTTCCGGCCACATTAACAGTGGCGCCAATGAGCGTGATCACTGGCTTTGCCATCACCAAGGCCAATGCCTACCGCTGGGCGATCTGGCTCGGCTGGGCATTGGCCACACTGGGCTTTGGACTTACTACCATCATCGACGTGAGAACCTCCGTACCTGCCTGGGTATTCATCTGCATCGTGCCAGGCATGGGTTGTGGGATCCTCTTCAGTGCGCTGCAGTTCCAAGTCCAGGCGCCCTCCACGTCGGAAGATATGGCGTTTGCTGTAGGGACGTTCGTTTTCTTCCGCACACTTGGCCAGGCGGTGGGAGTTGCCATTGGGGGCGTCACCTTTCAGAACTGTGAGTGTTCTTTCCAAGATTGGTTCGGAAAGGAACTACAGACTGAAGGTCTCAGACCTGTTCCTAATGCCTGTGTCTCGTACTCCTGATCCACGATCCTCTCCAATCCCGTCCTTCACTCCCCGCTCATGTCCCGATCCAAGCTAACAAAAAACGAAGCAATGATCAAAAAGCTTAGAGACTTTCCGAGATACGCTGACCAGGCTGCGGAGCTGGCGAAGGATGCCGCTGCCTTGGTGCAGGTCATTCGCGATACTGAGGAAGGAGCGGGAAAGTACAACTTGCAGGTCGTGTACACTGACAGTATTCGTGTGGTGTACATTGTGCTAACGGCCCTCTGTGGTGTTGGATTAATGTGTTCCTTCTTCGTGAAGGCGTACGACATCAACGTTGCTCTGGACACGGACCATGGCCTGATTGAGAAGCGCAAGGATATCGCGAGCTCCCCGGGGAGTCAGTCCTGACGGAGGCGAGGCAGGTGTTGGCCGAGGTGGAAGCTGTGACGCCAAGTATTGGGTCTTGCATAACTGTGCAGGTGTCGAATTCTCGCAGTGCCCTCCCTGGCTAGAAAGCTTACAACAGACATTCTTGCCAACTAACGCTCAAGTGAGGCTCATCTCAAAATCGGCCGTATGATGTACGAACTGATCTTAGATACTCAGCGCCCTCCCTGGCCTGCACCCGATTAGATGAGAAGTTTCCCTAATCTAGCAGTACCTGTTGGTACACGGACTTCACATTTACTGCTGAAGTCAGTCAAGAGCTCTGCTTGCTATGCGTGGCAATCATTCGCGACACTATCACTGCTGCTCTTCATCGGGCGGCCTCCAGAGGCAGGATGTCAGCGCTTGGATGTTGGTTTTGCATAGGGTCGAACCAATGTTTAGTCAACATCATTGGTTGTCCCATCTCGACGTCATGGGTGCAGGACGACATTCAAAGCATTCATGGGCTCAACATGGTCGCCAGAGGCCGCCCAGTATATTAGACCTGCTCGTCAATTGCATGTCAGCATACTCACAGGTCTGGCAGCGAAGTCTGAGCATCGGCGACACCGTCAGTCAGCAGGAAGAGGTGTTCAAACTTCGAGGCAGTCCAAAAACTAATCGGCGATGTGTTAGGCGGCTCTGGCCCAAAACGCGTCAGTGGCTTACCCCTGGTGGATGACATTTTCGAGAACACGAGAACTGCAGATCGAGATCGGCCGAAGCGGTGTGACGGCGGGGAATCCATGCACATTCTTCAATTTACACGTGGCTCATGGTTGCTGTAGAAGCACAAAGGCAATTGCGACAGCAAGTTGAGGTCGCGATGAAGATGCAAACCTGAGGCCAGAGAGCGGAACCTTGGATCGGAATCGCATGGCATCTGCTCGGTTGAGCGCGGTAGCTGCATTGGGTCCGATGGATCGGGAACAGGGGTGGCGATGGGGATGGATTTTGTGCATCACAGGCAGTTGCAGGCGTGGCTACAGGCTACTCCTGCCCTATTGCTTACCAAAACACAAAAGTCAATTGAAATGAAACTTGAGCCGTCCAGACTGGCGGCGTCCAAAAACTCCGCTGCAGATCATGTCGCTGTCGTCAACTGCGCTGCTTATTGTTTGCTTTGAATCTTCTTCATTGTCGCACGAACAAACACAGTGGCCCCGTATTCCCACAGACAGACTCCAGCACAAACACGAGGTGTACTTCAGCACTTCAACATGAATCGCATGCCTTAGACAACTCGAGATCCTGGGGATCGGGCCCCTCAGCCGACGTCACCCTGCAACTCGCGTATTCCGGGCACGCGGACACCGCCGACCATCGAGCACCTACCAGGGTCCGCGCCCATTTCGAGTTCCGCCATGGCGACACTGGGTGTCGAACACCTCAACGTCGACGATGAAGTACCTGAGCTGGACCCGAGCTTGTACCCACAAGAAGAATACTCGTCGCTAAAGCGATCACTTAGTCGTATCAAGAACGCACCAGACTACTTTCCTAATGCTCCTCTACCGAGAAGCAGGACTCCCTCAGCAGAGACGCTACGTATTGAGCTCCCACGACTACCAATGGCGGCCAATATAGCGCTTGCGTCTTTGCAACACCTTCCCACGCCGCTACTGGTCTTGTCGTCTTTGAAGACGATCCTGCTCGCCAATGAGGCAATGGGAAGGTTGCTGGGTTTGCGCCTGGACGATACAGCCGAAGGTCCCGAGCAGTCAATCACAGATGTTCTCAAAGGCCGGACTTTGTCGCAGATCGGGATCGACATGCTATCTGATGGCGTACCTGTCTGGGTCAGTTGGGAGAAATTCTTGGACACACTGACTGCCGCTCTTGATGGCTCTGACACGCCTTCCGCCAACGGCGCTGAGGATATGACGCTACTGGCATGGATGTGGTTGCAACTCCAGCGAGCGAGGGCCCTCCTCGTGGACGATCGCCGAGTCGACAAGGTGCGACGCCACGAGATACTGTCATTGATGTTCTAGTGTCGACTCAACGGCTAAGCTCAAATCATGGGCGCACGAAAAGCTCCTCCGGCTCTCAGTCGACCTGCAGAATGATCATCTCGATATGGGAGTTAGATGGACAGCGCTTCTTCACCCTGACGTTCACAAGTCCCTCAGTACCGCCGCCTTCGGGTGCGAGACATGGACCGCACTCTCACGCCATGACTCGGGCCAAGTCGAGCACATCCACGAAGTCCTCGCGATCAACACGGTCGCACACACCCACATCATCAACTTCAAGCAGTACAGTGCATACTCCGTCAGATGTTATCTCAAGCAATTCATCAACGTTCATACCCGGTGGCGCGCCTTCGAAATGCAGTCAACCGAACACTATTACCGACTTCCAGAAGGTCACGCGCATGAAAGACGCGATGCTCAATGCGATGCATTTGCCTGTTTTAGCAATGTGGAAAGACGAAAGTGTTGTTTTCCCGAATCCAGCGGCCAGAAAGATGCTAGCAGTTCATGCTGATCCTACTTCAGAGGAAGGCTACGATTTCATGTCAAGGTTTAGTCCATGGACAGCGGATTTTTCGAGGCCACTAGCAGAAGAGGAGAATCCTACTGTGACATTGTGTCGGACGCAGCAGCCGTTCACTCGCTGGCAGATCGGGCTCATCAACGAGAAGACAGGCAAGAAGTCAACATATGACGTTGACGGCCATCCGGTTTTTGATGAGAAAGGAGAGTTCTTTGCTGGTCTGGTCGTCTTCAAAGATGTAACTGAGTATACTGAGAAGATTGCGACAACAGTCGCCGAGAACGAGCAACAATTTGCTCTGATTTGTGATATGATGCCACAAATGATGTGGACGACCCGACCAGATGGCTACCATGACTACTTCTCTCAGCGATGGTACGACTACACAGGCCTTACGCCGCAGAATTCGCTAGGACTTGGTTGGAAATTGCCTTTTCATGAGGAAGATGTTCCAGAGACCGTGAAACAATGGAAGCATTCCCTTGCTACAGGCGAGCCGTACAATGTTGAGTACCGCTGTCAACGACACGATGGCGCATGGCGATGGATGCTTGGACGGGCCATGCCGTTACGCGACAACGACACGGGCAAGATTGTAAAGTGGTTTGGCACATGTACGGACATTCAGGACATTGTTGATGCTCGGAATGCTTCATCACAGCACCGACAGCAACTGCTTGACGTGCTGCATCATTCACAAATGAACATGTGGATGGTCGATAGTTCGATGAGGCTGACTTTCCTCGAGGGCTCTCCATGGAAGGTCCTGGACCCGGAACGAGCAAGGTCGGAGGTTATTGGCAAGCCAATCGGCGAGGTGATGCTGAAGCATACCGAGACCGACGAGCCACACCTGATGCATGAGATGCTGTCGTCTATCGAACGGATTCTTGATGGCAAGTCGGAGCTCGAGTTGCGCGAGATACATGATGACAACCGCTGGTTCCGATCGAAAATCGTTCCGATGCGAGGCGGGAAACCTGGACCAGACGGCAAAATCGAAAAGACCATTGTGGAAGGCGTCATTGGTATCACGACAGAGGTGACAACCTTGCGGCGAAAAGAGCAGGAGAACATTAAGCTCCTAGCCAATGAAAGTGCTGCCAAAGAGGCATCGAAGATGAAGTCCAGCTTTCTCGCCAACATGTCGCATGAGATTCGAACACCTATCGCCGGAGTCTTGGGCATGTCGGAACTGTTGCTCGATACGACTCTGGACCAGGAACAGGCAGACTTCGCACAGAACATCCAGCGGTCTGCCAACTCACTGCTGACAGTCATCAATGACATCCTTGATTTCTCGAAAATTGAGTCCGGCCGTCTGGATGTTGAGGAAGTACAATTCTCTCTGCCGATCGTCCTCAAAGATGTTGCCAAGATGCTGTCGTACGCGGCACAAAGGAAGAACCTCGAATTTAGCAGCGATCTCAGTCTACCATCGGATCTGGTGCTCCTCGGAGACCCTGGCCGTGTGCGGCAGATCCTGACGAATTTGCTGACCAACAGCATCAAGTTCACATCGAATGGATCAGTGAGGATAGCAGCAGCAGTTCTCTCCGAGACTAGCGACTCCACAACTGTGAAGTTCACAGTCGCGGATACAGGCATTGGAATTGAGGAGGATGTTAAACAGCGACTCTTCAGACCATTCAGTCAGGCCGATTCCAGCACTGCAAGACGGTTCGGAGGCACGGGTCTTGGTTTGACAATATGCAAAAACCTGGTCGAGCTGATGAAGGGCACCATTGACCTGTCTAGCAAGCTCGGCTCCGGCACCATAGCAACATTCACGATTCCTTTCAAGAAACCGGAGTATGTCACGGGAACTGCTGGCGCACCACCTTTGGTAGAAATATCAGCGCTACCAGATCGGTTTCATTCAGAGGTGTCTCTCGCTTCGGCCGAGAATTCATCCCAAGGCACTACAGAAGCAAGGACGCCTCGTCGTCTCAGTCCACCTTTACAATCTCCTCGAAGTTCTATCAGCATGAGAGCAAACAGAGCTTCATTCCCACCCAGCCGGACTGCGAATGATACGCCAGCCCCAGAAGCATACCCAAGAGAAAGCATACACATCCTAGTCGTCGAAGACAATCCCGTGAACCAGCAAATTGCTATACGCTTCATTCGAAGCCTCAAGTTCTCCGTGTCCGCCGTGTGGAACGGCAGAGAAGCACTTGAGTACATGCTACGGGCTACAAGCCCAGACCTGACTCTCGAAGAAGCCGCAGCCACGCCTGTCCCAGCCATTGTGCTGATGGACGTGCAAATGCCAGTTCTAGACGGCTACAACGCCACCCACCTCCTCCGCCACCACCACCCTTACGCGTCGATCGAAGCCATCAAACGCATTCCCATCATCGCCATGACTGCTTCAGCCATCCGAGGAGACAGAGAGCGCTGCGAAAAGGCCGGCATGGACGACTACCTCGCCAAGCCAGTGAAACGTGCTGTTCTCGAGAAGATGATTTTGAAGTGGACTGGAAAGGACGATTTCCGGCGGTCCTCCTCGCATCTGGACAACGGCGAGAGCAAGCCAATGCTGACACGCACTGTTACGGATCACTCGTCGAATTGTCCAGAGCACGATGACATCGCGAATGAGTTTCTCGTTGCTAGAGCGGCTGCGGTGGCGGCGGCGACCGCGCAGAAGTCGATCGATGAAGCTACTCTCCTTACGCCAAGTGGTGCGGGTAGTGGCGGCCTGAGGCCGAGACGAGCCAGCAAGTCTAAGAGTCTCATCGAACGAGAGCTCGCAGGTCTCGACACCGAGAACGAGCGGACACAACGAAGAGAAGAGGCAGAGGACAAAGCCCGTGTACTGAGAGACGCGAAGCTGCTCGACGTCGTCAACGGCGAGCCGGGCTACTCCTCGCCGCGGGCGGATCGCGCATCGCCCTTAGCTGCGACAACTTCAAACGGCTACGCAGACCGCAGCGGCAGCGACGGCAGCAGCAATGGCGTCCTAGCCTTGACAGAGGAGAACGTCGAGAAGCTGAACAGCGCTACGGATGGTCAACCTCAGCAGCTGGGGACACCTATGATTGCGAACGTCATCTCAGCGGCACCGGCGGAGATACCGGGTCCGCCGCCGGAGATGGATGAGCAGCCTGCTTTGGTGCTAGAGCACGATCACCACAGCGGCCCATTTCTTACTGTGGGAAACAACAAGGTAAAGAGGGGTGATCTAGGGGCGTTGAAGGCGTCCGATCGGTCGAAAAGTGACTGGAGTACGAGTACGGCGCGACCTCTGGGTGGGCCGGGGACGCTTACGAAGAGAAGTAGTTCCTCGGGCGGCTGACTGGGATTTTGAATTTGGTTCTGGCGGTGATGATGATAATGCTGTAATGAATCTTCATGCGAAGGCAAAACGGGATCGGGGTTCGCTCTCGAAATACACGGGCGATGACGATTTGGGAAAGGCTCAACACCAGGGTAAAGAGGGTTGCGAGAGCATGCATAGCGCTGATAGGCGTTTTAAAGGGCATATCATCGCAATGGGTTTCGAAGCAGTATGCCATATGGCGAAGCAGGGGTACAGCCAGTTTGACTGCCGGTTGATTGGGCATGTAGATAGATAGGCATTCGAAGCAGTTCCATCGAGTATCTAAGAAGCACTGAACACCTTCGGGTGAGTGAGACCACACAAGCGGCATTTAGACTATCTATCCTGCTGCAACGAATGCTTTGTTTTTGTCTAGGCGTTCTATGGCCACGTGCATGCATTGTTTGACTGCTGCCTCTCGAATATAAATGCTTCGATTACTGAAGTCCAGAAACGCAGGAACCCAATGCCCAATATGCATGATTCGTTTTCCTCCCTCATCCCCAGACGTTTCATTCCCTCGTGTCAGCATTGTATTTCCCATCGCCACCTCCGCATCCGCAATCCATCACGAGGTCTTTATCTGCTCGTTTACTATTGTACCGTGCAGTCACGGTGGGAATATCCGGGTCCTGCGGAAGGTTGTGGAGCCTGTCCAAATTGAGACATATGGATCAGACGATATCCGGCGATATCCTTTTTCTTGTTTTTCGAGTCTTGTTGCAACCAGGATTTCTTCCATGGTGCGGGTCGATGGCGATTGTCTATCGAACACGAGTTGCGCGTTGTGTTATTCGATTTCGCCAGGTTGGTTTGCTGGTCCGTGTGAAAAGGCGCGTCTGAATCGCTGCTTGACGCGGTACTTGCTCGCGGACGGACGCGGCGTATAATTTCATCGTCTCAATCCTGGCTGAGAAAGGCGCGTTCAAGCACCGTATGCTGTGACTTCTGGCTCCGGCTTGTTCATTCGCAGCCGGTTGCCGATCATTCACGAGTTCCACTGCTCCGTGACCATTCGTCGTAATGCCATTCGTGACACCATTAGTCGCCGAGTCCGTCTGTTCCAGCCCAAATTCACTCCTCAGCGCCCTTCCCATGCGCTCGATCCCCTCCTGGATCTTCTCCTCGCTTGCCGCCGCGAAAGTGGTGCGCATGAAAAGTGCCTTATCGCTGCCTCTCTCAGCTCTGAACCAGCTGCCCCGTGCCAGTAGCACGCCTCGCTCGACACCTGCCAGGAAGACCTGCTCCTCGATCGCCAGGAACTCCTCTTGATTGATCCCCTTGTGGTACTTCGGATGTTTCATCAAATCAACCTCGATCCAATGGAACATGCCTGCCCTCGGCGGCGTCCAGCTCGCGACCTCTGTAGGCAGGTACCGCTCGCACGCGTTGACGATCACGTCCCGGCGGCGGGTGTACTCGGCGCGAATGAACATGAGCCACTCTAGGAATCCCTTGTGGCCCCAGTTCTCCTCGAGGAGCTTGTAGAGTGCAATCTCCGAGAAGCCAGAGGGCGTCTGTGAAGAGACTTCGTTGTTGCGAATGAATCGCTCTATGATCTGCGTGGGGCCTGTGACCCAGCCGCAGCGTGATCCGGGAGCGAGGATTTTGGAGAAGGAGTCGAGGCGTAGGACGCGGCCGGAGGTGTCGAGGGAGAGGAAGGAGGGAATTAGAGCAGAGAGGAATTGCGGGACTGTGGTCGGTGGAAAGAACGGTGTGGGGACGGTGTGTGTGTGGCCTGGGATGTACGGGTCCATTTGGAGGAAGTAGTAGGGCTCGTCTTCGAGGATGTAGAGGTCATGCTTTTCGGCGATGGCGTAGATCTCTTTTCGGCGTTCTGTGTCTTGCGTGCTGGCGGTTGGGTTTTGTCCTGTGGGGACGGTGTACATGACGAAGGGTTTGGGCGCTTTCCGTGCATTGACGTCCCAGTTTGAGAGGACTTCGTCGAGGGCGGATGGGAGCATGCCTCGCTCGTCCATTGAGATGCCGAGGAGGTGCAGGCCCATGGGCCGGGCGGTCTCCATCGCGGATGAGAAGGAGTACTCTTCCGTAATGAGGTAGTCGCCGCGGTTGCAGAAGAGCCGTAGGGCGACTTCGAGGGCGGAGGTTGAGCCAGACGTCATGCATATATCCCAGTCAGAGTACTTCGGGTCGTGGACGATCTCGGTGTGCTCGGTGATCCAGCGCATGAGTTGTGGCGGACCCATCGATTGGCCATAGTTGAGGGCGACAGAAAGGTCGAACTGTGACGTGCCATTGTTGATGTCGTGCTTGCCGGATGTGAGGGTGTTGCCGGTCTCGCGAGTGGCTGGCTCGGAGAAGTGAGGCGCTGAGGGTACTTTGACCGACATGGACTCGAAGGGGAAGTAGTCGCTGGATGGTAGACCGCCACATAGGGAGATCATGTCTGGTCGGAAATACTTCATGGCGCCTTTGAGTGAGGACGGCTGCCGAGCGGCTGACTCGATACTGATCCGGTGGTCGAATCGCTTCGCCTTTGGTTTCCGGAAGGCACCCTTTGATTTGAATAAGTCGGCACTTGAGAACGCCGCCACGCCAGTCTTGAGCGCAGATGCATTTTCTTGCCGATGTGGGAAGACATCGTCGACTGTGAAAATGGGATGCTTGACTGTCTTGGAGACTACGGGATCAGGAACGGCAACCGCTGTTGTGTCTGTGACTCCTGTGACCTCCATGTCGCGGTCGGCGTGCGGAGCCATAATCAGGCTCAAGTCGGGGTACTGCGTCGCTATGCTTATTGGTCGATCTCAACGTTATCTGGTTGGCAGAATGGTCGTAGTATAGTTGTTATGTGTATGACAAGCGAACACGAAACAAAGAGATCGGATAATGTATGACTGTTCTCACCTCGTGCGAGTACCTTTGGCTATCAAAGAAAAACAAGGCTTCGTTATATTGATAGCGTTTCGACCGAAATGTTATGAATCGGAAGGGCGTGCACGGTGACATACTAGTAGATAAAACTGCATGTCAACAAAATTCAAAACTCGAAAGCTTGGACGGCTAGAGGCGGCTCAGTTGATTAAGGTACCCCTTGTTCCGCCACGGCCACCATTCACATCGGATTGTTTTGCTCCTTCCGCTCTGGCACCTGATCAATTCACTGCTTATTGCAAGACTTGCAGCAACGGATATTCTTTGCCGGCTATCAATGAGTGATGTAATGGTAGAGATTCTTCAGATCTGTGGAGACCAATGCACTGAAATGCGAGCGAGCTTGCTTGATGCGGAATTGTCCGACTTGTACTGTGAAAGGCGTCGTACCTAAGCTAGGTTTGTATGCAGGTTCCTGCTTCTGACAACTTGCTGCAGCTCTCCGAAAGATCGGTTGAAGCCAAAGTGCGACATATTGGCCTTGGACTGGCCAATGATCCTCGGTCGCTTGCATACATGCGATGGTGATCATGCAGCGTACTTGCGACACGGCTTATGCTGTCCTGTACTCTGCTGCAGGTGCGGAAGGCGTACTCAAGGGTCGTGGGTAGCGAATTCGACCTAGCAGCTGCACTCCAGCTTCCAGAACATGCCACGAGCTCTCTTTCCGATCAGGCCAGTCGTTTCAAAGATCGAAGAGCTGACTCGGTGCGAGCGGACAACCATACTGATACTATGCGCAGATCCGTAACTGGAAACGACGGGATTTGAAAGAACGAGCTTCGTGCTTGCTATCGGGCGTCAAGCTCAGCTGGTGAGTCTCTGTACTTCTCCAGAGGTCGCGCCTCTTCATGTCTGCTGTGGTCAAGCTCCGCCAATGGTCTCGAGTCTGCTTGGAGAATCTCCTGGCCCCTTCGCTCAGCATGAGCTCTCTTGGACTTCCTACTCTTTCGCATTACGAAGAGTATCAACAATCCAACCAGCGCTAGTCCAACGACGGCAGCCCCTACCCCTATGTCAGCTTTTGCGCCTGTGGACAAGCCGGACGGATTGGAGCTTCCCGAGCTTGATGCAGCAGGATTTGAGGATGTCCTACTCGTGGCTGTTTGGCTTGTAATTGTGCTCGATGCAGTGGAAGAGGTTAGCCTTGCGCGGTCAATGTTCATTCCAATCAGGCCGACAGCGAAGACTGTGGTGGAAGCGCTAAAAGTCGAATCGAAGTGCTCAGTCTCAGACCAAAGGTTGATCACTTGTCCCGAGCTGACATCGGAAACGCAGGCTCGCCCCTGCGGTGCTACTCCTTGGATGTTCACGACTGCTCCAGCGTTGCCGCCATTGCTGAGTTCGTATCCTCTTCACTATATCAGCAACATGCAGCTTGATTCAATGACAACAACACTCACGTTGGGCAACACATGGAGAATATACTAGTCACATCTTTCGTCGAGGTCTGGACGACATGCCAGCTCTCGGGACATACTATCGGTCCAATACCAAGTGTCGTCGTTGCCGTCTGATCGGATGCCACTGGCTGATCCCACCAGACCGAAGCGGCCGCTGGCATACAGGAGTAGCTCGAGTCGAGGGTTGAATAGTTCGGGTCGAACGCATTCAAGCCGTCATTGGAGCCACCATCATATACGCCTCTGAAGCTGGTGCGACATGCTTGTGTGGGCGAATAGGTAGTCGAGAGTGGTACCCAGGTGGTGACGATGCCAGCGTTGGTCTCTATCGCATAGTCGTTAGACGTGGCCGTAGCCATTACTGACTGTTGCGATCTCCGTTTCCAGACACAATATCAGCTGCGGTGTGAGCGATCAGCTGAGAGTCAGGAAGGCGCAGGCATGCAGGACCGTAAAAACCAGAGGACGAGAACGACAGGCGGGAGTTGACAGCTCATTAGGCTGGGCCGGACCACCACCAACTGCTGTGCTACAAAAGGCCATGATACTGAACCTTAACTGCAAGCCACAATTTCGCGCCTGGTCGTAACATGGCAGGATTTGCCGTAGATTCCGCGAGGCTTTTGCACAGACAAAACGCCCATAGGCAGAATACAATGGCATTATCAGAACTAATGCAGCCAATTGCCACTACGGGACTCGAGATGGCAGAGGAAGCAGATGTACAATGTGCTGCGGCCGGGAGGACCTTCCAAGATTACTAGTGTCAGGCTGAATGTAAATTGATCTTGCACGAGCCAACAATTTGCTCGTTGATACGAGAAAGCCGCCGCCGCCGTGTGGAGTCTACCCTAGCTAGACATGCATGTCTATATGTGGGTTGCTATGCTGGAAAAAAGGTCGGTCGGAGACTCGTGCCGTGCCGTGTTTCAAGACGAATCCAAGATGGAAAGAGAAGGTCCCGTCCTCAATCGGGACTATTGTCTGGAGACAGTACTCGGAAGCGAGGGCGATGCAGGAGGATTCAGCTTGAACAATAATGACAGGGGGGAAAGGCGTCTCTATGCGGAATTCCTACAACGTATGTGTGCACGCTCGAATCAGGTGGGATGAGGTAGCTTGGCAGCCGGTCGAGGTGCTTGCAGCGTCTCTCGGTGGAAGTCGCTTTGGTAAGTCAAGGTATGCCTTGCGCTGCGCCCGTGACAAATTCATAGTCTACGCATATACAGTACCGTGCTTGCTGCTTTCCCCCTTCTATCCGCACTACCCGTGGACCTCTGACTTGTTCGTCACTGGTCGAGGATGATTTTTGTGGGAGATGTGCGATCGCAGAAAGTGTTTGTAAACTCACAGAAGCACTGCATTATACATATAGCTGACTAGTCTCTAGTAAACTCGTCTGTGGTATCTAGGTGCTGAAACAGCTCACGCATGCCACAGAATGGCAGCCCTGTCCAGCGGACATTGCTCTTTCATATCGAGAAAGACCAACAGTTAACCCCGTCTAGCCATTTCATGTAGCTTCTCCTTCACCTCGGTATTACTATCACTCGTGCTATCCCTCTCCACACCCTTGATCTCCGCACTCTTCCCATCGTAAGTCCCGCTACCACCGGCCGGAACAACGTTATGCTCCTCATCATCCGCCGGTCGCCAGAAGTCCTTCTTTCCACGGGCAGCGCGCTTGACCCACGGCGGTAGCAAACCACCCTCGATCTTATACGTCCAAGGGTCCTTGACATCCTTGTTTTCCGGTCTGATCTTCCCACCGGAAGACTTCTCAATGATCCACACAACGGTGTTGATGAAAATATAGCTGGTAATACCCGCGATGAGACCGTCGGCGATGGAGTAGGTGAACGGCATGAGCGCAATGGTCAAGAACGCGGGAATAGCGTCGCCCATGTACGTCCAGTTGATCTGCGCGGCCTGCTTGGCCATCAAGCTGCCGACGATGATGAGCGTGCATCCCGTAGCCCATGGTGGAATGGAGGCAAAGATGGGCGCGAAGAAGATGGAGATGAAGAAACAAAGACCTGTCACCATGGCGGTGATGCCCGTGGCTCCGCCTTCAGAGATACCGGCACCGGACTCAATGTAAGCGGTGACTGGCGGGCAGCCGAAGAGCGACCCGATGGAGATGCCGAAGGCGTCAACGAGGTAGGCGACGGCTGAGCCTTCGAAGTCTTGGGTGCGCTCATCGATAGCGCCGCAGTAGCGCGCCATGGCGTAAAGGGTACCGGTGCAGTCGAGGATATCGACGTAGAGGAAGGTGATAAAGGCGAGGCCGAATTGTCCGCCGTACTCGGAGATGTTCCATTGTTGGACGGCGAGGACTTCGCCAATCGGGTGGAAGGTCACGACTTGCTTGAAGAAATCGAACATGTTGTCGCCGAGGTCGGTGTAGGGGAAGTATGTGACCGGTGTGGGACGAGGCCAGGAGATGATTGAGACGAGGAGAATGCCAATGATGATTGCACCTTTGATGCGGTACATCATGAGGAGCACGGTCAGGAAGCCGCCGCAGAAGATGCCGATCCACATGGTAGGGTTCCTCATCTTGTCAAATGATGGGCACGTGCCGTCCTCGAGGCGGTTCGCAGGGTGGCAGCCGGCGAGTTCCAAGGGGGTGCTTACGGCGCCAGTGATCGCGCCAATGCCGGCAGAGTAGGTTAGACCGATGATGGTCAGGTACAGGCCGATGCCAACTGCAGTGGCGAGCTTGATGGAGGATGGAATGGCACGAGCGAGCCACTGACGAAGTCCGCAAAGAGTCAAGCCGACGAAGACCAGGCCTTCCACGAAGACGGCCGTGACGGCAATGCGGTAAGGAACTGGCCCTGAACCGTGGAATCCGACGACAGTGTAGGCGAAGTAAGCGTTGAGACCCATGCCTGGCGCTAGTCCAATAGGCATGTTTGCGAAGAGACCCATGCAGAAAGTTGTGAGAGCAGAGATCGCGCTGTACGAATGTCAGTCCCTAGTCGGAAGGCTCTGGATGGCTGAGACTTACGCTGTAGCCGTGACCAAATCGCGCTGCACGCGAGCCTTGCAGAGCAGAAACTCTGGATCAGCAACGCACAGATCCTCGCCAGTGCAAACACAAGTACCACCAGAGTCGGCAACGATGGTGGCGTTGACGGAGATAATGTAGGCCATGGCGAAGAAGGTAGCCAGGCCAGCTCTGACCTCGGTGAAGAAATATGATCCCTTGCGCTCCTTCTTGTGACCAGATCCCTCAAGGCGAAAGCGTCTGCCAACGAACGACCGCGCAACGGCGACGTTGGCGTTGTGAATCATCTCGTTGTACCCCATATTGGGCGACTGTGATGCTGTACAAGTCGCAGAAAGGTCTCTTAGGTAATGAAGTCACAGAGCACACAAAGTGTGTTTGAAGGAGGGAGCTGTGAAAAATCCAGTGCCGGCCGACGAAGTCAAATACTGTTTAGTAGTACGTTCCCACACGGTGGATTTCTCGTAGGGCTCGCGACCTTCGTCGGCGGCCGGATATCTTGCCAAGACACACTGATAACGAGTCGCATTGACAAACGTGATGCTGATTTGGTGTTCTCAGACTTTTTTCTGTGATAGACGCGAGTGGGACCACGCCTGAAGGCTCTAGTGGTCCGAGGCAGAAATCTTAGCTTGCTTGGCTTGATGGCGGGGCTGGCCGAGAAACCCTGAAGTTTGGTGACACCTCGAGATAACAGCGGTTGAGCCTCCGCGCTTGATCTCATGGGTCAGCTTAATGAGGGGGAAGCTTCTGCTTGAGGGTGAGCTGCAGCACTGCGTCTCGAATGAGGTACATGCTAGCGAAAGGCCCAGCTTCGAGACCCATCGAGGATCCCGCCTATCTCGATCAACACGAACGGCAGCCGACGAATCATTACCTTTCCAGGAGCCGGCCGTCGTCGGCGTTCTGCGACGCCTGCGATCCCCTTACAGCGGAATCCATCGAGCCAAGACTTTGCATTGACTTGCGGCGTTCGCAGCCACTGGCCTGTTCAAGAGAGCTGAGACCGGCTCGACTCGCGTGCAGCGCTATGTGGGAGTGATCCTGCCAGAGACGCGAGCTGGACGAGCCAGCGCGTCGTGGACGAAGCTTCAGGACCTATTGCAATGGAGGTACTTGAAATCCACCCATCAATCTCAAGGCTGGTTGAGATTCGTGAGTAGCAGATTGCGCACCATGTTGTGCCGAAGGTCGGACGCTGTCTTGGAAAGGTCACAACATGTCGTTCGCGTCGCGGGTTTTGTAAATATGCCGGTATGACACGTCCCGCGTAATAGTAAGAGTCGTCGACCTGGTCCAGGGAATCATGTTCCTCGGCTGAGGGGGTCAGTGGGGGCTGGCCAGTTCATGCCCAATGTGAGGCGAGAAGCTTAGGCACGAGGCCAACGCGCCTGTAGTGCTGGCATCGCGTCTTAAATTATTCTGGCCCTGTCGCGCTCGTAGGTCTCAGCAAGTACAGCGTTGGAGGTTCAGCAATCGCAACTCATCGTTGACAATGCCTGTGCAACATCGCCCATGTTGCTGTGTGACACGAGACTCGTTGGGCGACCTGACAGACCTTCGTCAGGTTCTTGGGTTTCCGCGTGGCATTCCGGGGCACGCTGGTTGGCATCATCATCGTGCAGGAGCAGCAGAGCCTAAGCGAGACTGTGGACAAAGAATAGGGCTGTCTCTTTCCTCGAATCACAGTCGATTCGCATCCCAATAATTTGGTCATTGGTCAATTGCGCGCATCACTGTGACTGCATGTGAGCCGCCTTCAATCTCGAATAAGTCCTGCCTTGTGCACGACTCAACGACAGAAACAACGTCAACTGAACATGGTGGCGTGAGATTGCGATCGCGGCAAGTTCGAAGCTGGCTCAAATGGCGGTCACTCACCGCATCCTTTTTGCTTTTAAATCGTGTGTTCTTCCGGACTCCCCGGGGACCAAGTTTGGACGAGGCGGTAGAAAGCCTTGGAAAAAGAACCGTCCAAGTTTGTTTTGGCTGATGCGACATGCAGCTGAGGACAAGGATTACTGGCTGCTACCCAACGAACAGCTGCTTTCGTGGGTCAACTTGTCGACTCCTAGCAAAATATTGCACAGACGAGAAGAGAGAATGTTGCCGTCGAGGATGACTTCAACCTCTTTACATAGTCGAAAGAACGATTGCGCGGCTACCCTGGAATGCTTGCAGCGGATTGGTTTGGCAGGTTTAGGAACTTGAAATCTAGGCACAATATGATAGGTGCGGGCGACGCAGGCACCAAAGCTCCCCTAGAAACCGGCAAGTGATGGGCTGCGATAGCCGCGATGCGCCCCTCGTAGCTTCATCACAATAACATTGTTCACCTTCCAGCCATCGCTCCAACCCTCTCATCATCGTAGTCGCTGCTCTTCTCAGCTGTCCGAGTCTGCGCAGAAGCTCCTGTCAGCTTCTCTCATCACTTGCAGCCTCATCGCATCGCTTCTTGATCGTTGACGAAAGTCTTGGGCTTCGCATAAGATTTGAGCGCTGCGGCCCATTCTGCAGCCATCCACCTTTCGCCCTGTCACAGCTGCCAATAGGATTGTGAGCGCAAAAAACGAAGCACAACCCAGTCCCCTCCGCAGTACGCCAAACTCCACCTAAGTCTCCCACTCGAGGGAACCCCCCAATCTCCATCCTGCGCGTTCACCAACACCACCCGCGCACAACGACATACACCTGCGCCGCGTCCGGTAATTCACGCCAGCACATACGCTATCCACAGTCAGCCAGTCATTACCTGACCGCTACGTTACCCGCGATCGGAATCTCGTAGTTGTAGGCATTGCGCTTAGCTCGATCTACCCCTAGACTGGCCCTACGCAGCACGGCAGAAGGAAACGAGCGAAGCTTCTCGGAATCGCTTTGGGCAGAAACACCACTATCCTGACCGCTCGGTGACGCCACCTGGCATTAGACTGTCTGACGTGGCCATCACCAAGAGTCCACCTGTGGTTATCCGAAATACTTGTACATCATGTCGAACTCTCCCCAAGAAAAGGATGTCGACCAGAACGCGCAATCTGGTGAAGAGCAGGGACAGGATATGGATCAAGCCGAAGCACAAGGCCCTCTCACAGATTTCGAGGTCAAAGAGCAAGATCGATGGCTTCCTATCGCAAATGGTTGGTTGCACCCTCTTTCCTTGATTTGCTGTCTGTCTTGCGTTGCCCGTCGCATCCGCCATCCAAGTCTGTACGATCCCGAGCAGTGTGCAACAATGCCGGACACACTAAGGAATTCGTCTCCTCATTCGTCCTTGCGCCTGTTCAATATGACCTGCGTCAGTGGCAGCACGCAAGCACGCGTTGCTTCAACCACTCACATCATTTCATCATGTCGGCCAATGGCGCTGGGCCAGGCCATACTGTCCTCTTGGACGGTCTCCCTTCACGTGTCTTGACAGCTGGAAATGATGCTAAAATACATAACTTTCAACCAGTCGCGAGAATAATGAAGATGGCTCTCCCCGAAAATGCCAAAATAGCCAAAGAGGCCAAAGAATGCATGCAGGAATGCGTGAGCGAGTTCATTTCGTTCATCACAAGCGAAGGTATGCCACTTTACTGCTACACCCGTACGCCCGTGACTAACGTTCCACAGCGTCAGAGAAGTGCCAGCAGGAAAAGCGGAAGACGGTAAATGGCGAGGATATCCTCTTTGCCATGACTTCGCTGGGCTTCGAGAACTACGCAGAAGCTCTCAAGATCTATTTGTCCAAGTACCGAGAGGTGAGTTTTGTCTTCCTCGTCTCTTTTGTCAAATTCTATTTGACAGAGATCGTCGTCTGAACATCCAACTGATTGGGATGAGACCCAATCTACAAGGGGCGAAAACCAGGGCCGACCAACCAGCAGCGGAGGCTATCCGGCCGGTGTCGCTGGCTCCAATGCCGCTTCAGGTGGTCAGTCCGAGAATGCCAACAGCCTTCTGAGCCCGACCGAGCACGACGGAAACGCCGCGTACGGCTATCCCAGCGACGTGACCGCTGGTCACAACGGCATCGGTGGCGACAGTTATTAGCTTCGCGAGGACACGGGGGCCGCAGACTGCTAAGAAGTCGATGTGATACGTCAGCGTATCATCTTCCCGCTCCTCGCGCAAGACCACAACAAGCCGAGCAGGGAAGCGGGAGGCAAGAGGGAGGAGGGCAGTAATACAGTCGTTAACGAAGGGGGTTGAATTGATTGAACAGGGATCGAGCACATGTGTAAGGTATTGACGATCGAAGATGTCGATCAAGACGCCACCACGACGAATGTCGTAGTGATGTAGGATAAGAAGGACTTTCGCAAGAACAGACTCCGACCCTGTTCGAGGTCGCACGCCAGCGTTCACTCGGTCCAGCTCTTCACCTCGCTGATGGCTGACGACGATGTGCCAGGGTCGTTCATACTTTGCTCTTTCATTGCCTTGCCGAGCTCGATTGTTCTGGCTTGCTCTTCGGCGGTACTGACCATAGGAGCGGAAGCTCGAGTACGCCGGCGAACCTCGTGGGACGCTGCGCACATTCAGGAAGCCTTTCATCAAGCGTGAAATGCTCCACAGTCGCATGTCTTCTGGCTCTGTTGCATCCGACAAGGAACACCCTGCAAAGTTGGCGCTTGCTCCTCCTAGCCTCTATCATCAGCCAGGCGCAAGGGGATCTAGCCCGAGGGCCAACTTTATGAGGAAGAAAGCCCATGATTAGCGTATCGACATCAGTCGTTATCAAGCGCGGGTCTCGACAGCCGCCGACAGAGCAGCACCAACGACACACCGAAGCTCGATTTCGTCTGGGGGACCAGGCTGCAGCCCAGCCTTATTCACCGAGTTCGTATGCCAAGAGCCAAGCGGAGCGCTTATTCCAGTTCCGGTCCCGGATTGTCCTCGGTGCAGATCGTTGACTCGGTGTCACTCTTGCCAACCACTTCCGATGCCTACCTGCTTCGCTAAATTGGTTCTACAGAGACTGCATCACCTAGCGCTCTGCGTTTGGCTGCACGGAAGGTGATTCTTAGTCTACAGAAACGCCGATAAAGGGAACAAAATGGTTGAGACAAAGTCGCGATGGCTTCACGGATCCAATACCAAGTGAAGGATTGAAACAGGTACGCCTCCTGATCGTCAAGATCTTGACAGGGTCTCCCCGAGATATCCAACGTCCAAATCCTGAGCTTTTGCATCGAAGCTCTCCACTCTGGGGTTTCGATTGACTAGTACACAACGTGGCTGGCCCTTTTGAGCACAGCACTCCATACTACCCGGGCCATAATCACAAAGTATCCATCTGCCATCCACGACTCGTGCAGCGGATCTCAGACGATGCGCGCCAGTCGCCTCATCTCCACGTTCACTACGTAAGCTAGGACAAGCAGTACTTGTTTTGACAGCTGCGACAGCATGCCAACCTTGTCCTGGCGATGCTACCTGCGCAGTCTCAACAGCTTTGGGCCGTTGATCTGCGACTTGTGGATATGCGTGACACACTTGCAGACAACTCCCGGGCCATGGTATCCACAATGAAAGACCCTCACAGCAGACAAGGCCCGGTCGGACTACAAAGCTGCAGCTTTAGCTCCAGTATTGCATCGTGACTCGACGTCGTTGTCTCGATTCTGAGAGACAGGTCCTGATCCTGCATTGGAACTTTGCTGCTTTGACTTTACCTCACAGCGCACGTGCTGGTCAACGTGCCATCATGGATATCGCGACGCTGTTCTTTGGCATGTTCATGCCCATTTTCGTATTCACGGTTGCGAAAGCATATCATCAAACGAGGAGGATCTACCGACACACGAGAAGCTTCCACAATGCGTACCTCTACCTCGTGTGGACGGAAGCCACCGCCAACTTTATCTTTTCCGTCACCACTATGCTTTTCATTCAAGGCGTAATTCCTCCAGCGTAAGTATCGTCCACGAGTGGGTGATCAACACCACAGTCGAATGACTGACTCATGTCTAGACTATGGTACTACATCCTAGCAGTCATCCTCTGGACCCTTCAAGTCCAACTCCTCCCGCAAATCATCGCCAATCGCGTCTCCCTAATCATGGTCAACAAGCGCAAAGCCAGCTACCTCAGATGGGGCTTGTTCGCTCTGATCACGCCCATCACCGTTGCAGTATGCTACATCTGGACCTCCTCACACCTGCCCGGTGCCACGGACCAACAGATCCGGGTCAATATCATCTTCGAGAAGTGCGAGAAGAGCTTCTTCCTCATCATCGATCTTGCTCTGAATATTTACTTCCTGTGGCTGGTCCGGTTCAATTTGATCGCTGCTGGGCTGAATAAGTACTGGAGGCTGTTCAACTGGAATGTTGGGATGGTCGTCGTAAGCACTACGTTAGATGCGCTCTTGTTGGGGTTTCTGAGTCTGTCGAATCAGTTCATGTTAGTTGCCACTCCCCGGATCTCCATCAACTAAGACTTCGACTGACTGATCTCGATCGACGCACAGCTACGTGCAGTTCGCCCCGCTAGCATACATCTCCAAGCTCTAAATCGAGCTCGTCATGGCTCGCCTCATTTCTGTCGTCGTCCGTAGTACTGGGAATCAAGCCGCTGACGAGGGCTCCGAATCTGGTAGTTGGGGACGGTCGCAGCCGACAGTCAAGGGTCATGGGCATGGCCACAGCAGCAACCACAAGAGCGGCCACGCAATGATGGACAAAATTAGCATGAACAAAGCCACCAAGCCTGTGACCGTGAGAAAAGGGAGTAGTGGCAGCGATATTCACCTCACCAATTACGTTGAGCCGCAGGGCATAACGAAGATGGTTGAAACGACGGTGGAGAGGGAGTATGTGGTGGAGCAGGATGACCAGAGGAGTTCTGGGACCACGGTGAGGGAGCATAGTGGTGAGCCGATGGGCATGCCTGTGGGACCACCTGAGGAGCGGTATAAGTCAAGCATCTAATGGCTTTGAGGCATGTATAGCAAGTGCACGTAGGACTCAATGGGTTTGTGCCTAGTCATCGGCCGTCGAACACAGGATGAATTTCCGTGGGTCAAGAGTCATTGCCATGGCCGTCGAAGTGAATCAGCCAGGCAGCACCTACCCACCATGTAATGCAATGCACAGTGAATACTGCCAGACCGAGTCGGTAAAGTGATCGATGCGGCTTGCCGCGGATCTTTACTCCGTCGAAGAGACATATACATCTGCCTTGGCCCCAACTTCTGCCTTTTCCCGTTCACCAGTTGTGTCCCTTGCCGGGCGTCAGGCCAGGCAAGAACGATGCTGGACGCTTGTCATGCTATGGTGGCATTCGCCGCTACCTGGTGGGACGAGTCTACCCGCGGTTAAACACGCTCACTGGAGTCTCAGCCGGCGCCAGCACTGCGCAAGTACGTCGCCACAGACAGAAATACTGCAAATTTCAATCTTGTATTCAGCGAGCAACATATCCAGGTATATAGTTCCGGTAGAAAGCTGATCATCGACGCCTCACATCTTCAGCACAATCCTGCCCATCACCTTCCCACTCTCTAGCAACTCATACGCCCTCTCCAGCTCCCTGAATGGCAACACCTGCACCCTCGGCTTCACCTTCCCCTGCCTAACCAACTCAACCGCCTCCATCGTCTCTGCCAACGATCCTACCAAGTTCCCCTGTATCCTCAACCCGCGAATAATGATCTCGGACACCGGCATGTCAAGCTTCACCTCCCCCGGCGGGATTCCCACCATGCACAGCGATCCCCCGGTACGAATCATGTCACCAAGTTTGGTAAATGCGCTTGGGTGCCCGCTCGTGACGATTAGGGCGTGGGTGCCGCCATTGGTGAGACGCTGCACCTCAGAGGCGATGTCGGGGGTTTGCGTGATGTCGATGTAGTGGGATGCGCCGAGGGAAGTGATGAAGTCGTGCTTGTGAGATCCGGCGTCGATGCCGATTACGTAGGCGCTGCGGGCGAGTGCATATTGCACGGCAAAGTGACCCAGTCCACCTCCCGCGCCTACTACAGTGAGCCATTCGCCCTTCTGAATGCCGGAGTTCTTGACTGCTTTGTAAGCAGTGACACCCGCACAGAGTGTTGGCCCAAGGACTTTCAGGAGATCCGTGTCTGCCTCATCAGCGTCGCCTAGAACCACGAAATCCTCCGTTCCCTTCCCCGATCTCAGGAGGCAGTATTGCTGGAAACTCCCATCTTCGTGATGCAAGTGATTCGTTGCACTCTGGCAGTACTGATCGAGACCTGCAACGCAATACTCGCAGGCGTGGCAGGTCGTGCTGAGGAAGCGGATGCCAATAAGGGTGTTAAGAGTGATGTTTGAGGACGCCTGGTGGCCAAGGGCGACGACGCGGCCAACGCCTTCGTGACCGCCAACGTGCGGGAGCTTGATGTTGGTGATCGGGGCGCCGGTGGCGGAAGGGGCAGTGCCGGCTTTTGTGTGCAGGTCTGGGGTCTGTCAGGAAGGAAGCATTATGTTGGTAGAGCATTCGAAACGATTCTTGAAAAGAACAAGTCACAACGTACCGCTTTGGCAGACTCCTGTGTACAGAACTTTGACGAGGATCTCATTGTCCTTTGGAACTGGGACGGGATAAGTATCGTCGAATTCAACAGGGTCACCTTGCTTGTGAACCAGCGCTACTGTTTGCGTCTCCGGTATTGAGGTAGTCCCAGGCATGATTCTGGCACTCTAGTTGATGGCTCGCTTAGATTGCTTCTCAGGCTGATGTTTATCATAGGTGATTAAGTAGTGAAGCCCTAATATGTTTACGAGTCTCTTGAACCTGTTGCTGTGGTGTCACGGAGGCGCTTGAATGGTGACGTCTTGCGGGATGGTGTGGTTTGCCTCGTTCACTCGTTCAATAGCTAGCAGGCATGCTAGACGTCGCATGGTTGCCACCCCCGCAATCCGGTTCAAACTATCCCCGCAGTACCACCGTGCTGTAGGTAAGGCAAACGAGGCGGCGTGGGGTGTGTCCCGCGCTGCATGACATTGCTGATGACTGTCGACGGACTGCTCTTCCACGACTGAAGTGTGTCTAACGAAAGCGATGACACTATCGGACCTACCTAGCTGGGTCATTGCACCGCTTCCAGAAAGCTGCGAGTAGCGGTCCAATACTGGAGAACACCTGCACAGAATCGGCACCACGAGCCAGAAAGACTCTGAAATCAGCCATGGCGTCAGTGCAATGATTGTCACGATGACCTCAAGGACGGCAACAGCATAATTGTTCCTACCTTATTGGAACGGCAGTGAGACGTGGTCCAAGCCGGAAACTCCTCGTGCCAAGACCTGACCATCTTCAACCCCTGCTCTGGAATTTTTCCGCTTCAACTTACACCTTCTTACCACGTTCAATCAGGTCCAGACCTTATGCTTCATGCACCTCAAATATGCCGACCTGCATGCTGCGAGCACGCTAAACCGAGCGTACGATGGGATATCCCCCATTCCGCTTTTCCTACTGCCACATCAGGTAGGTTTTAATGCACGCTACCAGAGCTGACTCTTGCAAATTCCGATCAAATGCCACAGTATCAGATGTTGAATATGCACGGACGGCGTTCTAGCGTGCGCGCCAACGCTTCCCCAGACCAGTCTCCGGTTCTTGGAGCTTGCCTCTCGAGGACCGTCCAAACTGCTTATAGTGATTGTATTCTTTCCCCAGCTTTGTGTCTTCCCTCCGCATAACACGCTGCGCCCCAGAGTGCGACATTTTCATCCTCCGCTACTCCACCTGTACTCAAGGACTGAGGAAAGTGCGATCATGGGCTTCAGCCTCCATGCGTCGGGTACGGATGACCCAAAGGAGGTCAGGAACTGGAGGTCCATCTCATTGCGGCTATCGCTCGATGAGCGCTGTCGCCAGTACGTTGCCTGCATCGTTACAAGGCCCTGCTGACCATCACAGTGGGTTATGATACTAGTGTCATTGGTGGCACCATGGCTCTTGATTCCTTCAAGCGTGACTATGGTCTTGAAGGTCGAGACCAGCACGAGATTGACACTCTCCAAGGCAACATCGTTTCGACCTTTCAGAGCGGATGCTTCTTTGGCGCTTTGCTGGCGTTCCCAGTGGCCGAGAGGATTGGTCGCAAGAGGAGCATCATGATAGCTTCTCTCATCTTCCTCGTTGGCGCTATCTTGATGACTGCTTCAAATGGTCGGCTTCCAGTTCTCATTACAGGCAGAGCTATCGCAGGTCTTGGTATCGGCGCCGTCTCATTGATTGTCCCAGTTTACATTTCGGAAACGAGCCCTCCCAGCATTCGAGGTCGACTTGTTGGCATCTTCGAAATATGCTCTCAGTTCGGAGGAATGACGGGATTTTGGATCAACTATGCTGTGAACAGAACAATTTCCGAGGGCACCAAAACTCAGTGGATTGTGCCGCTTGCAGTACAATTGCTACCAGGGACCATTCTGTTCCTTGGTATGCTCTGCTGCCCGGAGACACCACGATTCATGGCCAAGAAGGACAACTGGGAAGCGCAGAGAAGATTCTTTGCCAGCTACGCACGCTGCCTGCCGATCATCCATACATTCGTCGAGAACTTGCCGACATTCGTGAGCAGGCTGAGTTCATGAATGCAGGACATCTTACCGCAAAGCAGCAATTCAAGCGACTGTTCCAGAAAGGTACCCGCAACAGAATCGGGCTGGGCCTCATCTTGATGATGTGTCAAAACATGACAGGCGTGAACATTATCACGTACTACAGCCCCCGTATCTTCCAAACTCTGGGCATCACCGGGACTTCGACCAAGCTTTTTGCAACAGGCTTTTACGGTATAGCTAAGACTCTTGGGATGATTGTCTTTTCCCTCTGGCTAGTCGAGAAGGTTGGTCGAAGAAATGGTCTGATCTACGGGGCATTCATTGGATCGCTCCCGATGTGGTATATTGGCGGGTATGTGTTCAAGGCTGATCCTACTGCTGCGCTGAAGGCAGGCAACGCTACACGCAGCGGATGGGCTTATCTGGCCATGGTTTGTGTATATCTATATGGTTTCATTTATTGTGCGACCTGGCAGGTACGTATACGGTCCACGCATCCAAGCGATCAAGCCTGCTGACACTGAGCCAGGGCATCACGTGGGTGTACTGCTCGGAGATCTTCCCTCTCGACATCAGACTGCTCTGTGTCGCCATCACAACCGCTGATCAGTGGCTCTGGTCATTCATCATTTCAAGGACCACACCGTACATGATCACGTCACTAGGCTACGGTACCTACATGTTCTTCGGAGCCTTGATGCTCCTTATGGGTGTTTGGGCTTTCTTCTTCGTTCCGGAGACGAAGGGCAAGACTCTGGAACAAATGGAGACACTCTTTGGCGCTCCTTCAGCCGAGTCCGAAGCTGAGAAGGTCGTGGATGATGAGAAGCCAGTGGGAATGGTTCATGTTGAGAATCAAGCGGCCGAGAAGAGTGGTCGTTGGAAGATCACTCGAGTCCTGAGCGCTTAGAAGTTGCATGTCTTTATACAGCGCCGCGCTGTGTTGTACTGAACGATGTTACGATTACACTCACACGAGTTTGATACTTGCAGAATCTCCTGAGATGAGCCACTGCGCATTTGCGTTGATGCCATCATGTAGCAAAGTGTGAACGTGTGATGCTTACAACTGCCGGCCGAATGCCTGGGGGCATGCAAGCCACGCGTTCTAGAAGACGTAGATAGTCCTTCCCTTTCAGCCGATTTCTTCCGTGTAGGACGTTCGCTTGTCGACAGCGTCGACAGCGTCGACACGAATCTCCCACATGTGATGCACACCAGACGAAACGACCTGGTGAAGAGCCTCGATTGAAACACATATATATGTTCGGTAGCCGATTAGTCTGTTGTTGATAAAGTGCGCCGTGTCCAAGCAAACAGTTCACTTTACAAAGTAGCGAAGGGTGGTGACAGAGAGACTTTGTTGCCGACGGAACAGCTCGGCGTCCACAGCGAAGCATTTCGGTGGCGCCGGAGTATGGCCATCTTGGTGGGCAGTCGCTACTGCATGAACGGCCTTGGCAGCTGCAGCTTGCTGCACCTTCCAGGATCTGATCGAAGACTTCCTCCTTCCATTCGAGCTTATATGGAATCGTTGTCCCCGTTCAACCAAGCCGCGGACTAACACGCAGTTTTGCTATCGCAACCTTTTGCACTGCCACCTTCATGCCCAGAGTCTGGGGTAGGATCGGGTTACACTCGGACACGATGAAGCGGCTTTTGCGTGAGATGATCGTGCCGTTGAGTGACGCCAGACCTTCAGGTAAGCTCTTCCTAAAACACCCGCTGTCTGAGCGAGCCTTGTACTGTGTCTGGCAATACGTGTCGTGCACAGCCTCGAGCAGTCTGATATAACATTGGCAATACTGCTGTCGCTCGTAAGAAGGAGATTCGTGTCTACGCAGTCTGCAACCTCTTAGATGAACAATTTTATCAGCATCAGCCATGACGACCCGGACTCGAGGTCGCCAAGTCCAGAACTGCCGACGGACGCGACAACGACACCGCGTAGGGAGTCCTTCGATAGCTCAAGGCGTGCTGCAGTGCCTGTTGCTTGTCTGCGATGCAGGCGTCGTAAGGTGAGGTGCTCGGGTCTACCTGGTCCTTGTGCATCATGTTTCAGGTTTGGTGTTGCGTGCATTGATCCGGGAAGACGCAGATCGCGTTCGCGGAGGCAAGTAATAATGAAGCTGTTTGTCAGTATGCAACTAATAAGTATGCAGTTCCGTTGGAGAGCACTGGCCTCTGCAAGGCCAACAGCCTCAAATACTTTCGCCACGGCCAATACAGCTGCACCTACAAACCAACAACCTGCTTCAGGACAATGCGGTTCACGATCTGGGCGAACAGTCGGCAAGCATGCCAAGTCCATACACTCCAGCGGCCTACAGCGATGTTGGTCCAGAAATTGACCCTAATTGGTTCTCAATGCAGCCGACTATCGAGACAGAGTACTTCTCGCAAGGCATCGCGCGAGCTCAGACATTCCCGACACACATCGAGGACATCCCGTCGATTCACATCACTTCTCACGATACTTCTCCAATTGGCACTCCAGCAATGCAGCCTACGTTCGCGCTGCCGATTCGGGCTCAAGAAGAGCTTCCAGCTCTCCAGATGTCTGCCAATACCAGCATTCAGATGGACTACTACAGCGAGTTCCTATCGCCAACCGATCGTCCTCCACCTGTGTTTCGACGCGACTCAGTCAGCTCTGCACACAGCAATGCTAGCGGTCTCAGTAATGATAGTGTCGTCAATTGGTCGAACAAGGTACGTCCGGCCAAGCGAAGACACACGACGTGCTCGATCACTCAACCAACAGCATCTTCGAATGCGGAGCTGGGCTGGATGCTGAACTCGCCACGCACAGCAAGCTATTTGAAAGTGTATTTCGAGCTTGTGCATCCCAGATACCCATTCCTGCAACTCGAATCTCAATCTCACGCGCAGGACGCGTCGCCCTTCGTGCCATCCTCTGGTACCATCAAGACCAGCCAGCGTCTCCTAAGTGCAGCCATTGGAGCTATGTTTCATCATAACTCCCGCGACATTGCGGCCCGCTATGTCCGGCATGCTATGCAGCTGCATAAGCGCGAAGAGCTGGATCTGTTCTCCTCCATCTCTGGCATCCATTGCGCCATGCTGCTGGCTATCTACGCACAAGCAGAGTCTCAACTGGAGTTTGACAACGAGGAAGAGGATGTCAGTCACCCGACCATCAATCTGTGGTTGTGGAACTGCCAGATTGCAGCCGCATGCATAGACCTGGGACTGCACCTGTGGGTGGACGAGATCTCGGGATCTGGCAGCATGGAAGGAGAGCTATATCGCAACACCTTCCAGAGTGCATGGACACTGGATCGGGAGATTAGTCTGGAGAAAGGCCGGCCGAGGGCGTTGCATGCCGAGGACGTCAGTCCGCAATTATTAGCCTGGTTTGCATCGAGAGGATGTTTGCAGCCTTGAGATGCGGCATTCCCGAAAGATTCAAGGGGCCACGGGTGCAACTTCGGTAAGGACGAATAGCATATGAATGTAGCATAGATGAAAGCAACAATGCATGCCACCAGATTTCAATCAACAAGGCTCTGGCCTCTCAATCTGATGCTCAGTAGAAAGTGCTCAAAGTCAGTGGACCAAACAGAACTATTCTCTGTTGAGCCTGAGCTAAGAAATTACCGAGCCAGACAAATCAGTCTGCTCAGAACACAACTTGACTCCCGAGACAAAAAGGCGTCAGGTTGCCCGGGCTTGGCATAGCAGCAGAGCATACATATGTGGTCAGCAATGGTCAACATACAGAGCACCGACCTGTGAGCTTGGTCAGACAAAGATCAGAGCTCCAAAACCGTCTCGATTGCAATGAGAACCAGGGTATCTGTGGTGTGAAGAGATGTCTGCTTGGACCTTTGCAGGCAATGAGCATCCTGCGATTCCTTGCAACTCCCTGATTGATCAACTTTCCAGTTGATAGAATGGTATGCATAGTTCTTGGACATGGCTATGTCTGGCAAGCTCAGTAGACCTGCTGTAGAAAGACTCACAGTGCTGTTCGCCCTTGTGCTCCGTTGTAGTGATGTGAACACCAGTAGTCACCTAGCTCTTCTGTTCACGCTCCGTATCCTGCGTGAGGATGAGTATCCGCCTCACGCAGTCTGTGGGGCTAGAGAAACGCAGGACTATGATTTGCAGTTAGCCAGTGGCTCGGCGACGGTGAGCTGCACACAAACAACAACTTGAGCCTGCAAATTTCATTCGAAAAGCCGAGCCTCGTCAACACAGCGCATTTTCCTCGAACACCGAATCCTCCACCTCAACCCCTACCCTTATTCCGCCGAAGTCCTCCTCAACCACGTCGTCATGGCACCAGCATACTCCAAGCCAGTCTCCTTCTTCGACTGCATCCTCGAAAAGTGTCGGGAGTACTGGAAGCAGCCTAACGGCCAACTGAAACATCAAACGGCTGGTCCGGGCCCCGATCTCGATCCAAGCGTGATACACGATATCATACTATATCGCGGAACATTCAACCCTCCTCACGAAGCCCACAAAGCTGCATTCTTCGTCGCCAAACAGCATTCTGGCTTGGAAATCAGTGCTGCGCTGCTTCTCGCAAAGAGGGACGATTGGGTCAGGGATAAGCTGAGTCGTAAGCTGGAGGATGGACCACAGATCCTCTTTGAGAAGGGCGCACGCTTTGATCTCTGGGAGGAACACAATATCGCGGACTCTTGGTATCGTGTTGTGGGAGACACGGACGGCATACACTGGCGCATCCGAAAGAAGCTTAGGAAGAAGGGTGTGAGGATCCGCTGGGTGCACATTGTAGGCCCAGAATACCTAGACGAGCCGAACTTCATGCATGAGTTCGGCGTTTATCATGAAGTTCTCGTCTGCAGCAATGACAGTCGTCAGCCGTTCTTCGACCCCGATGGAGGACAGCCGATAAAGCTGGAGGATGCTCTCGGTGAGTGGGAGCTGGATGTACGCGCCCAAAGCATGAATGCGTCCGCTGCCGATGACATCAAAGTATGGGTCACGAAGATGAAGGGAGGAGGAGAGGCCAGATATATCCAGTTCGCTGGAGGCCCAAGAAGAGAGATGAGCTCAACAATGATCCGGAAGATCCTCAAGGCTGAAGATAAGGACGCGGCAGCCCGATCTCCTGTGAAGGACATGGCTCTGAATGCGAGAAAGATTGCGTTGGGCTTGGTCAAATGGACTTGGTACACCGGGGAAGGCGACAACTCGTGAGCTCGAAGCCCGCTTGGCTTCAGGAGAGTTGAAGCGCACGGCAAGTCTCCTGTGAGCTGTCACGTCCTCACCACAAGCTGATCGGCTGCTCGATAATGGCTCGCTTCACGGATGAGTCGCAGCTGATGCTTCAAAATGGCCGCCGTTCGCGCATTTTCCGCATTAACTTGCCATCCGGGGGCACTCGAGCAATCAACCGACCACAAAGCAATGAGATCGATTCACAGCTCACACACTTCTGGCGCGTCCTAAGAAGCCTCATAAGGCCATTCACAGATCCTGAGCGAAGGAGCAGGAAGGCGAGACGCAGCAGGGTAGGAGTCAGGATACTGGCGCGGGTGGCGGTGAGGTGGCATGACTCGAAGAACGATGAGGACTTGTTTCGTAGGACACAAATTTGGAGGGCAACGACGCCAAGATTCGGAAAGGTTTCGGTCGAACTCCCGTGCGCTCACCTTGCAGAGACAACGCATGCCTCTGGCGCTTGGACTACATTAGTAGGATCAGTAGCTGCCTCAGCATCGCGTACTCGCTTGGAGCTGCGACAACAGACAAGTCTTTAAGCATCATGTGACAGAATGATAGTTTGCTCGGCGTATCGCGAGACAATGGACGAATTACCCACCACACACGTTACTGAGAGGTTGTAGTCGATTACCAATATAATGGGCGTGCACAGAGATGGAGAACGACGCTATTGTCTCACGTCCAGTGTTCCTAGCGTATGAACCCAAGCAGAGCAACAGAGGATCTGCCGCGGGAAAGTCGGCTGCTCTTTCCCATGCTGCCTCCATTTCATGGCAACGACGGCTCCAGCAAAAGCGCAAGAAGGCTCAATCGACAGTTCAGCCAGGTCAGAAGCAGGCGCGCTTGCAGCTTGCCGGCACTTATGACTGTATCTATGCGACAGACCGGACTCCGTTGCAACCTCATAGTCTCCTTCCACGCCCGTCGGCTCTGCCTAGCGCACTGGTACATGGCAACAATGATCCATTCAACTGTGGCGCAGTGCCGATGACAGCGGAGGTCAATGGCCTGATCGCCTTCTGGAGAGATCATGTCTTCCGAGCGGCGAAAGACTGCAGATCAGAAACTCATGAGGTTGTTGAAGGCATGATCAGAAGTGATTTGCTGGGCCTGCAGGACAGTGTCAGTGCCGAAGCCTTCTTGCTCTCGGCCTCAACAGTCAAGAAAGTCTACACCCGCAAGGACGACTTCCAGCTCACGGCAGAAGAGCTCCACCGCAAGCAAAGGACTATCGCCCAGCTACGTCGCGCACTTGACACTGCCAATGATAATTTTACAGCAATACTCCGGACTGTAAGCTCGATGTACTGCGCAGCTATGTTCTCTCAGCAGTTTGAAGAGGCCGAGATGCATCAAACACAGTGGGAGCGGCTCATGGAATTCGTCTCGGACAACGATGCTGCCAGCAAGACCGTCGTCGAACCAATGTACCTTCGGTTCTTTGTGTTCGGTATGAACAGCGCTATCTTCTGCTCAAACCCTGCTGTCGCAGAGCGCCACACAATCAGACATGTGGAGACCGTTCTAATGCCCTTCGCACAATGGGCAGCATATCAAGCATCGCTCGGTTCACGGCTGCCGCATGGTAGATCAGAAATGACGCGGAAGAACGAGGAAGCCCTTCGTTGCATAAGGGCTGCAGTACGGCGTCAGCGAGGAGATGATTCTGGCTGCTTACAACCCTGGACGCTGAACGATTTCTTCATCAGGGTCACCCAAGCGATGGCATTCTTCAGACTTGCCCGAAGATTCAGAACTGATGAGCCGGACGATCCGGTCCTACCTTCTGCGATCGACGCGGCTGTGCTCTGCACGATCTTTGTCATTTGTACCACAACTGTGTTTTCCTTCAGGAATGGCCGAGCTTCACAGAGTATGACCGACCGTATGAGAGCTGCCAGTGCCATGAGATCGCATAAACAATGTCTCGAGGCTGTCCTTCTGTGTCAGGATCCTTGCTATGAGGACCGATGTGCTCTGCTTTGGGCATTGTACGTTGGAGCGGCCTGGGAGACCAGAGTTGAGCTGACGGGAAAAGGTGAGATTGAGTGGCAGCCGTGGTACCAAGCTCATCTGTCAATCAAAGTGGCCGAAATGGGCATTTCCGATTGGAACTGCTTCATAGTGATAGTTGAGTCCTTCTGCCGGATGGAAAGCGTGTCAAATGCTGCGACTGAGATTGGAGACATCATCTGCGCAGGCTTCGATATAGTCGATGCTGCTCGAGCCTCTGGGCGGGCGTCTGTGACTTCAGAAATGGAACGGCTTTTGTTCCCTTGGACGGACTCAGTGAAGCCTGAACCGAGACACGCTTCGACGATACAGTGCGGCCAACCCGACTGAAGGCAATTTCTCACTACAACTGATCAGCAGCACGCTACAACACACACTGCAGGAGACTGCGCGTGATTCTAGCGACGCGTTTGTGACAGGGTAGTACTGGACTGGCCGACGTGTTCCGCTTGGGTCAGGCGTCGGAAGTCAACCCGGCCCGCGGTCCGGAACGGATCCGGCATTGCGAAGCACTCAGCACTCACCACGTACGACCAGCTGGCTTCTCAAGAGTACAAACGCAACTTACAGCATCTGGAGACGTCGTTCAAACATCCGCAGGTGGTTCTTCGGATGTCGCACTTGTTTTCGGTGATGTGACGTCCAACCTGCATCCGATGCTGTGGCATACACGTCTCCGAACACGCTCACGATGCTCGACACTTTCCACCGTTCACTGTTCTAAGACCTCAGGACGACCTGAAGAGCTGCAGACTTCTAGATTCTCACACCAGGGTCTCACACGCATCAGCTCTTATTGAGGACAAAAAGTATTCTGGGACGAGACCATTGATCATTGATGGCCATGGCCTCTTTCCCAACTTCTGTCAGACTAGCGAGCAGGAAGAGCTCCTCAACGTTAACGCCGGTGCGGTTCCTTGGCCACAGATCAATCAGTCTACAAGATAGGCCAAGACCATTTGCTCTCACCCGCATTTCGCCAGCAGTCGTCGTGAACCGAGTCCGCTTCTCCAGCAGCAGCGCAATCACTGCGACAGCACAAACACAGCAACGAACGTCTCCACCACTAACGCCAGCCCAACACACGCAAATCCTCGCAACACAACGCCTCTCCCGACCAGTCGCACCGCACCTTTCTATCTATAAGCCGCAGATCCACTCCATTGCCTCGGCTCTGCAGCGCAACACCGGCCTCCTCCTGTCCGGCGGGCTGTACATCTTCGGCATCTGCTACGCTCTGAACTCCATAGTACCTCTCGGTGATGTCACAGCAGGAACGATCGCCCTAGCAGCAAGTCTCGGCGGACTAGGCTGGGGAATGGTCGGATGGATAGGGAAGGGGTTGGTGGCGTGGACGGGAAGCTTTCATAGCATCAATGGATGTCTGGGGTTGTTGAGGGGGACTGCAAGTCCGGAGTGGCAGTCGGGTCGAGGGAGAGGTTTGTGAGGGTTGGATGGTGGGTAATGGGGCTAAGTGTTTTGGGCGCGATTGGGGTGGTGGTGGTGTTTTGAGGGGTGGTGGACGTGGACTGGGTAGCGGCGTTGTTGCTAGCGATGACCCAGGGCGATGGACGGGCGAGCGTCACAGTACACAGATTTGGATAGCTTTCCGTTCGCTCTGGCTGCTCTGTGCTCGCGCTCTTTCAGTAATGGACCAAGTCGCAACAATGGACCAAGTCGTTGACATCTAGAGTCTGAAGTCGAACTCAGCACCCAGCTCTTGCCTCTCAATAGTGCCGGCTTGACAGAAGCAGGAACGAAAGACTCTTTCACGATTGTGTGCAGGCAGAATCCCGCTCGAGCCTTCCAACAACTCGTTGACGCACCATAAAATTTGCTGATGACGTAGCGGCCACAAGATCCGCGAGTCCATCACGATACGCTTGCATCACGCCTCAATTCCCAGGAGGAATTCAGGGCTGATCTTTTCGATTCATCATCCCGTTGATGGACACATCCTGGGCCAGGTTTCGTCCTATATGCAGGCCCCACAGCAAAATCCGAAGGACGCTGTACTGTATCTACCACAGCCTCATCGTTGACGCGGACGAAAGCCGGCAGTTGCTCTGGTCGTCGCAATCACGTTGACCTTTTCATATTTTTCGGCGTCCACTATCACCATGGAAGCCTGGATCTTTTTCGATTGCTATATAGTTGCGGTGGGTCGCGCCACGTAATAAGCCTTCCAAGGTTTGTCGTCATGTCTTGGCAAACTCCAGACTTGCTTCTCGTTATCGACACAAGCTCTTCTTGGCTACGAGAACCGACATTGTCAGCAACATGCATGCCCCATGTATGGATCTTGGCATTGACATACGCATATATCTCGGAGCAGCTTGAGACCTGAGTGTGGGCTGAGCTTCATCTGCTGACGCGGTCAAATCTAAGTGAAACGACTGAATGGCGATAGGGACACTATCAGCAAATGCGGCATTGAGTAGGGTCATTGCATCAAGGATGGACGACAGTGAACAACAAAGTAAAACATATAGATATCTGTGTCCAAGCAGTCCGGCTTCGAGGTCGCACCTTCGCGTGGTGCCGGATGTCAGTAGCCTCTCAGGACTACCCATTCCTTTGAGCTGAAGCTAAGACGACCTCTCCCTCCCGTGCAGAACTCCTGCGCGAGGGGGTACTTTCGGTGCTGATCTACTCTCAGGAGAACCCGGCTGAATATACCTTATATCACACGAAGAGAGAATATTAGAGACGCGATTCAACATCGTTTAAGATCAAGAGGGCTGAACCCTGATACACCTGAGTATAGTCCTTGATAGGGTATCTTGGATGTATAGCTAAAGAGGCTCCCTGATATATCTCTCAGTCTTGAGTACTGAGCACACAGGTAGGGGGTTTTCTACAGGACACGAGGTTTTCCCCTCTGCAGCCTAGGAGTAGCTGTACAACACGGCGAATAGGTGGGCGAATGCACACGCGTGGGAGACTTAGTGCAAGGATAAGATCTAGGCATATAAGGCGAAAACGTGCGCGTACCCGCAGGGTTCTATATTGTACGTAAAACGAGAATCATCATCATTATCTGTGTCCAAGCAGGTACCTCTAAGTGAGTGAAACTTTCTACCGATCACAACTACTCTACCAGTCCAGAACTTACCGAAATGGCTCACAAGTCCTCAGTTGCAGTCCTTGCTTTCCTTACGACATGGATGGCCCACGCTCACCCTGGCCACGACATCGCAGAAGAAGCCTTGGAAAGAGCAGAATTCTTTCAAGGCGGCCCGACCACCATTCACTCCTGCACCGAGTCACTCAAGGCACGAGGTCTTCATTCCGCAGGTGTGGCTCGTCGCCATGCACTAGCAAGTCACTTGCGCGAGAAACGCGGTCTCAACCTTCATCGCCGTTCTTTCGCCACATATAACACCTCACATGAGGTTACCAATGCTTCTATTTCACTTGGATCAGACGAGATGGCTCTCTTCCAGGACACCTCCTCGTGTACCCTCCAGACCGAAGTGACACAAGGTCCCTATTATGTCAACGGGGAGCTCATCCGCCAAAACCTCACCGACGGTCAAGATGGTGTACCGCTTGTACTAGAGATCCAGATCATTGACACCTCAACATGCGAACCTGTGCCCGCTCTATTTATGGACATCTGGAACTGCAACTCCACAGGAGTCTATAGTGGAGTAATAGCAAACGGGAACGGGAACAGCAACGACACAGGCAACTTGAATACGACTTTCCTACGGGGAATCCAGCAGACTGATGCGTCTGGGGTGGTGCAGTTCGAAACAATCTTCCCAGGTCATTATACTGGTGGGTCCTTCACTCTGAAGATTGTCCCTTCCAGAGAAGCGATCCCTAACTTTTAGACGACAGGACGAGCTACCCACATCCACCTCTTAACCCACAATCAGAATTCCACCACGATTCGACTCAACGACACCCTTCTTGATGCCAACAACTCCGGTCCCGTCCACGCCTCTCATGTGGGTCAACTGTTCTTCGATCAGTCCCTCATCTCGGAGGTCGAAGCACTGGAGCCTTATGCTTCAAACAGTCAGGCACTCACATTGAGCTCCGAAGATATGATCCTAGCATCCGAAGGGAACGCCACTGATCCGTTCGTCCAGTATCTCCTGCTGGGGGATTCGGTCCAAGATGGGATTCTGGCTTGGATCAGCGTAGGCATTGACATGACGCAGAGTCAGGAGGTGACTGGAGCGACGACGTATTATGAAACAGGCGGTATGGCGAATGCTGATAAGTCTATGGGCGGTGGGCCGGGTGGAATGGCTGATGGGAGTGGAGGTCCGCCCGACGGTCTGAATGGTTCCTCCCAAATTGGGGCAATGTCTCCTTCCGGCTCGAGTATGTTGTGAGCATGAAAGGAAGGCAAGTTGCCTTCGGATCTTGATTAGCAGACAGCGTACCTCGAAGACCCTTGCTGCCGTTTGCGCACATCGAGGTTGGGCCTGGTATGAAAACAGGATGAATGTGGTCGGCCGATTGGGAAGGACAATGGAAAGCTTGGGTGCTACGAGATGGTCTATCAGATACATGCAGATGTACTTACACAGGGCGACTGGCGCGAGTAAGTGCTAGGGTGGGTAGAAAGGGTACTCAGACTTCTATCGCGACGCTTGACTCGCGATTCGTCTGCCGGAATCTGGAGTGGTGAAAGATCTGTCAGCGCAATGAGGACAAATCTAGCTGGCACTTCGGGTGACATCGTACGGGAAGAGCGTCTTTCATGGTCTGGACGGCTCAGCCTTCTGGGGAGGTAGCAAAACCACAGATGAGAAAAGCAGAACGACAGCTTGATTTCTCGGACTCTTGTTTATTACAACTTGAGCTGCTTGATTCCCTCTGCAACAACAGCCAGTGGAGACCAACCACGCCACCGCGTCCTGATACTTAAAGCCAATGTTGCAAAGAAATAGGTTCACCATGATCATCACACCCCCGTCCTCATCAACCGGGCAGCTCTCCCCTCGGCGGCGCCTGACTCATTGGCGGTTTATAGGCGTTGTCAGAGTATGCGCCGGAGTAATGCGGCGCCTGGTTGTAGGTATGACTGTCGGAGCCCAGTTCACTCGCATAGTGCGTCGGACTCGACACGTTGCCCTGTGACCATGCTGGATATGGCGGGGCCGCCTGGCCGTGATTATTGTCGTGCATCATGGGTTGGCTGTTGCTGCTATTGCCATTTCGGCCCTTTCGTTTCCTATGCAGCCAGAAAGCTGCGCCGAAGAGGATCAGTCCCAGCACGCCGACGCCGACACCAACACCAATGCCAATCTTCGCGCCTGTGCCGAGCCCACCATCGTCTGTCGTAGTAATGTTTCCTCCGCCGTCGCGTCCGCACCAGTGGTCTCACCAGCGGCAGTCCCAGCCGTACCTGAAGCCACGCCATCAGTCGTCTGCGACGAAGTCACACTCGGCACGGCGGCCGTCGAAGCAAGCGTCGATGTCTCGGACCCCGTGATGGATGAAGCGGCACTGCTGGCCGCACCGTTACATTTATCCGAAGCGGTGACGTTGAAAAAATCCGAGGAGCACAAGGGTGTGCCGTCGGCGTCATTTAGGAGGAAGTTGAAGGTAATGCCGTTCTCGAGGGTGAGCTGGCCGGGCAGGCAGCCGTTCCATTCGTAAGAATCCTCGGTCAGGTCATCTGTTGTTTAGCAGTCATGTTAGTTGTGGGAATGCTTTTTAGTGCTGACTGGACGTTGGCATATGGTGACTTACCAGCCAACAACCTCAGCGGATTCGTCGCATTGATCTGTGCTATCCGCAGCGTCACCGGCGACGATGCCGAGACCCACTGAACCTTCATAGGCGTCCCCTCCTCCCTGACTTTCACGCCCACATAGTTGTTGTCTATACAGAACTGGTTGGGGTTGACAAAGTATTCATTGGGGTTCGTCCGGTTCACGAGGTCGGGGTCACAGGAGGGGCGGCTTTGACCGTGGACCAGGCTCGTGAGAGTGGTGAGGAGAAGCGTCGGCGCGATGAGCCGTATACGAGGCATGGTTGCCTTTGTTTGGCTGTGCGGAAGAAACAAGGCAAAACCTTGCCTCGCTCTACAATCGCAATAATGGTGATGTGCAACAAGCAGGAGGGGAGGAAGCTCGAGGTATTGATCAGCAGCGCTTCACAGTAGCGACAGAATGTGTGAGACAAGTACGACAAGTCAGTGGATCCTGGACAGTATTTATTCGGGCGTGCGTTGGGTTTCGTCTCTCTCTGGTGGAGGAGAGAGGGCCTTGGTTCGGCATCACGGGCGATCCAGGCCCAAGCTTGGGCTTCGCTTCATGCGCAACTGCGCCCGTTTTGAGTAGGCAAAAAGTCGAAAGGCAGCGCGCTTGCAGCAAGTGGGAAATTGATGGACAACGCGCCGCTAAGAGAGGCGTGGTCGCATAGGTTGACGGGGTTCGCGTTCCAGTTCGCTGGGCTTGTATCTGGTATTTTTACCGGATGGAACAGAACTCCACAGCCACTTTAGTAGTAGGGAGGATAATTTGATGCATTCTGCATGAATATGGAGATCATCAAATCACCCCTCCAGGATCCTGCTCTGACCGGTATCAAAAGCATGGTCGGGCTCTGGACTGGACGAACTGAACGCATGATCGAGAGTCTCTGCTGTGGCACTGCAAAGAAAGGGGACGCGATGGGTGACTGATACCGGAGAGTTCAGCCGAAGGTTTCATAGGGATCTTGTGAGTCCTTGTGGTCCAGTGACGCCTTGTGGTTTGCAAGATTGCCATGAGAGAATAATGGAGCCTTCGTCTTTTCCGGCGTTGCATGTCCGAGAAATTTGGACAGGTGACTTGAGCAGACCGATTAGCCGGCCGTTCAAGGCTGAAACAGGTGGCTCATGCTCCTCCAGCACCGACAACGACAACATCGCACGGGCAGAAGCAGGCGTGCCGTCAGCAGTCTGCGCACTCTTCGCCAGCGTGACAATGCGAACTCATCTGGATGCCATGATCGCAGCCACTGAGTCATGTCTCCTCTGCTGTCAGAGCCGTGCTATGATTTGGGGCGCGGTGCGTGCTTGAAGTTGATGCTAGACGCCTCGCTAACAAGGGACATTTTTTTAAGGTTGAGACTTTAGGCTGCGCTGGCCAATGTCGAGCGGTGGCAGTTCTCCGGGGGCCATAAATATAGCAAATTGAAATGGTAGCCTCTTCCCGCGTGGGGGCTGAGGCGTCCAAGTAGAAACATTGTCCTGGTTCAGGAGATTCTGGTATTAGATACAAGTATCGTAAACACCATGAAGGGTAGTAAGCTCATTGGGCTCGGTTGTCGCCGCTGCCGCTCTGTAGAAAGGCCCGACTGTCAAAAGGTACCTTGCTCTTTGTGGTAGAGGCCTGGACCTGGGAAGTGAATTTAGGCTCCAGGCTTCTGGGAGACCTTATCTAAGCGGCAAGGCAGCTCCATTCCAGCCGACATCTGGACGCTCTCGGTGACGGACTTTCAACATCTGCACACCTCGACGACATGAGCTGACGACCATATACAACAATGCTATTCGATTCGAAACCAATCAATGGCGTGTCGCCGAATTATCGTGCGATCGCCATTGTTGGTGTCTTTATACTCACAGTTTGGATATATTTTGTACCACCATGGGGCTCGTCGCACCCTAACACAGATGGGACGTACGTAGCCGGCGGCTCGTCGAGTTCTGGGACATCACCCAGGGAACTTGCCGCAAATGCGACACTTGGGGTATGACATACAGCCTCTTCTGTGTTCTGGTGTATTTGACGGCTGACATTGCTCTTGCTGCAGTTCCAAACCATCCTCGCGCTCTCGACAGGCCCCAGCTGGCGATCGCGCGGTCTGAACGCTGCTGCGAAATATGTTGGAATACAAGTCCAGTACCCGCCGCAACCGCGCAACCCAGAGAGCCTGGTCGAGGCATTCCAGAAGATCGGCGCAGGAGAGGGAAAGACAACACCAGCGAAGGGATCCGCGACGGCGTGGTTCGCGCATCTCGATCTTCTGAAACATTTCATCGCAAGTGATTTGGAGACAGCGTTCATTGTCGAGGACGATGTCGATTTTGATGTCAACATCAAACAGCAGATAAGATTGGCGTCGGACAATGTCAGGAACTTCACCAAGGTGACAGACGGGTCGCCGTGGGGCAAGGAATGGGACATGCTGTGGTTGGGGCATTGTGGTACGGCGATGGTTGAAGCCGGTCAGCAAGAGGGGTTGAGGTATAGGGACAACTCGAGATGTAAGACAGACTTATACTCCGGCTGGTCGAAGCATTTCCTGCGAGACTTCCTTGAGGAAGATCATCGTATTGTGCAGTGGGCGGGCTTCATGACGGTGTGCACGTTCGGATATGGTGTCCATCGGGATAGCGCGCAAAAGATCCTGGATATAACCGCGGCAGGCGCGGATGAGGCCTTCGACGTGGCACTATCGCATGCGTGTGGAACGGGAAAGTTGAAGTGCTTGGTCGTCAATCCCCAGATGTTCAATCACTACGAGCCATCCAAGGATTCCGGCTACCTGAGCGAGGTTCACATTGGTGATGGTCAAGGCGCGGGTGCCGACGACGCGAAAGTCGAAAAGTCCATGGGAACGACCGGCAACATCATGCAAAGCGCAAGGTGTAAGGTGTTGTTCAACAACAGGTGTATGCGACCGCCTTCGGAAATCTGAGCAATAAGTTGGCATCGATTTAGCGAGGCGAACCTGTGGATAGAACTGTTGGATCACTCATCATAGCGACTTCTGGGTACATCGAATTAATTGATGCCTAACGGTCCCTTAACGACCTACACCACTAACTCCAGGCCTGTCGCCAACAGAAAGCGCAAAAAGTCTGTGGCGACCACGACTCCGACAGTCGCAAATAGTCTGCAGCCTGTGCAAAAAGCAATAACATAATCGACCCCTGGATCTGATGAGGCTTCATCGACCGTTAGCCTGAATGACGGTCTCTGCCCCTCCGCCAGAGAGTCCCACGAGGTTGAAATCCGCACACGTCTCAGGCACTATCTAATATCCTCCGCTTATCTCGACCCTCGGCGAACCTGAGTTCGGTAACCAATTTTCTGGAGACACGGCGATTTATGTGCGGATTTGAAACAGAATCTAACGCCAGCAATATATAACCATGGCAACTGAAATCGCATGGGCAAGTGGTTGCTAGACAGGCAACTTCTCCCTTGACCAATCCCTCCCGCTGACGCCATGCCAAGACCTCTTCCTGGATCTGTCAGATATTCTGCCAGGCGCAGTCTTCATTGCACGGAGCTCTCCCCAAGCCAGCAGCCATCTTAAGGTACGCCAGATTGACGGACCGCTCATCAGCTTCATAAAACAACGGATTTCACATTTCGGCTACCCCGGCCGGGACGTTGGACTCCCGGGCACGCCGATGTGGCTGAGACGGGTCTACGAGCTGTTGGATTTGATCCCGGGCTGTGTCGAGGTTGCGAAGCCAGAGATGAGGTTGCTGATTTTCGGCGGCGTGAGAGGGATGCGAGACCGGGTGACTGGATCAGCTTCTTGACAAGTCTTGATGAGTCAATAACGTCGTGGAAACTGCAGACACACCCTCCGAGCAGTCCACCGCTTCCACTTCATCCTGATCAGCCCGGTGGCGCCTGCCCCTTATTGTGACAGCGACCAGTGGGAGCTGCGGGCGGGTATCGAGGACTGTGACTGCCAGTGTCACTCGGCAGCCGGAAACAACACATGACGTCGAGTACTTTCTCCCAGGTTGAGCCAATATTATCAATCTACTATCCTGTTGTCGAAAGTCCAATCTTTCCTCTTGGAGGAGGAAGCCCCTCCCGTGGGCATTTCTACACCATCATTCAGGCCATGAGAGAAGACCGCTTCCATCACTTCACCATCTGGCCTTACAACATCGGCCAAGTTTCCTGCCTCACGTACTCTGCCATCGAAGTTGTCGGCACCTTGATACCAAGCTGCAACGCAGATCAGTCAGCACAATCCTCACAATCGCGGGCATCGCAGTTTACCTGTTCAGCAGTCTTGATATTGGGGTCGCCACCGTCATAATTGTATTCGATGGCGTACGAAAACGCGTCCATGATTTCCTCCCTCAACGCAGCCGGCAAGCCCTTATCGCCGAAGTGCTCTTCGAGCCCAGCGTTTCTATACACAGCCTTGACGCCCAAGGTGTCAGCCCAAACTTTTGTGTATTCCGGCCACGTCAATGTCTCTGAAATGGCTCTGAGATTTGTTCCTGACGGACATTCTTCCACCAAAGCCTTCACGAAGGCTCCGGTATCTTTGTGTGCCCAGACGAAAGGATTCCTGAAGTCGTCGGGCAATGCGGACTCAATGACAAATGTGCCATCGGCCTGCTTCCGGGGCGCTGCTGGTGGATACCTGCCGGTATTGGTCAGCCTGAACCGGGTTGGGGCACTGTCAGATGGGAGTGGGGGATGGGCTTGAGGCCAGACAACCGTCGACCCGCGCCGATAAGGCTTCAAAGATGCCGGCGGCTCAGACAGGACTTCGAGATAGTTCGAAACACCATCCGAGACAAGTGTCACTGGTGTTCAGTCGGAATTGTCTGTCGGTCGACTGATGGCTCGGGCTTACGAATGGCGGATAGACTTACAACTGCCAATTGGTGACATAGTTGCCCAGATGCACAGTACTCATCTTCGCTGCTAACTCTGGATAGCGTTCGCGAATGTGATCCTCAACTTCAGCCTTAACGTCGAAGTGACTGCGAATCATGTCAGCCTTGTCTTGGGAACGGTCGGTATGCTCTACGGCAAGTCTACCGGGCTATCGAGAGCACTTCTTTGTCTACCCAAAACACATGCGTGGGCTGTATTCCAAGTAGTGCTCATTTCCTGACCCAGGTCTGGACACCAGAGACTGACTTACTAAACCTTCGAATACTTCCCCTTACTAAGCTTCTTCGCGTGGCTCAAGCTCGACCAAACGAACCTCTCCAGTGTCTTCATCGTCGACTCGGCCGCCGCTGCCTCTGCAAGATTCGCGCCGTATCGGAACTCAACATCTCGAAAGTACTGTCGCGCGTCGCCAACTTCAGGATGTTCGAGAGCATAGAAAAGTGCTGCTGACCAGTCCGTGTTGGCAAAGATGGCGTGTGCACCTTCAAATGCGGAGATGAGTGAAGGGACGTCATCGAGGTCGGCCTGAACAATCTGAACGCCTTTGGCGGCTTGAGCTTTTGCGGCTTCGCTATTAGTGTTGCGAGTGATGCCTCGAACATGCCACGAAGGGAGTCTGAGGAACGTGGCTGCTACCGAGGAGCCCTGGGCGCCAGTAACGCCGACGATCACGATTGTTTTGACCATGTTGCTGAGCTAGAGATGAAGATGCTTTTTGGGGATGAGAATATTGCATCTGATTCCTGCCTGCTGGACACATATATATACATTTACCTCATTAGTCGACCAGACGATCGGCATGGTCGTGGTCGTCATTCACCGGTTCTCCATGCCCAACAGTGCATCACGAAACACCGTGCGCAAGTCGGAACTGGGTCACATTGACACCGACCAGATGGCTGACAAAACAGCCTGCTCATGACGACTGCTAGCCTCTCCTTCTTGGATGCGGCCTTGGTGAAGTGTAAGGTGTGAAATGCACGCGGACGTCGAACAGATATATATTCCACCTCATACAAATTTCGGCCGAAGAGCTCCAGCCTTGCGCCCGTCGACCAACGAGAATCGGTTTCGATCTCCGAGTGCTTAGAAAGCTTATACTAGATCGCCGAAATGGGATCCTCGTTGAAAGAAGCCAAGACAAAGACCGGATAGTTCTTCTTCATCGAGAGCAATACACCGGCGTTACTGTCGCGTTGCTATCCTGCAAAGACACAGACTCAACGTCACAGGACTCACAGAGTCGTGCCTCTGGTCGTCATGCAGTCAGTCTGTATCTACCTCGAATCGATACAATCTTACGGCACTATTAAAGCATCATCGTTAACCAACGATCGTAAAAGTTCAAGGAAACAGTACGCGCTGCATCACCCCTAGAATAACACGCACCGATGCTCGGGTTTCGATTCTTTCGTCCTCGAGAACAGATGTAGTTCCATGATGCTCCCCTCACCATTTGCCATCGCCTCTCACGAGCTCTCCTTCCTATCCTTCAAAGCTTCGCTCGCTCAGCTCTAGCCTTCTCCTCCTCCCACAATTGAATAACAGCCTCAACGCCTTTCTTCGCACATTCTTCATCCTGCGCCGGCGTCCCCGTACTACACCCCACCGCCCCCACCACC